>NW_024080918.1:1203774-1389579 GCF_003009895.1 Hyaena hyaena
ATTTGCAACTATCTTTTCCCATTCCGTTGGTTGCCTATTAATTTTCTGGGTTGTTTCCTTGGCTGTGCAGAAGCTTTTAATCTTGATGAGGTCCCAACAATTTATTTTTGCTCTTGATTCCCTTGCTTTTGGGGATGTGTCAAGTAAGAAGTTGCTGCGGTGGAGGTCAAGGAGGTTGTTTCCTGCTTTCTCCTCTAGGGTGTTGATAGTTTCCTGTCTCACGTTCAGGTCCTTTATCCATTTGGAGTTTATTTTTGTGCATGGTGTGAGAAAATGATCTAGTTTCATTCTTAATGTTTACTTTTGAGAGAGAGAGAGAGACAGAACATAGGCCAGGGAAGGGCAGGGGCAGAGAGAGGCAGACACAGAGTCCAAAGCAGGCTCCAGGCTCTGAGCTTGTCAGCATAGAGCCCAACTTGGGGCCTGAACCCACGAACTGTGAAATCAAGACTTGAGCTGAAGTCAGAGAATCAACCAGCTGAGCCACCCAGGTGCCCCCACACCTTGTCTGCTGTTATGTAGTTCACATCCTAGTTGGTCAGTTGGAATAATTACTGTCTTATTGTAATGTAGTCTCATGGTGACTTGGTAGAAAGGTGAGTTACCTGTGTGTGTGTTAGCTCATATACTGTGTTTTCCCTTCTCTCTTACAATAAAGGCAGCAGGGTGTAACAGTTAAATGTGTTGGACTACTTGGGTTTGAGTCTTGGCTTCGTCACATTCTAGTTGTGTGACCTTGAGCAAGAAAACACTCTGGGTCTCAGTTTTGTTATCTGTAATGGGGTGGAGGGTGTAACTATTTGGGCTATTGTGAGATTAAGTGAGTCATTATATTAAAATGCTTTAAATTTTTCCTAGTACATGGTTTATGCATAATAAGTTGTTACTGTTGTTAGGGATACGTGGGTGGCTCATTGGGTTGTGTGTCCGACTCTTGGTTTTGGCTTAGTTCATAATCTCAGAGTTTGTGAGTTCAGACCCCACATCAGGCTTTTTGCACTGACAGTATGAAAAGCCTGCTTGGGATTCTCTCTGTCTTCCCCTTCTGCGCTCGCTCTCTCTCAAAATAAATAGATAAACTTAAGGAAAAATAGTTAATGTTGTTAGAATTAGGTAGAATTTCATTTGCTAAACATATGGTTGTGAAGACAATGTGTGCACATTGATATAATAATGTAAAGAGGAAATTTTGATATGAATAGCTGTACTCAACTCCATATAAGATCCCATGAGAAATGTAAACAACATAGTCAATAGACTAAAAATTCTCTAAAGGTCATCTAATTCAACCTCCTTATTTTGCAGAAGTGAATACTGAAAACCAGAGAAATGATGACCAGCTCAGGGCTACTCAGTAAATGACAGAAGTGGCCCGGAGAACCTTAGCCCCTGACAGCTGGCCTAGTGCTCTTTCAGTATCCCCTGCAGCTTCCTGAAATGACACTGCCCTGAGACAAACTAACAGTTCACTTGGGGGCCATGACCCGAACAGATGAAAACTTTAACGGTGCAAGTCGGTGCATAATGAAATCTCAGATGGTGGGGCCTATCTCCAAGTATATTCCTTATGTAACTTCATAAACTGCTCTCCTGAAGCAGAGAAAGACATCTTACTGCTTGAGTCATAGAAGATTGATAGAGTAAGAGCATTCTTTTTTGAAAAGAATCTTAATAGTTTTAAATCAATGTCAATCTGTTTTCCCTCCTTTCTCCTACCAAGTTGAGATTATAACGGAACCAGAGGGACACTCCCTTTTGCTGAGTGTGCCAGTACTGTGTCTTCACTCTTCACAGCAGTTGTGGGGATGGGATGGTCTTCCCTGATGAGCCAGCGCCCCACGGTTATGCTCCAGCAAAGCAGGGCACCACTGGAAGACTGTGTCACCCTTGCTCACTTGTATGTGTGAACGGGTGGGAGAGGTGCTAGAAATGTAATTGCTTGTTGGAAAGAGTGTATCATTTGTCTAAGTTGATATTTACACTAAAGGGTAGGGTGCTACCATCTGGGATTGAGGTGGGTGTACTTCCACATAGGTTATCTCATTAATTGTGCATGAATCCACTGCCTTTAAAGATATTACAGAATAACCCGTGCTCCTAAAACACTCCAGCTATATCACAGTGTCCTAGTGAAGAAGTGAATGGAGGTAGGGTCCATCCCTCCCTACACCCAGCCCTTTCATCCCACAGGATTGTTGTGTTAGTAACAGTTTGTAACTTTTCTAGACCTCTCTCCTAAAGTTAGGTAGTATTTATATAGTTTGATTTAATTAAACATGGTGATCATACTGTTCTTTTTTTTTTTTTTAATGTTTTATTTATTTCTAGGAGAGAGAGAGACAGCGTGAGCAGGGGAGGGTCAGAGAGAGAAGGAGTCACACACTGAAACAGACTCCAGGCTCTGAGCTGGCAGTCAGCACAGAGCCCGATGCGGGGCTCGAACCCATGAACCGCAAGATCATGACCTAAGTGAAAGTTGGACGCTTAACCGACTAAGCCACCCAGGCGCCCCAAGTGATCGTACTATTCTTATTATACATAATTTTTTTTATGCTGTACATGCAGATGTGCTTAATAATCCCAAAGTAGCGCATCTTTTGGCTAAACTATTTGTATTGGCTTTTAACTGCTTCTTGATGGACATTTAGGTTGTCTCCAGTTCGCTGCCATTATGTTCTGCTTGCCCCTTTGTATGATGGGATCTGTAGTCAAAGAAGCCTATTTACAGATGGCAAATTTTTGTACAATGCTACATTGCCATCTGAAACTACAAACTACTGACCTTTGCTAAAGTTCTGTTTCCCTTACGTAACTGATTATCTGAGTAGCTGTAGGACTTTAGTATAATTTGTAACTGGGTTTTGCCCAACAGAGCTGCTTGCTTTCGTTTATTAAGATACCGCTGACTCATTGATTAATCTGGAAATAAGTATTTTACATTTTTTGTTACTTATGCCATTCTACTATTAATTTTGGTGTTTGAGAGTGACACAATTCATGCCCATTACTGCTGCTTATCACTGTAATTGCCTTTTAAAAACATAGATTTTTTTTTCCTCATTGTAGAAAAACACATTCACTTACAGAAAATTTGGGAGACCCAAAAAACTAAAGATTACCCATAATATCTGTGTGTGTAAATGAAAGGGATAAAGACCCTTGCCCCTCTCTTTTCTACTCACAAGTTGGTCTTGTTTTCTAGTTTTATCTATATGTATATACTCATATAGTTTTGGGAGTTTTTTAAAGACCAAATAAGGTCATGTTAGATCATTGTTCTGCAACTTTTTTTTTTATCAGCAAAATATAAAAAATTTCCAAGTTAGTAAAGTATCTCATAATAGTTAACATTTACTGGGCACTTACCAGGTACCACATGCATAAACTTTTAATAAGGTCATTAAATAAGATTTAAAACTAAATATGGTATTTACCCATATGATAATCCTTTGAGACTAAAGACTTTTTATACTCTTCTTTTGCAAATGAGGAAAATGAAGTTCAGAGATTTCTGTCCAGGGCCACTTAGTTTGTGGGGAGTGGAACTGGGATTTGAAACCTGGTCTGGCTTTGGATCCTGTGCTCTTAACCATTATACCATACTGTTACTCACACTGCAGCAACAGTTGGTTCAAGGGTGTGTGTAAGTTTAAAATACAGCATGTTTAAAATATAGTAGCTCCTCCTGGCATTACTAAGAGGGTGGCTTTCTAATGGCGGATTCTGGCTTGGAGCTTTACCAAGATTGTATCTCTCAACCCAAAGGGATATGCATGAAATATTTTACCATAATTTGTGTCTTCACACTATTTTGTGCAGTCCTTGCCCAGTTGGAGATGTGGGTTAATGAGTGATGGCCTTTAATAATTGTAAGGAGTATTGCTTCCTGAGCCTTTTATCCGCTAAAGCAGCAGCATGTGTTGGTTAAGAGAATGGGCTCCGGAGCCTGGGGGTCGGGGGAGTGGGTGGGTAGCCTTTCTGTGCCTTAATTTCCTTACCTGTGAAAAAGAAATTATATTATAGGATTGTTGTGAGAATTGACATTGTATATGTAAAGCATTTAGAACATCACCTGGCATATGTTTGTTAAATCAGTTCCCTAGCTATTAGGTACGCTGTGCTTAGTTTTAGTTCTTCGCCTATTACCTCATTAAATGCCCACAACCACCCTCCAAAAAGAGAGTGCTACCCCATTTTCCAGGTGAGGAAACCAGCTGGGAGAGACTTGGTCAGGATGTGATCCTCGTCTGTCCGGCTTAGGCTCGTGAAGCTTGCCCTGTTTGCACAGTACTCCTCAACTGTCGGGCTTCCTCGTAGCCACACACTCAACAAAAGTGATGGTAAGGGCATGCCACAGTTGGAGCTTCAGCCATTCAGATAGCTATTCAAACTTAAGTTATGAGGAATTTGTTTCTATGGAAAATTTTTATGCTTTTAAATTATGCTGCTCAGATGAATTAGATTTGAAATTTGTAAAATACAGACTTTCTAAGAAGTTGAATTTAGTGTGTTTCTACACTGATACTCAAACCTGAATGGTTTTGTGTAAGGTAGCAAAAGTATTTATAATGGAATTAAAATCTGTAGTCTTCTTTGGAACAAAATTATAGATAGTATTAGTTTTTAAAGCAATCATAATACATTTGTTTTTTGAGAGTAATAACATCTATTTAAAATGTGCTGATAGGGGCGCCTGGGTGGCTTAGTCGGTTAAGCGTCTGACTTTCGCTTAGGTCATGATCTCGCGGTTCGTGGGTTCGGGCCCCGCGTCGGGCTCTGTGCTGACTGCCAGCTCGGAGCCTGGAGCCTGTTTCAGTCTGTGACTCCCTCTTTCTCTGACCCTCCCCTGCTCACACTGTCTCTCTCTCTCTCTCCTAGAAATAAAATATTTTTAAAAAAATGTGCTGATAACTGAATTTTTAATTTTTATGGGTGAATTTATAAGGTAAGACCAGTATGTGAAGACATAGTTTTAACAGTTTTCTTAACCTGACAATTTGGTAACTCTAACTTTGTGAGATTTTAGCAAAGACTTTAGTGAGCTGTTTGTAACAAACCCTGTGCAATGTTTAGAAGTCTAGATGGGATAGTGTTACTACATTCCTGTAATGAAAAGCCATTATCTTCTGACACTTGATGGAAGTTTTAGAATTCTGATTAGGTAGGCAGTTGCACCTTCTCAAGTTCAAATTTCAAGTGAACTTGAAAAGACCACTTAAAATGTACTGTGTGAGGGAAATCTTGTAATCAGGATACTATTTAGTTTCTGCTGAGCCCTTTTTCAGTTAGTAGTTGGGTGAGAGATTTGGGGGATGAAGAGAGTAATACTTTTCTCTAAAGGACTCACATCTTTTGTGTCTTTTCCATTGCTATTTTCCTTTGCTTGCCAGAATGAACATGTTAATTTATCATTGGTTATTGAGTATTGTTCTGTCTGTTAAGAGTAGTGGAGGGAATACAGAAATTAAAATGTATGGTACATGAGAGTCTGGCTAGGAATGATGCCACAAATTACTAAGTATACAAAGTACCTAGAGAGTAGAGTTTTGTGAGCTGTGTGGAGGTGATGATAGTGATTGTTCTGGGCTTTGAAGAAGCGTTAGTTTCGGGTGAGATGAGAGACGAAGGCATAGGTGGAGCACAAAGGCTGGAAGTGAGTGGGCCATATGTGGGATGCGGTTCATTTTATAAACATTTATTGAGTACCTGCTTTGTTTCAGGCACTGTTTGATAACAAAGATCCCCACTCTGTAGGAAAGTTCATACATAACTTCCTGTAGAAGTTCATAAACTAGTGGCAGGAGGCAGCCACCTATAGTAAGATGGACTGATTAATTGTACTACAGGATGACATTTTCATAAAGCTGATTGTTGCACTTGTATATGATGTCACTTTAGTTATGTTTCAGCTTGAGACCTGTAAATTATGGGAGGGACTCAAAATGTATGCATATTGTTTTTAAACTTGTATTATATACTGCTGCATAACAATTTACTCCAGAACTTCGCAGCTTAAAATGACAAACATTTATTTCCCAATATCTGTCCCAGGAATCTGAGTGCAGTTTGTCTGGGTGCCTCTGGCTTAGGATCTCTCGCTAGGCTGCTGTGAAGATGTTGGCCAAGGTGGCAGTCATCAAGGTTTGACAGGGGGAGGATCTGCTTCTAAACTCACTCCTGTGAATCTAGGCAGCCTTCAGGTCTTCACTGGTTATTGGCTGGAGACATTGAGACATCAGCTCCTTGCCACATTGGCCTCTGCTCACAACATGACAGAAAGAGGGACCCAAAAGGCAGTGGGTGATAAATGATCCCATACAGAAGCCACAGCCTTTTTATAACCTAAATATGGAAGAGAAATCTTGTCATCTCTTGGTGTATTCTATTTGTTGGAAGCTAGCCACTAAACCCAGCCCACATTTAAGGAGCAGGGGCACGCAAAGGTGTGCACACCAGGAAGCAGGGATAACTAGGAGTCATATTAGAGGTTGCCTACTCCCAAATTTTACACGTGACTAGCGTATATTGAGACCCCCAGAGTCTTTTGTATAGAAGGAAGAGCAATAACCAGCCAAGGAACTTTTCTGATGGAAACAAAACAAAACAACAGCAACAAAAAGCAATGTGCGTAATTAAGCAGAACCACAAATGTTTTTGCTAAACGTCTACAAACTTTTGGTTTTGATGTTGTCTTAATATTTACTCTAGAATACAAAATGGTAAAGTGAGTGATTCCACCCTCGTTAAACTTTCTATAGAACTAAACTCATTTCTGAGAATTGTTTTAAACCTTTTGAAAGCAAGGTATTTCTAAATGAGAAAGAAGCTGTTTGTGGCATAGCAGAGGTTTAACAGTATACCTCAATTTAGATAGTAGATATGTTCCTTTAAGGATTATGCTCTGAGTGGAATGATATCAGGTGAACTATGGGACTCATTCTCTTTTAAGAAATTTGATGGAAATCTTTTTTATTCTATTCTACTTTTAACTCTTATCTTTTTATATATAGAGGTTTATGTGTACAGCATAGAAAGGTTACCTGTGTGATGGAGTGAAAAGAGCAGTTTTGAAGACAGACTTGTGTCCAGGCTTCACAACCAACCTGAAATGTGGCCTCAGGCAATCCTGTTGGCTTCTCTGAGCCCAAGTTTTCTATCTATAATACAGACAGATATATATGAAAGAAAATGCTTTGACATGAAGAATGATAAATTTATGAAACTTACTGAAATCTTCATTTTTCAGAAAGGACACAGTTAATTTCAGATGTCTCACTATTTCCCAATTTTCTGTTAGGATTCTAACCTAGAAAATGCCACTAGACAATTCTTAATTGCGTAATCATTTTACCCAGGAAAGACTAGAGTACCCGTGCTTATTTATACCCAAAATATGGCATTGGTGCTTTGGCAACATATGAGGGAAGCCAAAGTAGTTCTTCAGAAAAGAGTAAGGTAACATTTTTACAGAAACGACTGCAATTTTGCTACAATTAGTAAGATTTTTTTGTTATGTGGACTGACTTATTGGAATGTACTTTGAGAAATATTTGGAATCAAGAAAGTTTATTAGATGCCTATGTATGTTACCCACCAGCAGGGAATAAAACTCTCTGATGTAGAGAATAGGAATTTTTATAGGTTACTTTATAGATTTTTTTCTTTAATTTATTTCAAGGTTATTCCTCAACAATCTTAGATGAGTGAAAGGACTTTTACAATATGGTTAAGTTATTTAGTCTTTAAGATTTGCTCATAAAATTCACTCATTAATTTGACCTGTCTTGGAATCTAGGCAGCTTCCCCAACCAACGGTATATATAAAGAAGTGGGGGTTATAGCTTACTTGAATCTGAAATGATTTACTGGAGACTTTCCCCCTTTCTCCTTCTATAATGAATCTATAATAACAATGCTAGTATAATCAAGTTTATTCTTATGTGACTTGTCATGGGGGCTCATGGTTCACTATGTAATGATTTGCTATGACTTGAATAATTTATTATGTGAACTTTGTTGTGTGTTTCAGCATTTGGCTTTCATGGAGTCCTTCTTGGCTGCCTTTAAAGCTTTCAGAGTTGAAATACTTGTAATGGTGTTAGGTTTATGCAAAGCAGAGATATTCCTGTTAGCTTTTTTTTTCTTTTGAAATTAATATTGATTTTTTAATAATATCTTTATAAAAATAGTTTGTAATCTTAAACAAAGAAATTTAGCTATGGTTGAGCTAGAATAGAATAACTTGCTTAAATTAGTTTCTTGGTTTGGGGATGTATATTGATTAATAGTCTGGTTGGGTAACTCTTCTTTTATTACAAGCCTCTTGGTGTATAATTTGGTGCATCATTGAACAGAAGAGAATACATAGAAACTTTTAGATTGCGTGAAGTATATGAGTTGGTTAAGTTCTTTTTCTGGTAGAGCTTCAAAGTGGAGTTTTGGTTTTCATTGTGAACATTTAACTAGACCTGAATATTTCACAGTCAGTTGTTTCTTGTTATTTTAATTAACAAATCCACTGTCCAAACATGTAGACCCAGGAGAGCTAAATTCACAAAGAAAGAATAACTGACTTAAATTACAATTTTAAAGAATGGATGTGTAGCAAACATTTTGGTGTTTGATCTTTCTGTAAGAAGAGAAAAGGAATTTAAGGTAGTATTGTGTCTTATTAAAAAAAAAAAAGAACAGGAAGGTCTTGGAAATATGCCTATTTTCTTCTGATCTGATGCCTCCCCTCAACGTAATGATTATGAGGAATTAATCCACTGACTAATATGTTTTTATGAGGATATCTGTCTCCAAATTTTCTCAGGATTTGTGTTCAACTTTTATTAAAAGCATCAGTGCCTTTTGTTACAGATTGTGGAATCCCGTGTTTTATATCAAGCAGTCAGATCTGTGTCCAGATGATGGTGATGATGATGGCGATGATGACAACTGATAGTAATTATGTGTGTCCCATATGCCGGGTTGTGTGCTAAGTACTTCTTTATGTGCATGAGCTCACTTAATGCTCAGAGGAAACCATGAAGTAAGCCATTATTATGGCATTTTATCAGTGAGGAAACTAGGGCTTAGAGAGGTTAAATAACTTACCCAAAGCAGAGCTAGGCTGGAGTAGATGGGTTTATTGTCCCTTGGATCCTGTTTTGTTTATGGCTACTAGCTCTGAAAGCAGAAAGTGAAATCGTTGTCGTTCTTGGTGCAGACCTTTATCCTGTTTATCCTATTGCCAAAGGCACCCATTTAAGGACAGGGAGAAGTGCAAAATAGTTCATGGTGCATAAGGCACATGAGTAGAAAAATAGAAAAAATTGGTGCTGGATTGGGTAACAACCACCTATATGTGTGTGACATTGTAACATGTAATACAGCACATAACATCATTTGGATTAGTATATATTATAGGCTGCTATTATGGCCTAGGAATCATCTTTGATTTCTCTTTTGCACATATTTCATTCCATCTTCCAAGTCGTGAAGATTCTATCTCCAAAACACATCCTTAATTTATCTACCTGTGTCTATTTCTGTTTGAGCTGTAGTGTAGAACTGTCTTCTTGCCTGAACTCTTCCCGAAGCCTCATATCTCCCAGCCTCCGTTATTGCCCACCTATAATATATTCAGGGGGTAGACTAGCTTAAGTGATCTTTTTGACACTGATAGTAATCTCTTCAAAGCCTAGAGAAGATCCCATTGTTTTACGGCCTGAATGTCTTCCGTGGCTGGCTTTTCATTGCCACTTAGAGAAAATCCAGCTTCCTACCATCTGTCCTTATGTACTTCAAAGATACTGGCCTTCTTTATGGTTTTCATACTTACCAAGTTCATTTCCTCTACCTGGGCTGCTGCAGCCCAGGAGCATCTTGTGGCTGACTGCAAATCATTTAGGTCTCAGTTTAACTGTCAGCATTTCGATGCAGCCGTCCCTGATGAATCTAGATTTCTCCACTCCAGGACTCTCACGTTACTGTGCTTGGCTTTCTTTATAGTTCTTACCACTCTCTGACTGTGAGGTTAATTTATTGCCTAGTTATCTATTTCTACGCCCACTAGAATGTGAACTTGAGAGCAGGGCTTCCCCTGTGCCTAGAAAAGGGTGTCTGACACATATTAGCAAAATTAAAAATATTATTGAATGAGTGAAAATTTTCATCTCACTTCTGTATTACATTATGAATATTTCCACAATCTTAAATACTCAGAACAGATTGTGAGCTCTTGGTTTCATAGGCCAGATCTGGCCTAAAAACACATTTTATTTGGCTTATTAAAAAATGTTTGAAGTATAACTTACATCCAATAAAGCACGGATCTTAAGTGTATAACTTGAAGGATTATACTAATGTGCATACTTGTTCAGTCCCTCTCGGATCACCATGTAAAAGGCTCTTTCACATCTTCCAGCTACTCCCCCTTCCCACAGGTACCTTGCATGATTTTTTTAATTAGCTTCTAACATTAGGAGATTTCACAAAATTTCGTTAGAATTTTTTATGGTGGAGAGATATTTATTTCTTCCATTTTTCTTTATAAAAAAAGTGGAAATATGACGGTAGGCTGAAAATGTTATATGAAGGGTTCTTATACTTAGTCCACTTCATTCATATATATTTCGGGCCTTTTGTGTATTTGTTAGCCACCCTAACGCCACATAGTTGTGTTTAAAGGTGTTCTGTTGTATAAATGTGTCATTTATGTAACCAGTCTCCTGTGGAACATACAAGCTATTTCTGATTTCAAGAACAACTTGTAGACGAATCTTTGTACAAATCTTTTTTAGTTTCAAGTTTTTATTTTAATTCCAGTTAACATACAGTGTAGAATTGGTTTCAGGTTTAGAATTCAGTGATTCATCAGTTAAAATGCAATGCTCAGTGCTCATTACAAAAAGTGCCCTCATTAATGTCCATTACCCATCTAGCCCATCCCCTCCATCACCCCTCAGTGTGTTCTCTGTAGTTAAGAGTCTTTTTTTCCTGGTTTGCCTCTCTTTTCTCCCCCCATGTTCACCTGTTTTGTTTCTTAAGTTCCACATAAAAAATATGGAATGTTTCATGAATGTGTCATCCTTGTGCAGGGGCCATGCTAATCTCTGTATTGTTCCAATTTTAGTATATGTGCTGTTGAAATGAACATAAGTCATTATTAGGGTAAAACTTCACAGTTCATATTTCTAGGTCAAAATGTATTTTCAGGATTTGGTACATATTGCCAAATTGCTGGGAGTTGTACAAAGTTGTACTTTGCGGCCAACAGTGTATGGGAGTATGCTATTTTCTACATCTTTGCCACCATCAGGAATTGCAATTAAAAAGAATTTTTTTTGCTAACATAGTTTAAGTAAAAGTAAAAAAATGAGCTGCCACCACAGAGCCTGATGCAGGGCTCGAGCTCACAAACCAAGAGATCATGACCTGAGCTGAAATCAGATGCTTAACCAACTGAGCCACCCAGGTGCTCCTCTGTATTCCTGATTCTTAAACACACATACACACATGTGCACACATGCACACAGATTATCATTCTGCTCTACCACAGGAGTGCGGGAGTAATAATTCAAAATCCTTCTTTTTACACATTGATTTTATATTTGCTTTTATTTTTAGTTAAATGCTATTATTTTATAATTTGCTTTTTAAGGAGATGCCTACATAGAAGAGTGACAGCAGCTGGACTGCATGTTTCACTGCTGAACTGGCTCCTCAGGTATCCTGGCTCTGGTGACTGCTATGGGAGAGTGGATGACTGTTACAGATCCAGATCTGTCTTCAGGTACCGGAGTCTAAAATAAGTGTCAACTAAAGCAGCAGTTGTAAAGGTGGATTTTTAAATGAAACTGTAAAATGATTACCACAAATATTGAAGAGGTGACTAGAGAGAGACATAAATAGTTGTAAAATATCTAAATTTTTATCTTCAGAAAAACTATCTGAGAAAGCTAAGAATAGCTTTAATATTGCCATAATCAGTGCCATAATTAGTGGGGTTAAATGCCTTTGATGGATGATGGGTTTGATTATTACTATTTTTGAGAGAAACATTTATGCATTTGAAATAAATTTATTGTCTACTTCAATATGCTTTGATTTATTCCTTTAATATATAACATTCGACATAGGTGGGTTTTGTCTGTTATTTTTGTAAATCTGAATTACTGTAAACTAAGAATATATTGTACCTTGACATGCGTACTAAGGGCATTTTATAGTTGTATCTCTTTGAAGAGAAAAAAGGTACAGTTGACTCTTGAACAACATGGATTTGGGCTGTGTGGGTCTGTTTATCAAGAATGTTTTTCAGTAAATGTACCATGCTGCATGTGTATTTTATCTTCCTTATGATTTTCTTAATAACATTTTCTTTTCTCTAGCTTGCTTTATTATAAGAATACAGTATACCATCCATGTAACATACAAAATATGTATTTATCAACAGTAGGCTATTAGTAGTTAAATTTTGGGTGAATTAGAATTTAGATACAGATTTTTCAACTGAATGGGAAGTCAGTGCAGTGTTCAAGGGTCAATTTTGTATAATTTTCATACAAAAATAACTGAATTTTAAAGTATTTTAAAATATTTATATAATTCAACATCTTTGGTAATGGAGATAGTTTGGTTTGCATGTGTTTTATGAATTGTTTAAGTAAATACCTTTTATTCTTTCAGAAAGCAAAAATATCTGTCAATATACCTCAGAAACAAAGATGTCTCCATCAAGTTTATACTCACAGCAAGTGCTATGTTCTTCAATACCTTTATCAAAAAATGTGCACAGTTTTTTCAGTGCCTTCTGCACAGAAGAGAATATTGAACAAAGTATTTCATATCTTGATCAGGTAAAAAAAAATTTTTGTGAGAAGAATAGCAGAAGTCATGTTACATAATAGAACGTATCAAAGTTATGAGAAAAACACTTGTCTAGCCCAACTATGTTGTTCTGTATTGGCCTGGGACTTAGAACACACTAGAAATGCAGAGAACCACGGCGATCATCTAGTCTGGATACATGGTAAATGCTTTTGTCAGGAGCAGGTTGGCCTCCACATCACCCTAGGGGCTCTTCCACATGGAGTCTCCCCCTTATTGTACTGATGCGGAAACCCGAGTGCCTTGCCCCAGAATACAGGCAGTTGCAGAGCAGAGGCTAAAAGAGCCCAGTTCTCGCTGTTCTTTGTCCTTTGGGATATTTACAGTTTTCTTAACTCAGGGTAGTTTTTATAATTTTTCAGAAAATGTTTCTTTTTTTTTTGTTCCTATACTAAGTTGTCTGGTAACCAACTTTGAGGAAAACATTTTCTCCTACCAGGAATTGACTACTTTCGGTTTTCCTTCATTATATGAAGAATCCAAAGGTAAAGACACAAAGAGAGAATTAAATATAGTTGCCGTTTTAAATTGTATGAATGAGCTACTTGTGCTTCAGCGGAAGAACCTTCTAGCTCAGGAAAATGTAGAAACACAGAATCTGAAACTGGGAAGTGATATGGACCATCTACAGAACTGCTATGCAAAACTTAAGGTAGAAATTGCATGTCAACCTGTATTTCAATAAGGCAAATGTCTCATAAGCTAAGCCAGGTGATAATAGTGTTTTCTCTTTAATATTTTTAGGTCTCTGTATATCCTGTAGTGCCTACGCATGAGAGATTATTTTGATGGGAGAGCTGTGGTGGGTGGGAGGGGGTAGTTGGTATATCCACCAAGGTTATTAAAAAGGCTATGGGTTGTGGATAGTACTTTAATTTTAATCAGAGAACTTATGGAAGGTCTTATGAATTAGACTGACTCAGAGTTCTAAGCCTAAGGAGGCAGTAACTTTTTAAATCTGGATAAACTTGGCTGAGTAGTTTTTAAGTAGTTAGTGAATAATTGTGCAATGATATTGGTAATTGGGGGCTGTTTAGCCTTTTCCTTAGGGAGTGGTCACTTATTGGGACAGCCCAGGGGACAGCCTAGAGAGTTTTCCAGGAAATCTTCTAATTTAGTGTTTGACCTGGGCCAAAATCAGGTATTCCTTTCTGGACAGAAATGTGTGTTCAGTGGCAAAAGTCGCTGATCTTTGCTAGCATACGATTCATTCAGTTTGTTGAGCACAATTTATTGAGTATTTTTGTGTGCTAGGCTCAGTGGGTTTCACAGAGGAGTGAACCCCGATCTCTGCTCTCAAGGAGATTGTAGTCTAGTGGAAAGAGATACATTAAACTACGATTATTTGCATCATTAATTGTTCTTGGAAGTAAAGGGAGGCTTCGCAGAGACTTAACACTTGACCTCAGATATGAGGAAAAAATAGAAATTTGCTAATGTTTGGAAAAGACATTCTAGGCAGAGGAT
This sequence comes from Hyaena hyaena, assembly GCF_003009895.1. NCBI lineage: Eukaryota > Metazoa > Chordata > Mammalia > Carnivora > Hyaenidae > Hyaena > Hyaena hyaena. Next base: position 1,218,118 of record NW_024080918.1, read on the forward strand.
GTAACCTGTTTAAAGCTTAGAGGTATGAGAGAGCATTTTACTTTCAGGAGCAGATAGTAGTGCTGTAGGGGCTGAAGTATATGATTATGATGAAGAGTGATAGGTGAGGCTGGGACCCCGGTGTCAGATGACGTGAGAGCATTGTGCGGGAGCCCGAAGGCGCCAAGGAATATAAGCAGGAGAAGGCATCGTGGGCATCATGCAAATACCAGTCTGGCGGTAGGGTGGAAAAATTATGGGAGAGGTGTAAGATTTGTATTTGGAGTGGAACTGGGAGCCTAGAAGGCATGGTGGAAAGGACAGCTGTTAGCAGGTCTTAACAGCTGCCAAGGCCAGAAAGGTTTTGGACTTGAACTAAGGTACTGCCAGTAGAGATAATAAAAGGGAGATAATTAAGGAAATTTAGGTAAATGGGTAGAATATTATGAAAAATTGAATTTGAGGAATAAGAGAGTCATGAATTTAAGATACCAGCCAGGCCTCTGCCAACATTACAGAGGATGATGCTAAGATATGATGCTATGATACTGAATTGAGTGACATAGGATGGGGATATACAGATTTGCAGGGATAGTAGTGAGTTCAGGTAAAGCGTTGATAATTACTCAGAGCGAATCTGATTTGACATATGTGGGACATGTCAGCTGGCCCACTGCCTTTAAGTTCAGCCATTCCAAATGGTCTGGCATGATAGGAAGCTTTCAACACTGCAGAGGAAGAAGATGCCAAAAATTCTGACAGCCTTATAGTTATCCAAGTTATAGTCCTAAATTTTATAAATTCCTAAATCATCTTGAGATCCATTGTGACAGAGATTGTGCAAGATGTCATTTATGGTCAGTTATGCCATAAGTTGAGTGGTTTTTATATTTTATAAAGATAAGAGGATTTAAAAATGTTCCAATGGCCTCATGCAGAACTTGGCACATTTCCTCACAGAATGTCTGGAGTGAATTCAAAGTGAGCATCTTACCCCATACTGATTCCAGAAATGCTGCCGTTCCACTCTGGGAAAAGTCTTCAGGGGGTCCCACTTGAAAGGGACAACTCGTGTCCTCCTGTAGCCTCACCCCGTTTGACCTGAAGGGTTGCTGCTTTGTGTGGTCACCCATCTTTAGACTTTACTCCAGATCACTTCGGTTCTTTCTCAGAGAGTGTGCTATAGCAGTCTTAGAAAGTACAAAAAGGAAATTTTAAAAGTGTTCAGTGGCAGCATCACTTGAATAGGTGAATAACCTTTCAAGGGGTCCACTTTGAAACTCTTTAGTAGATACATAAAAAATTCTGGGATTTAAATAAATTTATACCTTTATAGTATTGTTTTATAATAATTGTTTTAACTAAACATTTTGTGTGCCACTAAGCTGCAGTTTTAGCTAACGATCCCTAGTATGTGTACATTGTTTTTACTATTCTTCTAAAAATTCATTTGCTCCGAGTCCTATGTTAATTTTAACCAGGATTGCATGTGGATGTTTTAGGAACAACTGGAAACCTCCAGGAGAGAAATGATCGGGCTTCAGGAAAGAGACAGACAGTTACAGTGCAAGAACCGGAATTTGCATCAGCTATTGAAAAATGAAAAAGATGAAGTGAGTTGTCACTTACTGAAGATAAAGTTTGAGTGAATTCTTTTTTTAAAATTCTTTGATTTGAGGTGACCATAACAGCTACTTTAAAACAAGAGTCATTAATTCATCCTTTGTCAAATCGGTGTGGTGGACCTCTTTCCACACCATCGCAGCATATGTAACTGAGATCAGGAGCTCTCCATGTCATGGCTGCTCCAGGTGGATTCATTTGGTTTGGTCCATAGCTTGTGACAACCAGTGTCATGTAATGTCTGCCTGGACTCAAATGCATTGTTGCTTTTCCTCAGGTGCAAGGGTGCTTTAAATGCAGATCTTCTATTCTTTGCCATACCTCTATTTAATATCTGGCATGCCTCTTCTTTATTTTAATTATTGCCATTATTCATACAGTCAAGCAGTTACTTGACTAAAGGGACACAAGAGTTACTGTTTAAAAAAAAAAAAAAGCAATTCACATTTAAAAATCTTATTTCTGATTGCTAATGACATCATAATTATCTCACTTCTGCTATAGCGGTTACTTAGTATTTGGATCTATAGAGTTAATGCATTTGAAATTATTTTTTTAATTTATACATGAAGAAACCATTATGTTATTGCTCTGCAATTTGCTCCCTTACCACTTGATAACTGTAAAAATATAATATTTTCAGTGTTGTATATGTTTTTTTAAACTATAATTAAGGACTTTTAGGGGAACATATTTCTTTAATGACCTTATAGTGATTTAGACAGATTTTGTTTTGTCATATTTGACTAGTAATATATTTAGTTACTGGATAATGAAATATCTTAATTAAACTGCAAGATTGCTTATATATTTTCTTATTTCCCAGAAAGTTTTGACTTGATGTGCTGATTACTCTTAAGTGGTTTGAATATAGTTAATCTTTAGTAAGGATTGAGTTAAACGTAACCGTCTTCACCAGAGATTGAAAATGTTATTATAAAATAGAACATACTTTCTATCCAGGGTTGCCTGAGAAGCCATAATAGATCTAAACATTGAACAGTAGGGGATGGCATATAGTAGGTGCTTAGCAAATATTTGAACTGGATTCTGTCTGCTGTTTGACTTACTCTAATTTGAGAACTGTTTGTGATAAGATAAAAATGAACCTGTTTAAAAACAAAACAAAGTAAATGAACCTGTTTACTTACATGCTGTGATGTGCTGTGGCTAATTTGTCACAGATTTGTAAGGAATAAAGTGGTTCAAGTAAGTAGTATAAGGAAGTCCCTACAAATGATCAGATTAATTTTTGTTTCAGATGAAGCTCTAATTACTTTAATACTTCTGTAAGAGTTTTTGGTTTCTAATTGATCAGACTCTAAATGTAAAAGGGGTAGAAAAAGATTATTTAGAAAGTTAGGAGTTCTGGAAGTTTCAGAATTAAAGAATAAAAACTTTGTGATTCACTTAATGATATCTTTAAAAGTGATTTCCAGTGGTTATTGAGAAGAAAGAATAATCCTAGAATACACTATTTTATGAGGAGGTAAATGCTAAGACTTCTTTTCTCTTTTGAATTTATAAATTTTAACTGGGATTACCAATCATAAAGGGACTCATTAGATGGAAAATACTTTTTTCAGGTACAAAAGTTACAAAATATCATTGCAAGTCGGGCAACTCAATATAATCATGATATGAAGAGAAAAGAACGTGAATATAATAAACTAAAGGAACGTCTACATCAACTTGTTATGAACAAAAAGGATAAAAAAATAGGTAAGAAACAACTGGCTAAGATAGAGCAAAGGAAATGAATAAGCTAATATGCTGAGAAAGAAATATGGATGGGGCACAACAACTCATGGACTGTTGTTTTTGTGCTTTATGCGGTTGTCTCTAGACATATATCCACAGAAATTAGAAATTAAGGCAACTCATTAGTGAAAAATTATTCTTTAGCTTTGCTTCCTTAGTTGCATATAAGAATTACGTATTTTTTGGGGTGCCTGGGTGGCTTAGTCGGTTAGGCGTCCAACTTTCGCTTAGGTCGTGATCTCGCGGTTCGTGGGTTCGAGCCCCGCATCGGGCTCTGTGCTGACTGCCAGCTCAGAGCCTGGAGCCTGTTTCAGTCTGTGACTCCCTCTCTCTCTGACCCTCCCCTGCTCACGCTGTCTCTCTCTCTCTCTCTCCTAGAAATAAATAAAAATATTTAAAAAAAAAAAAAAGAAAGAATTACGTATTTTTTTGCGTATGGCAGTTGTAGTTCAATAGAGGAAAGATTAAGCCAGAGGATATTCTAATCTGTAGCAAAGAACTGATAATATGAAAAGTCAAGATGAGTTTCTGAGTATCAAAAAAAAGTATGATTTCAGAAATAACTTCACAAAACTATTCATCACACCAAATCATCTGTGTCAGTTGCTTTAAATAAGTGTAGCTGTGCTTTTTTGAAGCACCTGGTCTGAGGAATGGACTATGGACATTATGCTTATGTCTGTGCCTACAGTAAATTTTTTTCTAGTGTTATTCTTTTGAAAATTAACTTACAGCTTACTTCATCCAAGCATGTGCATAATTTCAGGTACATGACACAGATTACAAAGTAGAACCACACGCACAAAAGTCGAGCTACACCTGTAGGGCTTTGCTGGCCTGGAAAGATGCAGAATAGGAAATCTGTGCATTTATTTATCGAAGAGTGGTTTCCACGTGGACTGCGGGTTGTCCTCTAGCCTGCATGGTACATTAATACCCTAAACTGTGGTTTCCGAAACAGAGCTCGGTTGGACTTGCTGACATGACAGCTGAGGAGCAGATGTCCCAAGCTGTCACGTGGTGGACTGTGTCCGCTGTCAGCAGGTGGCTCAGTGTTGACTCAGTTATTCAGCTATCTTTTTTTAAACATGACTGAAAAATGGAAGTGTGGTAAGCTATTAAGACAAGGTTGGAAATCTTTAGATAATCAAACTTAAACTTTATTGATTAACCTCCTGTTCATCCATGAATTAAAGAGCAGGATGAAATGCTGGAAGTATAAAACGTACTAATTAGAGAAGTTTATTAAAGATTTAACTCTAGTAACAGAGCTCTTATTTTATGGGAATCTGGCTGTTTCCTGGTCCAAACACGACCTTACTGGTCGTGACATTTTCATAATGATTCTACCAAGTCTAAAGTTACAGTAACTTATTGCCATCTTATTTTCTTCTTATGCCAACTGTTCCATCTCCCCCTGGGATAGATGAGAAATTAATACTGTCAGGGGCCCTGACTCCTTTGATGGTGGTGACAACGTGGGGCTTGGCAGACTTACTCTATAAAGATTCTAATAGTAAACGTGTTCAGGTTTGTGGAGTCTGTGGTCTTTTATCACAACTATTCATCCCTACACTTGTGGTGTTAAAGAAGCAAATGGTGTGGCTGTGTTTTAATAAAACTTTATTTAGAAAACCAGGCATCTGGCCTGCAGGCCATAGTTTGCCAAAAATTAATGATAATAAAATAATATTTATAAGTACTTTAAATGTTTTAACATCTTTTACTTTTCACAACAACTCTTTGGTAGATACTTTCATTATTCCCACTGTATTGATGAAGAAACAGGCTTAGTAGGTAAATAACTTGTCAAGATCTTAGTGTTTATCAGTAATGGAGAACTGGAGCTTTAAATCCTGGGCTCTTTGAGCCCAAATCCTAATCTATACCAGGTTGACTTAGGTCTCCAGTGTGTATAGAGTGTGTTAGGGTTTTATATGCTTAAACATACGTATGGTAAGAATTGGTTTTGTTTTGCATGTTCATGTTTATAGCTATGGAAGTTTTAAATTATGTGGGGAGAGCTGATGGAAAAAGAGGTTCCTGGAGGACGGGTAAAACTGAAGCCAGGTAAGGTCCAATTTAAATTGATACATTTCACCAGACTTTTCTTTCTATAACTGCATTTTCATACTGACAGTTTCTTTCTCAGGAACGAAGATGAAATGTATAAGATTCTCTTGAATGATTATGAATATCGTCAGAAACAAATCCTAATGGAAAATGCTGAACTTAAGAAGGTTCTTCAGCAAATGAAAAAGGAAATGATTTCTCTTCTTTCTCCCCAAAAGCAGAAACCTAGAGAAAGAACAGATGATAGTACAGGAACTGTAAGTGGCTCTTTCCTCTCTAATATAGTTTCGGATTGCTAAGTGGAACAGTTAAAGCGTTAGATTGGTATTCTCAGTGGGGGCCATTACTGGTATTTTGGACAGGACACTCACTGCTGTACCACCCCCAGTCACTGTGACGACCCGGAAAATTGTCCCTATGTGTTTCTAGACATGCCCTGTGAAATGAGGGAGATGACTTTCCAAGGACTTGATCTGTGCCGAAAACACTGTTAAACGTCTCATTTCATTCTTATAATTTGATGCTTTTCATATTATAATTATCCCCCATTTCATAGCTGAGGAAACTGAGGCACATTAGTCTAATTACCCTAGTGTCACACAGGACAAAACCAGGATTTAAATCTAAGTCTGTCTCACCCCAGAGTTCATGCTTTTAACTCCTGTGGCAAATATCTTCCAACTAGTTTAGGTGTTGTGTATGTAAGCATGTTTTGCTTTCCAGACAGTGAAACATTCGTTAACTTGGGGAACCAGCTAATCATTCAGTCCATAAATTTCCTGTCTGATCTCTGCAAAGAAAAAAGCTAAAAGGATTTTGACTTCTTCCTTTGTCTTAGTTGGGGCTGTTATAATAAACTACCACAGACTGAGTGGTTAAAAAACACAGAAATTTATTCTTTACAGTTCTGGGGCCGGGAAGTTCAAAATCTAGGTGCCCATAGAGCCAGTGTCTGGTGAGAGAGGTCTTCCAGGTTGCAGATTGCTGACTCCTTGTACCCTCTCATGCCCAGAAAGAGGAGGATTGTTCGCCAGAGTCCCTTCGTAGGAGCCCTCCTCCCATTCACAAGGGCTCTGTTTTTCATGGCCTACTCGCTTCCCAGAGGCCCCAACTCCGCATACCTCCACATTGGGCATTAGGATTTCAGCACAGATTTGAGGAACACAAACATTCAATGCATTGCATCCCTCAGAAGCTCTTCTGGGGAGAAGGGGCATGTAGAAAAGTAATTGTTACACTTGTGAAGAGCTGTAATAGGGTGGGACTGGAATAGGGTGTTCTGCAGTGTGCACAACAAAGCAAGTGAGGCAGTCCGGGAAGTCATCAGAGAGAACGTGAATTTGAGTTGGCTCTTAAAAATAAATAGGTGTGTGTTTTGGGAGTAGAAAGCATGTGATACAAGGGGAGTGAAATATGCAGAGGTCTGAAAGAACAAGTTACATCATGGTGAAAACTTCTTTTAACTTAATTGCTTTACATGTTTAAATTCCGGATTCAAGCAAGTGACTAAAATCTGAAAATAACAACGTTGATGGAGGAATTCTGATTGTCAGCAAGTCATCAGAACTTGTTTTTAAACCTATATGGGACTGTTTACTTTGTGTTATCACAGATCAGTCCTGCTGATAAGCCTACCCTCTTCTACCTTTTTTTCTTTCTTTTTTTTTTTTAACTCATTATCTGAGGCACCTGGGGAGCTCAGTCATTAAGCATCTGACTTCAGCTCAGGTCATGATTTCACAGTTCGTGAGTTCGAGCCCCGCTTCTCTCTCTTTCTGCCCCTCATTGGGATTCTCTTTCTCTCTCTCTCCCCCTCGCTTGCTTGCACCCAACCCCTCATTCTCTCTGAGGGGGAAAAAAAAATCATTCCAGAATGTTCTTTTAAACTCTTGGGTTTGGGACCTGCTTGGCCTTTATATTGAGTTAGGCTTTTCTCTCAAAGTCCATCACTTTTTGGTTCATTGTGAAAATCCACAAATGCCTCTCCAGAGTTAGCGTACCTTCTGTTACTCCTTCAGTTTCTTCAGGCTTTGGCCCAACCTATACACACAGTACCAGCTTTCAGTTGGCAAGAGTAAGTAGTAAATGAAAGAGACCTTCCTCAGATACTTAAATTTCCCTCTTCTCACCATTATTCATCCAGTGCGTAGTAGCCTGTGTAATTCTTAATAATTCAAATGTTTAAATTTGGAGAAATAATCTCTTAAGTATATTTCTTGTTTTTAAAAGGTCTGTTTTTCTAGATCTTTTTTCTCTCATAATTGAACTCAGTCCTTGCCTTTAAGGATTTTTGAAGCATTTTAATAAAGGGAGTGAGGTATAACCTTAGAACGCCTAGGTAGCCTTCAGGTTTCATTTATTAATAAGTTATTTTCTTACTGAATTGTAGCCAAAATATATACCCAAAATTCAAGTTAACTTTTAATTTTCATTTTGTGGTTTTAGCATTTCATTTAGTCAGGGGAGTGTAAAGCAATTATTATTAATTTTTTACATAATGGATTTATAGTATTCTGATATGCTTTAACACATAGACGGCATAGCTCCTTAGAAGAATTACTGGCAAGTAGCTCCAGAGGATTGATTGGCAAGAAGCAGTCACAGTGAGCTCCATGCTGGGCTTTTCCCCAACCTGCTTCCCCTGGGAGACCTTGACTTTGGCAGCCATTGCTGACCTCAGGCTGTGCTACAGCTCTCCACACTGAGTCACTCATTCATTCCTGCTGCATCTGCATTCACAAACAGCCAAATCAGCATTTCTTCTCATCTTCTTTTTTCTTTTTTTCCCAGCAAGATGTTTATTGTTTAATTTAGTGAAGTACATCTCTGTCCACTTTTTTGGATGTTAATAACAAAATTGGACCATGCAGAGTGTAATGCAGATATATACGCATCATAATATATATTATTGTCTATGTAGCTGTAGATTACCGTGATATATTTTAGTACTGTTTTTCTATGTTCTTTATCCTGCATTGAGTCTATGTGATCCTATGTCAGTGGTTGCTGTATTTTCCTATGATTTAATGTCTCGGTGTTAGAGTAAAAAGAAAAATAATCTCTGGTTTTATCTTTAAAAAATTAAAAAAATAGGATTCACAGTTACTTTGTGGATAACTTCACTGGTTTATTTAGACAGCCTAGGACTGGGGATAAGTTGATCTAACTTCAGATCTCCATTCTGCCTCTTGCCTGTGTGATATTGGGCAGTGTGTCTACTTCTACAAGCCTCACTTTTCCCACATTATATCGTGATTTGAGGGTTAATTAACATATGCGAGCATCCAACACAACACTGGACAAGTAGTGAATAACTTCCTCACACAGCTTCTTGACTCTCACCACTAATTGTATTTGGATTCAAATTCACATTTGAAGAGACTTGAGTTGGACAATATCTGTCTTAAATATTAGGTAACATATGCCTAAGATACAACACAAAAATGATTTTGAGAAGTATCTCTTATAATCAGTTGATTACTATTGCCTGAGTATCTAGAGCCATTTTAAGATACTGGTCTTTTCCCTTCATCTGTCACTTATAGGTTCTCTCTGATGCTGAGGAAGATGCTGGGGAACTGAGTAGGGAGAGCATGTGGGACCTTTCCTGTGAAACTGTGAGAGAGCAACTTACCAACAGCATCAGAAAACAGTGGAGAATTTTGAAAAGTCATGTAGAAAAACTTGATAACCAAGGTAACTTACTGCCACAGTGTATGCAAAGTGAGTTGACACTCAGCTCTTAATTTCAGTCACTTGGAAAGCCACTTTATGGGCTCAGAGGTGAAGTACTTGAGCTCAGTTTTTAGTTTCATAATCAAGCTTCTGTCTACTTCTAGAGGTGAGGTTTGAACCTTATTGAGAAAATACTTTGCATTCAGAGTGAGTCTTTCTCTGTGTGCAATATACAATTGAATGAAGTGAACTGAATGTCTTAACTAAATCTTGGAAATTAGGAGTTATTAATTGTGATAAGGCATAAATATAAACCTGTTGCTTATTCCTAGATACTTACATATTCCTAGTTCCTAGTAATTATTTTTAAATTATTTTGAAGATCATAAATGTTTAATATAAAGTATCAATTAGGAAGTATATGAAGTAGGATATTCAGGTTTCTGTTCCCTGTACATGACACTTAACAGTTTGGTGTATGTCCTTCTTGATTTTTCTGTAGGCATTTGCAAAATATTTATTTAAAAATGTATAGAAAACAGGGCACCTGGGTGGCTCAGTCAGTTGAGCGTCCAACTCTTGATTTCTGCTCAGGTCCTGATCCCAGGGTTGTGGGTTTGAGCCCCCGGTCTTGGCTCCTCCTGTGCTCTACCTCTCTCTTGCTCTAAAATTAAAAAGAGAGGTGCCTGGGTGGCTTGGTTGGCTAAGCATTCGAGTTCGGCTCAGGTCATGATCTCACAGTTTGTGAGGTCAAGCCTTGTGTCAGGCTCTGTGCTGACAGCTCAGAGCCAGAAGCCTATTTTGGATTCTGGTGTCTGCCTCTCACTCTGTTCCTCTCCCACATACACTCTGTCTCTCTTTCAAAAATAAATAACGATTTTAAAAAATTAACTAATTAATTAAAAAGGAAAAATATATGTACATGAAAATACATATATGAAAAAAAAACATTATGTATTCTTTCTACACTTTTTTCCCTTAATGGTGTATGTATTATTTAGACACCATTTCCTGTCACCATAGATAGTATAGATTTACATTGATGAATGTATTCTTATATTTTTTGAAGGTTGCATGCTTTTCAATCAAGAAAATTAAGGTTTCTGCTCAGTAAATGAAGTCTGTTGAGAGAAAATTTATTCTAAAAATCAAAAGTCACAAAGTCACTGTCAATTGTGTTCAGTAGTAAAGAGTAATCAACAAAATTCTATACCAAAATTAATTTACATGAGATTTTATTGATCTCAGTCCTTATCTGTTAGTAAATAGCAACTATATTCACACTTCCTATTTGTTGAATTTAATACCAGAGAGCAAGATTTGTAGTGCTGCATTGATCTTTGAAGAAGTGTTGAAAGTAGTTTATGAATTTGTTAATTATTTTTCTCCTGTGTGAATATAGGTGTCCATTTTTAATTAGGACATAGTCTTGAATAAATACGGATTACAAAGTAAATGTTCGTAGTAGAACTAGTAAAGATATCCTTTGAGTCCAAAAATAGTACAAATTTGTAGTTGTCATGAATCCCTTATCGTTGTTTTGCTTTTTAAATTTTTTCATAGTGCTAAAGTATCATAAATTTAATTTTATTATAGATTATGAAATTTTTAGAGGGCAAAGGGAATAGGTACCTTTTAGAAAATCTGAGATTCTAGAAAGAAATTCTGAGAGCTTTGATTTTTTTTTAAATATTTTAAAACATTTTTATTTGTTTTTGAGAGACCACACGAGCAGGGGAGGGGCAGAGAGAGAGAGGGAGACACAGAATCTGAAGTGCAGTCAGGACAGAGCTCAGTGCAGGGCTTAAACCCACCAACTGTCAGATCATGACCTGAGCCGACGTCAGATGCTTAACAGACTGAGCCACCTAGGCTCCCCTTGATTTTTAAATCTAGTTCCAGAATACCGTAAACTGAGTGGAGGCTATAAAACCTGTGTCAAATTAGTGGTTTTATGTTAGTTTCAAAGGTACATCTAGAAGGTTTCAATGATGAAGACGTAATCTCACGACAAGACCATGAACAAGAAACTGAAAAACTCGAGTTAGAAATTCAGCAGTGTAAAGAAATGATTAAAACTCAGCAGCAGCTTTTACAGGTAAATGCAAGTTGCCTTTTAAAGCTGTTTTCCCCTGTGAAGGGCCAGGATTTTACTGAATCTTACTAGACTTTTATTCCTTTGTTTCAGAAGATGTGTAGTATTTGACATTTTTCTGTATACTAAGTTCTGGGCTTACTAATAGTGACATTGCATGCCATTCTTTAGGCAAGGCTTTCCCAGGTGGAAAATGAGGATCCTCCGTTGACTTGCTGATTCTTCGTGGTTTCTGTCCTTCCCCAAAAGTTTGACCTGCCTTCTTTTTAATTCTAACTTGGGGTGCTGCAGGGATCCTCTGGAACTTACTATGCCTTAATGCTTAATAGCAGCAGCTCGCTACTGCATGTGATGACGACACCACTTCACTGCTTCGAGACTGCTACTTGCTGGAAGAAAAGGAGCGCCTCCAGGAAGAGTGGTCCCTATTTAGAGAGCAGAAAAAGAATTTTGAAAAGGAAAGACGAAGCTTTACAGAAGCAGCTATCCGCCTAGGATTGGAGGTATCTTAAACAATTAGCTTTCCTTGTAGAGCTTTTGCAAGTCCTGGGGAGGCCCAGCAGAAGGCATCAAAGTTCTGCCTTTCATTGGGTTTTTGCCATCCAGCCTTTCCCTAAAGTATTTCACCAGTGATCTTATAAATTACACTAACTTGAAAGGATTGTAAGCATGTGTACTAATAGAAGGATGTCGTTTTGCCTTTACCAGATTAGGAAATTGAAACTTTTCGTTTTAGAAAACTCTAAGCATCCATTATCCCCTTCAGGTTGGCTTACTGCTGGTCAGTGTGTAGCTTCACACAGGAGATCTCTCTGGGACATTTGTTACCTGCCCACTGCCCGTAGGTGTAGCATTAAAAGACGGTACAAAAGTTCTCCCTCTCCCTCTCATCCAGGGCTGTGTGCATACACCTTCTACAGCTCACTTTTTGACTTAACAATATATTAACCTGCATATTTTCCTTTCTAAAGTTATACAAGTAGTGTGTGAACATGGTTTAAAAAAAAAAAAAAAAGACAAAAAGCCACAAAGTGAAAAAATATCCTCCATTCTTACCACCAGTTTCACTCCTCAGAAGTCACCACTGTCAAAGTTTGTAATTCTTCAGGGAAGTACTGTTTTAACCTTAGTGTATTTCAGCCCTTGTTTTCTTGATAACCATCTGTTGATTCCCCGCTATGAAAGGCAAGGAATGTAGTGTCCTTACCGCACCTCCTGTGTATACTGTGCCTCATCTCTATATATGATTTCTTCATAATACTGTTACCTTTTTAAACTAACTTTTAAAAATGGTTTCTTCTGGTTGACTTTCTTACTTTAAGTAAGACGTTTGATGCCCCATTTCACATTTGCTCGACTTGAAACAGTACCAGTTTATCCTTGCAACGAAGATGAAGACATTCTTGCTCTTGCACTTCTCTTACCCTTCTACTTCCCAGTTTTTGTCTACGGTATTATTTCTCATTGTCAGGTGTTATCACATCTGTCCTCTGTCCTGCAGTGTAATCCAGGTGTAAGTACTTTAAGGTTGAGACTTAAAAATTGAAAGAACATTGATAACATCACGATTTTGTAAATAATGTTCATTCTGTAACCTACTAACATGTTTGGCCACTTAGAAAACAGTCTGTGTTAATACGACTTCACCACCTGGGAGAGAATCTTCTGTGTACCACTGTGTAATGAATCCTTTGACTTTCTTTGTAGCTTGGCATTTCCTGCACATTCAACTTACAGCTCACGTTATCTTCTTTCTGGGGTCCCTTTTTCAATTTGGTGTATTACCTTCTTAATATTTTCGTAAGCATTGTGTGAGTAAAAGATATTCTGAATTCTGGAATATCCAGAAATGCACTCATAATGTGGTTGGTTTGGCTGCATATAGAATTTGGTTTCCAATTTTTCCTCTCAAAACTTTGAGTTATTCCATTTCTTCTGTTTGGTTTTGTTCATAAGCAGCCTGAATATTATATGACCTACAGGCAAATACTTTGTAGGTATCCTGTGCTTTAATTTTTCCTTCTCTCCTTCTTTTCTTCCTCTTTTTATACTTAAAGTTCCAAAATTTTATGGGAATATATCTAGGTAGCTCCTTGTAGCCTGAAGACACTGAATTTCTTCAGTTTGGAATATTTTCTTTGATTCTGTATTTTTTCCTTCCTTGACTTCTCTTGCATTCTCGAACATTTCTATTAGACAAATCGTTGGCCTTCTGACTGCATCCATAGATTGACTTTATGTTTTGAATTTAGGGGTATTCTCTCATCTTTATCTTGTACATCACCAACCCAATGTTCAGCGCCATCAGTTTTAACTCTTCATTTCATCCACTGAGTTTTTATTTTAGAATTTATCTTTCAAGTCTTTGATGTCCTCATTTGTTTTCTTCTTTTTGTGTAGCATTATTTTATTTTACAGGTGTTCATAAATCTGATCATTTGTGTTAGAATGTTTTTTTGAAAGGCTCTTTAACTGTTATCTGTGGTCAGGTCTCTTTATCTTGGCTCTTTTTCTTTCATGCTCTTCGTTTTCTTCAGATGTCTAGGGATACATGATTTCATAGTAGTATTTATGAATGAAAGATACATGCTGTTTTAGTAGCTGACATGGGTTTCCTCCACAGTTGTGAAAGTCTGTCTTATCAATAGCTTACTTTCTCAGAAAATAAAATCCATGTGCACCAGCATTTTTTTTTCTGAGTCCCTGTATCTGTCCTGTTCCAGGAGATTGTAGCTACTTTGTGTACCACTCCCAGTTCTCTGCAGGATAGTCTGCCTCTGGTCAGTGGGGCCAGTGAAGGATGGGAAGGGAGCATGAGACACCTGAGGGCTGAGGGAGAATGAGGATTATCATCAGCTGTTGGGAAGGGGAAGGTCTGACATGTGCCCTCTTGTGGTTTAGGGGTGGTGGCTGCTAGCGCTAGTAGATAGTTGGAGGCTGAGCACGATGCCTGGTGAGGTCATAGCTCCTTTTTCTCAAGTGATTAATTTACAGTGGGTATTTTTCTGTTGTTTGTAATTTTATGTTTATAATGTTCTGTGTGTTCAAAAATTCTGCTAATGTGCTATCTTTTTTTGCATTATCCATTTGAATTTATTTAAAGTAGATGTGAAAATAGCAAATTGGTTTATTAGGTGAAATGGGTAAATTTTTAGTTTTTAAAATATAATTTTCTTAAATGAAATTTTTCTTAGTTTTTTGAGTTAATTCATTTGACTTATAAAATATATACGCTAGCCAGAAAGCAAACACCAACAGCTACAGAAGTCATGGGTAGTGGCACCAGTGTGAATGTTGAAATATTGATCAATATTTCTTTGGTTTGCTTTTTATGATAGAGAAAGGCATTTGAAGAAGAAAGAGCCAGTTGGTTAAAGCAACAGTTTTTAAATATGACTACCTTTGACCACCAGAACTCAGAAAATATGAAACTTTTCAGTGCCTTCTCAGGAAGTGAGTATTCCATGAACCCTTTAATCTGAAAATGAATGTGAACAAAATACTATAAATTATTATAAAACTTTGGGGATCACCAAGTATTTTTTAAATTTTTTTAAAATTTATTTATTTATTTTGAGAAAGACACAGTGTGAGTAGGGGAGGTAGAGAAAGGGGAAGAGACAGAGAGAGAGGAGAGAGACAGAAAATCCCAAGCAGGTTCTGCATCATCAGTGCACAGCCCAGTGTGGGGCTTGAATTCATGAAATCGCAAGATCATGACCTGAGCCCAAACCAAGAGTCAGTGCTTAACCGGCTGAGCCATTCAGGTGCCCCTGGAGATCACCAAATATTTTTTAAACTAAATCCTTCTAGATGCTTACAGAGTATGCATAAGAGATGGCAAGATTAGCAAAACTAGAGTCAAGAGCTCGAGTGGACATCCACATTAACTTGTTCTATCTCAGACCTCACTGCCCTGCAGATGCTCATCATAGTTACTTACCTTCACTATATTTGATACATCACCATATGGACTGCCTTTTTTTTCTTCTGTCTTTTAACAGGTTCTGATCGGGACAGTCTCACAATGCACTCGAGGCCACGGCAAAAGAAGCCTCACAGTGTGTCTAACGGGTCTCCGGTTTGCACATCTAAACTTACTAAGTCTCTTCCTGCTTCTCCTTCTACTTCAGACTTTTGCCAGACACGTTCCTGTGCATCTGAACATAGGTATTGGTCTATAGGTGATCTTTGCACGTATCTGTACCATTGCTAGAGTTGCATTGCTGAGGGAAAGGTAGACATATCTGTAGTGTTAGCAACAGTAGTGGCTTTGGAGAGGAATTTAGTAGACTGATTCATTCTACAAGTATTTATTGGGTGTCCATTTTACTGTTAGGTGCTGAGAACAAAGCAGTAGCGAACAAAGTAGATCTGGTCCCCATCTTCTGGGAGCTAAAAACGTTGCTTCCTATCCCCAGAAAACCCACATACTTCTGTTACTGCTGCATTGTGGTATTTTTCTCTGTCTCAAATAGTTAAATCATTTTCTAAGGCATAATATCAATTCTCTACCTCAGAGCCTATTCCAAGATTAACTAAGTAGATAGAACATTCCTAGTAACAGAGGATTAGCAGAGAACAAAGGGATGGATACCTTGGAAAGTATGGTGGTGATCTTCCTTTTAACTAAAGCAGGGCACAGTGGCCTGAGGGCCTGCCAGTTTGGCAGGTGCCCTAGAAAGCGGGGGTCGGGCTTGCAGCACACTTGGCCTGTGCTAGTGAGATACTGGTGTGGAGCTAAGTGTTGAAGAAGCCCGCTAGTGTTTGGACCAAGAATTGTTAAATAAATGAATTTCAGAACAAAAATATGAAGCTTAAAAAGGACAAGACACTGTATTGTTGATTTTGAAAAGGATTAAGACTAAATATTGAGGGGCAAACAAGAGCCTGGGGAGGAGCCCTGCAGGCAAGTGTCGGGACCCCTGAGGTGGGACGCTGGTGTGTTTGTGGAGGGCAGGTGTTGTCAGCTGGCAAGACCGAGAGGTGGGAGGGAGTTGATAGGGGGAGGTGGGCAGGGAGCACGTCCTACAAGGCCCTGGGTGAGTAGGATTAAAAAGTTTATTATGTAAGAGTTCAAGTATATACCAATGTAGAGAGAAAACCTCCTGTCAGGAGATGCAGGTAGAAGGCATTAATGGAGTCAGGGTGAGGTGATGGTAATTTAGACAAGGGTCATAACAAGAAGGTAGAAGTGACTGGATTTGGGATATATTTTGCAGTTTAAGCCAACAGATTGATTAATGGGAGGACTGGGAAGTGAACATTTAATTTACAGTCAAAGATACTGTAAGTTCAGAGTATTTTCTTAACACAGAATGTTATTAAACTCCCAAATTTGACCAATTAGATGCTCTATATACATAATACAAATTCTGGTCACCATTTCCAACAATACATTCTGTATCTGAGAGAGTACATAGCATTTGCCTTGGTTAATTTTATGTATCTAAAATTCTCGCTTTTTAACCTAATTATTTTTAGTTATGAAATATTTGACATAACGTTTCTTGAAGACATTATTTTGTGTTTAGTAAAGATAAATCCAACATTTAGTACCTACATCATAGGGTGTTATGAGATTTCAGTGACGATACATATAAAGCATTTAAAACAGTACTTGGTCCATTATAAGCCCTCAGCAGGCTATAAAAATAAAAATATATGTAAACATAAATGGTTTATAAAAGTGCTTTTCTGTTCCATATATTCCGAGGGCTATGCTAAACAACATCAGTGGCATAGAAACAGAACTTTGAAGCATAAAGAAACTCCATTGAGCTATTAATATTTGTAGTTACTGGCCTCTGAATATAAAACACAGAAAAGAGTTGTGTAACCTAGTTATCAGGAGAAAAGCTGATAAAATTTTAAGTTATTTGGAAAATTTGGACTCCTTGCTCCTGAAGCACATTATATCTGGGTTTGTGATAAGATGATTGCCACATTGAGGTTGAGTTAGTAAACCAAAGTCACAAAAAATGCACATTTCAGGGGAAATATATATATTTTTGGAAAAAATTACACAAGATATTCAGTTGATAAAAATATATTATTTGTTGGCTTAACCCCTTAGATTTTAAAGTAATTATTTAATCAGATGTTTTTGTTTTAAGATGGTCACAGAGCATAGCTTTGATTGTGTCACTGAAGAGTAGCAGCAGTGTCTGTGTTTGGATCCTGATTGTTATTCCCTCGACACTTGCAATTAATTGAGCACTGGTGTATGCACTTAATATGTGTTAACTCAGTTCCACCCAACCCCACGAGATAGATACTGTTATTATTTCCATTTTACAACTGAGGAAGCTGAAGAAACAATGACACATAAGTGGTCCGGCTGGTATACAGACCTAAACCATCTGAACTCGGAGTCTGGACTCCTTCCTGCTTTTGTAGGCACTCATTAAATAGCTGTGTGGGTAAATGGGTGGATAGAGGAAGACATGCATGTACAAATGGTTGTGTAAGGAAAAAAAAAAACCAATAAAAGAGGTTGCAAAATAGTGGCAGGAAGATGGGGACGTGGAGGGCCATTGGTTTTCAAAGCCCACATGTCCTGTACCTAACCTAGGTATTAGTTGGGTAGAGTGCTTCAGAGTAGACAAAAGAGATAAATAAGTGGGTAAACAGGTAAATAATAGATGGATAGATACGATGAAAGTGATAAATTAGGCC
This sequence comes from Hyaena hyaena, assembly GCF_003009895.1. Taxonomy (NCBI): domain Eukaryota; kingdom Metazoa; phylum Chordata; class Mammalia; order Carnivora; family Hyaenidae; genus Hyaena; species Hyaena hyaena. Next base: position 1,236,002 of record NW_024080918.1, read on the forward strand.
ATTTTTCAATATAGTTTATTGTCAAATTGGTTTCCATACAACACCCAGTGCTCATCCCAACGAGTGCCCTCCTCAGTGCCCACTACCTACTTAACCCTCTCCTCCACCCCCCATCAACCCTCAGCTTATTCTCAGTATTTAAGAGTCTCTCATGATTTGCCTCCCTCCCTCTCTGTAACTTTTTCCCCCCCTTTCTCTCCCCCATGGTCTTCTGTTAAATTTCTCAAAATCCACATATGAAGTGAAAACGTATGATATCTGTCTTTCTCTGACTGACTTATTTCACTTAGCATAACACCCTCCAGTTCCATCCACGTTGCTACAAATGGCCAGATTTCATTCTTTCTCATTGCCAAGTAGTATTCCATTGTATATATAAACCACATCTTCTTGGTCCATTTGTTAGTTGGTGGACATTTAGGCGCTCTCCAAGATTTGGCTGTTGTTGAAAGTGGTGCTATGAACATTGGGGTACATGTGCCCCTCTCATCAGCACTCCTGTATCACTTGGGTAAATTCCTAGCGGTGCTATTGCTGGGTCATAGGGGAGTTCTAGTTTTAACTTTTTGAGGAACCTCCACACTGTTTTCCAGAGGGGCTGCGCCAGTTTGCATTCCCACCAACAGCATAAGAGGGTGCCGGTTTTTTCACATCCTCGCCAGTATCTAAGTCTCCTGATTTGTTCATTTTAGCCACTCTGACCGGCGTGAGGTGGTATCTCACTGTGGTTTTGATTTGTATTTCCCTGATGATGAGTGATGTTGAGCATCGTTTCATGTGTCTGTTGGCCATCTGGATGTCTTCTTTGTAAAAGAGGTCTATTCATGTCTTCTGCCCATTTCTTCACTGGATTGTGTTTTGGTTGTGAAGTTTGGTGAGTTCCTTATAGGTTTTGGATACTAGCCCTTTATCCGATATGTCATTTGCAACTATCTTTTCCCATTCCACCAGTTGCCTATTAGTTTTGTTGATTGTTTCCTTTGCAGTGTAGAAGCTTTTTATCTTGATGAGGTACCAGTAATTCATTTTTGCTCTTGATTCCCTTGCCTTTGGAGACGTGTCAAGTAAGAAATTGCTGTGGCTGAGGTCAAAGAAGTTGTTTCCTGCTTTCTCCTCTCGGGTTTTGATGGTTTCCTGTCTCACATTCAGGTCCATCCTCCATTTTGAGTTTATTTTTATGTATAGTGTAAGAAAGTGGTCTAGTTTCATTTTTCTGTATGTTGCCATCCAGTTCTCCCAGCACCATTTCTTAAAGAGGCTTTCTTTTTCCAATTGGATGTTCTTTCCTGTTTTGTCAAAGATTAGTTGGCCATACATTTGTGGGTCCAATTCTGGGTTCTCTATTCTATTCCATTGGTCTATGTGTCTGTTTTTGTGCCAGTATAAAACAGGCCATTTTGAAATATTTCTTTGTTCCCGACCTCTGTGTCTTCCAAATTGACTTAGCATAGGACAAGGGAGCTATCCGACTTAGACATTCAGACCTAGCTTAAGTATGAAAGGAGGAGGAGATGATTCTTAAGATCTGCCTTTCTTTTCCTAACAGTTCAGTCAACATACTGAATATAACTCCTGAAGAAACTAAACCAAATCAGGTTGGAAGAGAATGCACAAATCAGAAGTGGAGCATGGCATCAAGGCCTGAGTCACAGGAAAGTTGCTATAGTGGATGCTCCTTGACCTACACAAACTCCCATGTAGAAAAAGATGACTTACCATAGACATATGGACTGGAATTGTTTTCATTAACACGTTCATCAGACTTCACATCTAAGTTGCAACAGGGTGTGTCATAAAGTCAGTCATCTCTAATAATTTAAGATGGTCTGAGTTGTTTTTTGGACTTTTGCTGTTCCTCCCCCAAAGAGCTAAAATGTTAAATCTATTTAAGAGGATATAAAAGCTTTGGATATGTATTTTTAGTAACAGAAGCATCTGGTTCTGTGAATAAAGGAATGTATATGTTTGGACGGAAACAGAAGCACTAGAATGAGTTTCCTTTCATAGGTATTAAAAATAGCACTTTTAGGAAACTGATTATTGTAAATGTTTAATTTTGTCTCATATATAGTTGGCATTGGAAGTTTAGCCTTTACTTGAATGTATACTGTAGATTTTTAACAAAGCAAGTTCTATATTTATTATGTTTAGTGTGATTTGAAATTTCCTCTTTCATATGTTTTAAATAAAGTGAAATTTATGTATGTTTTGTACATAGATATACATGATTATGTTAAGAGGCTTTAAGATTTAAAAATTTTACACATCCATAATTATAATATTTCATGCCAATAAAATTTTTTAGTGGTATTCTGTTTACAGATGTATTAGAGCCATTGCCACATTATGTTTAAGAATTTTTTGAATGCATCTGAGCAATAAATACTCAAAAGCTGTTCCATGAAGCTGACTTCTTTAGATAATTAACATTACTGACATTACATTTTTTAGATTTCTACAGCAGTAGACTTTTATATATGTAGGATATTATAATTTTTCAAAGGACTTTTGATTACAGGATAATAGAGGCAAGATAAAAGTACCTTTGAATAAAACAATTTAAGAATATTGGTTTAAGATACGGGATGATAGAAGATACTTAAATATCAGAATGGTGATTTTTTCTTTAGTAGATGGGAACTAGTACTGCAACATCTGTACCAGCTTGGGCTTTGTATAGTTGCCAATAATTTTTAAATGATTTTTCAGTGGAGTGTTTGCCACTAACGATAAAGAAATCTTACAGTGTAAAAAGCATCAGATTTTATCCAAATATAATACTCTGGATAAACTTGTGTCATCTCATTTCCAGAGCTGACTGCATGTTTCTTCATGTTGTTATTGATGATAATAAATGTAGGCTCAGGCTCTTTCCCAGAACTTGTATGAGAAAGCTTCAGTGCCTACCCCTGTTTGTCTTATGTAGAAGCCCATACAGATCCCAGTCCTGGCTAGATACTGTAGAGCTTCTCTGCCTTCCCATTTTCTAGTAGTGCAGTCACTTACATACACTCACCCTGTTATGGCTGTTCCATTTAAATCCATCATGCTAAAAAAAGAAAAAGTCTTACTTTTGTCATCATTCACTATAAGAGTTCGTATAGCAACCATTTTTTCAGGGCTGATAGAATATCATTGAGTATCTTACAACACAAACTACTCTTAACACAGTAACCACATTTACAGTTTCAAAAAACTGGCTCTTAAAAAGCAAAAGCAGTCACTGCCTTCAGTTTGATGCATGGTCACTTCTTCACAGTTTCAAGTATTAGAAATGTTATCAAATTTCTGATATTCTACCATAATTCTAAAAGAGGAGACAACTGAGGCATAATTTTTTTTAACTATCGAGCAATAATATGATCAAAGAATAGCAATCAGATTTTGGAAATAGTCAATGATCCATTTGTCAAGAATTTTTTTGTCAGGGGTTTCCATGATCCACTTTGCCAGGAAAGAACATTTTAATTTTTTTTTTTTAAATGTTTTATTTATTTCTAGGAGAGAGAGAGAGACAGCGTGAGCAGGGGAGGGTCAAGAGAGAGGGAGTCACAGACTGAAACAGGCTCCAGACTCTGAGCTGGCAGTCAGCACAGAGCCCGACGCGGGGCTCGAACCCACAAACCGCGAGATCATGACCTAAGCGAAAGTCGGACGCTTAACCGACTAAGCCACCCAGGCGCCCCAAGAACATTTTAATTTTTAAAGTAAATTGTAAAGTCATGCATTACAGTGAATAATGCATTTCATGACAATGGATTTCTACAAAGTAGCATCTGTTTTTTTGTTGTGTTTCCATTCCAGGTTGGTTGAATTCCCATCTTGGAAGCAACAGTCCCTTACTTTGAAATAAAAGATGTTAAAGAAACAGTAAAATGAAAGCCAGGTTCCTCATGCTTTTAATAAAAAGTCTGCATAGATCTGCTAGAAGTTGTAGGTTTCACCAAACAGCGTCAGTTTTGCTTTACTGTAAATTGCAACTCCAAAGCGATTCCCATTCACGCTCAACTTCCCAGATTATCAGAATGCTTTCTATGTTGGAAAAATCCCGACTTCACACATCTCTTAGGTACTAGCAAGGTACTAAAAATTCAGCTATGCGGTGGTCTTATTTAGCCATAAGTGCATGATGGCATCTTAGGGAGCCTTGGTTTCAAAGTCCTCTTGATAATCTTAAATGTTTTCTTGTTCATCAGTATGTAACTGAGATCTTGTACCTTGTTTGTTTTTACATGGCATATCCATTTTGAATTTTCAAAGGACAAAAGCAGTAAAGAAAATTTAAGAAAATTTTATTTCGTACTCTTAAACTTTCATATCTTGAATTTATGATGATGAGAAATTGAGAATAATCATACCAGAAAATTAAGATTAAAATTTAACTCAGTAGGTTTTTCGTTTTCTTGTTTTGCTTTGTTTGTAGAAGCAATGTATTCAATGTTTAGATGCACAGAATAGTCCGCAGCAAATTGTTTTCCTTCTGGTGCAATTAAAACAGTTGTTACTTGAAAAGAGTTCCATGTTTCCTACCTTTGCTTACCAGACTTGTGCATAGGCTTGTGGGAACACGGCTTTTGTAGGAAAACACATTCCATGGTGCATGCTGAGGAGAGCGCCCCGGGATGCCAGGAGAGGATTTGAGTGTCTATAACCAGAACGATGGGGTTATAGACACTAGGAAGTCCTTCATGTGATTTCCCTGTTGTAAAAATCTTCAAAATATGTTTCTAGGTTGGATTTAAGGTAAGTATGGTCCTTAATTTTTTTCAATCTTCATAAGCATTTATGAAGTACCATTGTATTCAGGGCTTCCCATTCTTAGATACTGGAAATAGGAAGACAGACTAAGTGCATGCCCTCTGCCACCCAGAGCCTCTGAGCTGAATGGAAGACTGGCTATATAAACCGAAATTATAATAAAGAATGGTAACTGTTACTCATTCAGTCTCTTAATAAAACTTGGACTGCTTGTTCTGTTGCAGGACCATATACGTCCATTTCACGATAGTGACATGGCTGGGCATGTTAAAGAGTTAAATGTTAAAGAGTCCACATTATTTTCTATGGGAAGTACTGTGTAATTACTATTTTCTTCTGCTGGGTTTTTATTTTCTACTGTCAAAATACTGAGCTGCAAAGCAGTATAAGATATTCTACCCACAAGAACATTTATTACTATCTAATAGAAAATGCATTTGCAAAGATTTGGGACATGCCAATAAGGGTACTAAAGTAGGTCATTCTCTTCTCTTTTCTAAATATAATTTTTCAGGCTGGATATAAAAGTGGAGTGGATAAATTATTTTGATAATTGATACATTATTTGATTAATATAAAACTAAATTGATAATTTATTATTGATAATATTTGATGGATTAATATAAAAACTATTTCATTTAACTGGTTAAGATTATAAATGTTTAACATTTACACATAGCTGAATTCAGAGAGTTCGTGATTAGACCTTGCTAAAAGTCCACCTCAATATTTATATATTTAAGATTCAGAAATACTTATACCCGGGATGATGCTTAACACACGGTAAGATACTTTGTTAATGAGACAAAATACTAATTAAATTTATCACATTACTTCATTGGCAGAAATACACTATAAAATTCTCAAGAGTGTAAGAACCTTGTTTTATGATTTTGGGAGGAGGGAGATGTTTTGTGATTTCCAGCCCCCATCTAGCTTGGTTCTTTGCAGACTATTAGAATAGTCTAATAGTCTATTACAGCCAGGTTGCAGATAAAAGCCGCTAAGTCTGTTTGGCTCAACACAAAAGCTTAATTCTTGGTCAACATGAAATTCTTGCTGCTGTGAATTGGGCAGTCCTCCTCCATCTTTAGGTACGCCATCTGGAACGCATGGCCTCTCACACTGTCACATCAGGGAAACCACAGGCTAGCAGGTGACGGTGGATGTTTCTACAGACCAGACCTGAAAAAGACCTGCCTCCTACCTACATTGCTTTGTCAAGAACGTAGACCTATGGAACCAGCCTCACTACAAACAAGACTAAGAGGTATAGAAAATGCAGCTATTGGATGGGCATTGACCATTTGCTGCCGAATGCAGGTGTGATATTTCATCCATTCAGTCATTCTGTTTATTACCCGGTGCGAGGAATTTATTGCTGATTATTAAAAGAGTCAAATATTCTTAATTTTGAAAAAGAGTACATTTTAAGGAATGTGTTTAAGGCTTTGATATTCTCTCAGCTTTTCATAATACAGTTTTAAAGTATTCAGATGGTAGTTTTACACAGTTATTAAAATATCCACATTGCGCAGAACATTCACAGTTTCTTTTGATTCCTTGAATAACTGCGAGTGAATATTAACATTCCTGTTTTTAAAGAGTTAGTAAGAGACTCAGAACCTAAGGCCACGTAGCTAGTAAGTGGTAGAACTGGAACTTACACCCAGATTTTTTTTTTTTAATATTGACTTATTTTTGAGAGAGAGTGTAAGCAGATGAAAGGGAAGACAGAGAAGGAGACAGAGAATCCCAAGCAGCTCTGTACTGTCAGCCCCGACATGGGGCTTGAACTCATGAACTGTGAGATCATGACCTGAACTGAAATCAGGTGTCAGATCCTTAACCAGTGGAGCCACTCAGGTGCTGCAAAACCCAGATCTTTTTGATCCCTAAATTTCCAGCTTATTCCAGACTGCTACAGTACCTTTGGTATCCATTTTTAAGTGAAATTGTTCAATTCTTAACCCATACTTTGCCACTGTATATGATTTTCTACATCAAAGTGCTGGTCATTCATTCCAGATGCAAGGCTCACTCTTGCTTTTGTGAATGGTCACCATGGCAGTCCCATTCAGAATTGGACATTTGCCTTTTCAAGACAGGGGCATTAAGGATCTAATTAAAATAGCTCATAGCACGGCCGACTTCAGCTCAGGTCATGATCTCACGGTTGTGGGTTTGAGCCCCATGTCGGGCTCTGTGCTGACAGCTCAGAGCCTGGAGCTGCTTCGGATTCTGTGTCTTCTTCTCTCTGCCCCTTCCCCGCTTGTGCTCTGTCTCTCTCTGTCTCTCAAAAAATAAATAAATGTAAAATAATTTTAAAATAGCTCATAGCATGTAACAGAGTAAAGGCCACTGAGGAATCCCATGTTATACCTATACCGACGGCTTTTTCTGCTGTCTCTGTTCACTCTTGGTAATGTTAGTGTTTGTGTGCCATGTCCCTCTGTGACTACAGTAACTGTGACCAAAAGCACTTTTATTGTGCACAGGCAGTAAAGAGTTTTTAAATGTCACTGTATGGTGAAACATGGGGCATTTGTGGTGCAGTTGTAACTTGCAGTGGTGCAAAGCAGTGGGAACATCACATACGGTCCCTATTACAGCTCCTCGGTGGCCATTTTAGCACGGAAGCAAAGAGATGAAAATGATTGCATCAGCATAAAACTTTCAGTATGGTCCCTGAACTTGAATTTCATGCAATTTTCACATGCTTCAAAATATTCTTCCTTTGAGGGTGACAATAGTGCCGATCATGGGGTCACCGTCCCAGCTGCTAGAATGGTCTGCAAGGGGCATAACCAGCAGTCCCAACCCATCATCCCAGACTCATGTTTGACCCTGGGTATAAGTGACGGAAACCCAACTGAAAATAACTTAGGCCAAAGGAGAATTTGGCAGCTTGTCTTACAAACCACTGAGGAAATGCTGGTGACGTGCCCCAACAGAACAGGATGCCAGATCCTCAGTTGGAAATACAAGGCAAAGGGTTCCTCCCATTGGGAGAAGGAGTTGGCAAGGCCTCTGGAGATCTGCCGGGACCCAAGGCCCATGGGCAGACTCCAGTCCTCACAGCATGTGAGCAGAATCTTAGGGACCAGGCCAGTGTTTCTCATCCACAGCTATGTGGCAAGAAATCAGTGACGGTCACGTATTCACGCTCACAAATTCCTTTTTTCAACGTTACTTAGAGCAGATTCAAGCTTATCCCTGTTGTCATTTGACACACTTGCACTTCATTGAGGTTTCTTGAGAGCAACAGAGGCTGGCTGGAAAAAACAGTAACCCGGGCAGCAAGATTGCTATCAAGAGAAGACCCGCTGCAGGAGCCCGCAGTTCACCACTGCAGGCTGTGGAGCACGTACATTGTGCTCTCAGGCTACCCATGGGCTGCTGGTGTTGGTCGATTTGCTCCGGAACTAGATGGTTCTCAACCTACAGGTTGAAATTCATCACTTCTGGCTCAAGGTCACAGAATATTCTTCCCACTGAGGTTTGGGAAGAGTTGCCCGAAGCTTTTTGCATGGCCTACATTTTCTCCCGGAATTCCTCAGAAAGATGGCCTGACCCATTGCTGGCTGACCATGGGCAGGAGGAAAGAGGTCTGAAATGAGGTCCCCAAAGCCAGGATATTGGGATTAGATTATTACTTTCTGGAAGCTGCCTGTGCACACCATCCTCTTAGGAGACAGAAAGCGAGAAGAATGGGGGAGGTGGTGCTAATGGCAGGTGACAGAAGCAGCCCTGATGATTGTGCCTCTAAAGCCCACTTTGTTTTGTCGACCTGAAGAGGGGAGAACAGGGCTCTCTCCTCAGTCACCTGTGCAGAAATCCTATCTTCAGCTCCCCAACGCTGAGTGTGTTTTCAGAGGGTGAACTATTGTTACAGAATTGGCTCAATTTAATATCTGGGGAAATGGAGCGAGCGCTGGCTCAGTTAGGCTCGTTCTCTCCCCAAGGGCAGGATTATACTTTATGACACCTCTGTGTCAGCAGAGTTCTCTGTCCTGTTACCTGCTGCAGCTAGAGAGGAAGCTTGGAGACGAGGGTCTCTGAGAAGCCCGCAGCAGAAGGGCTGTGCCCGAGGGGTCCTGCAGGGTGGCTTGAGCTCCAGTCCTAACCACTGGGCATCTGAACTGCTCCTTGAGCCTGTGGACCCAGGGACAGGAGCTGCAGCCTGCAGGATTCAGCCCTGGGCACACTGCGTCACTTGCCCGGGGAGTTTAAAAACTTTTCCTTCACACCTGGGGACTTACTTTTTCTCTAAGAGAAGAAACCTAATGTGAAAACTCTCACTTCTCTTGTTTGGTTTTGGTTTTGGTTTATGTTTTGTTTTTCTTCCAAGATTTTATTTAAATTCATGTTAGCCAACATACAGTGCAGCATTGGTTTCAGGAGAATTTTGTAATTCATCACATCTACATAACACCCAGTGCTCACCACCAGCACCTTCATTAATGCTTGTCATCCATTTAGCCCATCCCTCCATCCACCTCCCTCCATCAACCCTCAGTTTGTTCTCTATAGTTAAGAGGCTCTTAGGGTTTACCTCCCTCTTTATCTTGTTTTTCCTTCCCTTCCCTTATGCTCATCTGTTTTGTTTCTTAAATTCCACATGAGTAAAATCATACGGCATTTGTCTTTGACTGACTTATTTCACTTAGCATAATACATTCTAGTTCCATCCACATCATTGCAAATGGCAAGGTTTCATTCTTTTTGGTGGATGAGTAATATTCCATCATGTGCGTGTGTGTGTGTGTGTGTGTGTGTGTGTGTGTGTGTGTACCACATCTTTTTTATCCATCAGTCAATGAATATTTGGGCTCTTTCCATATTTTTGGCTATTGTTTTCTTTTTTTGGCTATTGTTGATAGTGCTGCTATAAATATTGGGGTGCATGTACCCCTTCAAGTCAGTATTTTTTACCCTTTTAGATAAATAACTAGTAGTGCAATTGCTAGGATACAGGGTAGTTCTATCTTTAACTTTCTGAGGAAACTCCACACTGTTTTCCAGAGTGGCTGCACCAGTTTGCATCTCCATAAACAGTGCAATGGATGTTCCCCTTTCTCCACATCCTTGCCAACATCTGTTTTTTCCTGTGTTGTTAATTTTAGCCATTTTGACAGGTGTGAGGTGGTATCTCATTGTGGTTTTGATTTATATTTCCCTGATGATGAGTGATGTTGAGCGTTTTTTCATGTGTCTACTAGCCATTTGTATATCTTCTTTGGAGAAGAATCTGTTCATGTCTTCTGCCCATTTCTTAACTGGGGTATTTGGTTTTTGGGTGTTGAATTTGATAAGTTCTTTATAGGTTTTGGTGCAATTATAAATGGGATCAATTCTTGATTTCTCTGTCTACTGCTTCATTTTTGGTGTATAGAAATGCAACAGATTCTGTATGTTGATTTTGCATCCTGCGACTTAGCTGAATTCATGTATCAGTTCTGCAGTTTTTTGATGGAGCCTTTCAGGTTTTCCACAGAGTATCATGTTGTTTGTGGAGAGTGAAAGTTTGACTTCTTCCTTGTCAACTTGGATGCTTCGATTTCTTTTTGTTGTCTGATCGTTGAGGCTAGGATTTCCAGTACTATTTTGAACAATAGTGATGAGAATGGACATCCTCTCATGTTCTTGACCTTAGGGGAAAAACTCAGTTTTTCCCCATTGAGGATATTAGTTGTAGGTTTTTCCATATATGACCTTTATGATGTTGAGGTATATTCTTTCTATCCCTACTCTCTTGAGGGTTTTTTATCAAGAAAGATGCTATATTTTGTCCAATACTTTTTCTGCATCTATTGAGGGAATCATATGGTTCTTATCCTTTTTTTAAATATGGTATATCACGTTGATTGATTTGCTGATACTGAACCACCCCTGCAGCCCAGGAATAAATCCCACTTGATCGTGGTGAATAATTCTTTTAATGCACTGTTGGATTTGATTTGCTAGTATCTTGCTGAGAAGATTTTTACATCGATGTCCATCAGGGATATTGCTCTGTAATTCTCCTTTTTAGTGGGGTCTTTGGTCTTCAAATCAAGGTAATGCTGGCCTTATAGACTGAGTTTGCAAGCTTTCCTTCCACTTATATTTTTTGGAACAATTTCAAAAGAATAGGTATGAATTCTTTTTTAAATGTTTGGTAGAATTTCCCTGGGAAGCCATCCGACCCTAGATTTTTATTACTAATTCAACATCTTTACTGCATATGGGTCTGTTCAAATTTTTTGTTTCTTCCTGTTTTAGTTTTGGTAGGTTATGTTTCTAGGAATTTATCCATTTCTTCCAAATTTCCCAATTTGTTGGCATATAATTGCTCATCATATTCTCTTTTAATTGTTATATTTCTGAGGTGCTGGTTGTGATCTCTCCTCTTTCATTCATGATTTTATCTATTTGTGTCCTTCCTCTTTTCCTTTTGAGAAGTCTGGCTAGGAGCTTATCAATTTTGTTAATTCTATCAAAGAACCAGCTTCTAGTTTTGTTGATCTGTTTTACTGTTTTTGTGATTTCTGTATCATTTATTTCTGCTCTAATCTGTATTATTCCTTTCTTCTGCTGGTTTTGGGCTTTATTTGCTGTTCTTTTACCTGCTCCTTTAGTTGTAAGGTTAAGTTGTGTACTTGAGACATTTCTTCCTTCTTGACTAAGACATTTCTTCATTGCTATGTACTTCCGTCTTATGACCAACCTTGGCTGCATCCATCCCAAAAGTTTTGGACTGTCATGTTTCCATTTTCATTGGCTTCCACTTATGTTTTTATTCTTTGATTTCCTGGTTAACCCATTCATTCTTTAGTAGGATGCTCTTTAACCTCCATGTTTTTGTGGTCTTTCCAAATTTTTTTCTTGTGGCTGAATTCAAGTTTCATAGTGTTGTGGTCTTAAGGGATTCATGTTATGATCTCTTTGTACTGGTTGAAGCCTGATTTGTGACCCAATATGTGTACTGTTCTGGAGAATGTTCCATGTGCACTCAAAAATATGTGTATTCTGCTGTGTTAGGATAAAATCATCTGAATATATCTGTTAAGCGCATGTACTCCAGTATGTCATTCAAAGCCATTGTTTCCTTGTCGATGATCTGCTTAGGTGATCTGTCCATTGCTGTGAGTAAGGTGTTAAGGTCCCCTACTATTACTGTATTATTATCAATGAGTTTCTTTAAGTACATTATTGATTTATATATTTGGCTGTTCAAAGTTGGGGGCATAAATATTTACAATTATTAGATCTTCTTGTTGAATAGACCTTTTTATTATGATATAGTGCCCATCTTCATCTCTTATTATAGCCTTTGGTTTAAAATCTTGTTTGTCTGAGGTAAGTATGGCTACTCCAGCTTTCTTTTGATGTCCATTAGTGTGATAAATGGCTCTCCATCCCTTTACTTTCAATCTGGAGGTGTTCTTGGGTCTAAAATGAGTCTCTTGTAAGTAGCATATTGATGGTCTTATTTTTTTTACCCATTCTGATACTCTGTCTTTTGATTGTAGCATGTAGTCCATTTACATTCAGAGTAATTATTGATAGATATTTACTTAGTGCCATTGATTTACCTGCAAAGTTGCTGTTCCTATAGATTGTCTATTTCTTTCTAGTCTTTATTATTAAAGAATCTCCTTTAATAATTCTTGCGGAGCTGTTTTAGCGTTCACAAACTCTTTGGTTTTTGCTTATCTTAGAAACTCTTTATCTCCCCTTCTATTCTGAATGGCAGCCATGCTGGATAAAGTATTCTTGGCTGCAGATTTTTCCCATTTAGCACATTTAATATATCATGCCACTCCCTTCTGTTTCTGTGAACAGGTCTGCTGCTGTGTCTACCCTTTGGGTTAAGGACCTTTTATCCTAGCTGCTTTCATAATTCTCTCTTTATCATGTATTTTGCAAGTTTCACTATGATATGTCTTAGTGTTGACCTATTTTTATTGATTTTGAGAGGAGGTCTCTATGCCGCTTGGGCTTGAATGACTGTTTCCTTCCCCAGATTAGGGAAGATCTCAGCTATATTTTATTCAAATAAACCTTCGGTCCCTTTTTCCCTCTCTTCTTCTTATGGGACTCCTATCATATGGATATTATTGTGCTTTATGGAATTGCTCATTTCCTTAAATCTATATTTGTGATCTAATAGTTTTATTTCCCTCTCCTTTTCAGCTTCATTATTTCCCACAATTTTATCTTCTGTATCACTTATTGAATCCTCTGCTACTTCTGTCCTCATTGTGATTACATCCAGTCGGTTTTGCATCTCAATTATAGCATTTTTAAAAATCTCAGCCTAAGTAGTTTTTAGGTCTTTTATCTCTGTAGCAAGGGTTCTTCTGCTGTGATTTGGATGTTCTTTTGCCCAGGTCGGTCCTCTGCAGAGCTCCTCCTTGCTTGCAGTGGGGGTGTTTGGGCCTTGAAATAGGTGTGCTTTGATTTTGAAAACTCTCACTTCTAATGTGAAAACTCTCACTTTAGGTGAGTTACTTCAATAAATAGAAAATACCCAACAGGATTCCAAAAGAATTTTCATTTCTTGGAATTTCTCCCCCCAAGGCATTGCATATTCACTTTGCTCTGTCCCCCAACAGTCATCTCTAAATGATTCCACTTTCTCTGTTCAAGTTTGGGAACCTATCTCCCCCTGGCCTCGTACATCCTAGCAGAAACTTGGGTGTGGGGAGGGTTCAGAGGACAGTGCCAGTTGGACCCCCAAAAGGGGTTGGTCTGCCCTTTTATGAGAATACAACCAAGTTCAGCTAACAGGAGGGATGTGATTCTCTTATGTTTGAGTGTGTACTGTATAAACAGCCAATGTATGCACAAATAAGGAAAGGGCCAGGCAAACTATGTGATTAGTCAAAAAATTCCTACTGTTTGCTCAGTCAGGTCATCTTCTATGGGATGAAGTATCAATATCCAAGTCTTGCAGATTGCTTCTGTGTCCTAACCCAGCTCAGGGCTCAGTTTCTGAAGCTGATCAAGAAAGCAGCAGGGTGCATACCAGAAAGTGTTTAGTGTCAAACTGGCCATTCGGTATTTATAAAGTACAGGTCAGAGTGTCTCTCCAAACAGTCTCTTAGATGACTACCAGTTCTGAGAAAGATAGAGTGAGTCTCAATTTCTTATAAAGTACAGGTCAGAGTGTCTCTCCAAACAGTCTCTTAGATGACTACCAGTTCTGAGAAAGATAGAGTGAGTCTCAATTTCTTATAAAGTACAGGTCAGAGTGTCTCTCCAAACAGTCTCTTAGATGACTACCAGTTCTGAGAAAGATAGAGTGAGTCTCAATTTCAAGTGACTCATCTGACATAGAAGCAGCCTATTAAGTTGTCTATTTTGAAATTTCAGTATATAAAAATTTTAAACCGTTTCTAAATGAGTGTTCAGCTCTATTATAGCATGTGAAGAACATTATTAAAAAGAAAAAGATTCTAAATGCATAAAGAATAATGGGATCATCCTGCCACTACTGAGCATTTGGAGCAGAACCTGAGAGCCTCTACCCCTTTCTCCGTGTCTCCTGCATGGGGACAGTCACACCCTGGAACAATTCCAAGGGAACTCTCCCTTCCCTTCCCCGATTGGAGATGGTGCAAGGACAGGTTAGTTATGGACTATATTCCAGTCCTGGGCTTGTCATGGACAAGCTGTGTGCCTTTAGGCAAGTTGTTCAACTTCTCTGAGCCTTGTTTTTTTCAACTGCAAAAAAGACGATTCCAGCACAGTCCTTGATTGACAGGAATGAGACACTGCCACTACATGGTGGGAGAATCATCTAGTTCAACGTTGAGTCATGTCTCTGTCAAGCTGCCCATATTCCTCGCTCAGAGGTTTCAACATGGATGCAGGAGAATGAAACATAAGGAGGTACAGTGCTTTCAAGTTGAGAAAATTTGCAAATGTAGCTTCAGGACTCATTTGGGCCCCACAGCAATCATGGAAACACAACCTCCAGGTACCATTACTATTCCCTGCTAGAGATGAACAAACTGAGATTAGGTGAGGTCAGGTAATCCACTCCTACGCACACTGCTAATAATGCAGCATAAAAAGAACCTAGACCTTCAACTCTGGGTATTGCAGATTTTCTCTTATTCTCCAAAAAAGATAGGTCAGACCCGGCAGGGCACAGCCAGTTTTATGAGTGTCAAGGAGGCGGTGGCTTTCACTTCCTAAAGCCTTTATTTTCACCCAAGCAGAACTGGTAGGAGAACTCAGTCCTTCTTTGTGTTTCCACAGGGAAACCTCTCTACTAGGCATTGCTGAGTAATGTGGATCTCATGAGATTTTATATCAGTTTGAGGGGAGATGAGGGCCAGAGGATTTGACCTTGTACGAGGATGCCCCGCAACATCCTCACTTCCACAGAGTGGTCTCCTACAATCCTCTCTCTCTGACTCAGCCTGGGCCTAATAATACAGAGAGAGGGAGGGAGTTTTCATGTGATGTTACATGTAAACTCTGAAGTTGATTTTCTACTCCCGAACCAAAGGCTGTAATCCAACATCCAGTCACACCCAGGAGAGAGGGACAACTTTAGACTTCCCACAGAGTCTAGCTTGACAATAGACGTTGGTGAGGATGCGGAGAAAGAGGAATCCTTTTGCCCTGCTGGTGGGAAGGCAAACTGGTGCAGCCCCTCTGGAAAACAGTATGGAGGTTCTTCAAAAAATTAAAAATAGAACTACCCTATGACCCAGCAATTACACTACTAGGTATTTATCCAAAGGATACAGGTGTGCCGTTTTGAAGGGGCACATGCACACCCAATGTTTATAGCAGTGCTGTCAACAATAGCCAGGAACCTGCATGTCCATTGACTGATGGATAAAGAAGATGTGCTGTATATACAGTGGAATATTACTCGGAAATCAAAAAGAATGAAATCTTGCCATTTGCAACAATGTGGATGGAACTACAGTGTATTGTGCTAAGCAAAATTAGAGAAAGACAAATATATGACTTCACACATATGTGGAATTTAAGATACAAAACAAATGCAGACAAGGGAAGAGAAGCAAAAACGTAAAAATGGGGAGGAGGGTGGAGCACCCGGGTAGCTCAGTCAGTTGAGCATTGGACTTCAACTCAGGTCATGATTTGTGGCTTCAAGTCAGCGTCGGGCTCTGTGCTGACAGCTCAGAGCCTGGAGCCTGTTTTGGATTCTGTGTCTACTTCTCTCTCTGCCTCTCCCCCTCTCACGCTCAGTCTCTGTCTCGCTCTCAAAAATAAACATTAAAAAAAATTTTTTTTAAAACAGGGAGAGGGACAAAACATGAGATTCTTAAATACAGAAAACAAACAGGGTTGCTGGAGGGGTCTGGGGTAGGAGGAAGGCCTAAATGGACAAAGGGGTTTGAGAGGCCACTTGTTGGGATGAGTACTGGGTGTTATATGCAGTGATGAATCACTGGATTCTAGTCCTGAAATCATTATTACACTCTATGCTAACTAACTTGGATATGACAACATAAAAAAGAGGAGGAAAAAAAAGTGTCGTCTTGCTTGGAGGCTCTAATCCAGCAGGAAGGGGGTTGGCAGCTGCATTTGTATAGCAAGCACGCTGTTTTCATGATGGGACAAAGTGTGTGAAGGAAAAAGAAGACAAAGTGATCAAAGAGACTTCAGCATTCTTCCAGGTGCAAGAAATGGGCCCTGAAATATTCCTGCTGTCAGAGGAGGCTCGCAGCCTAGAGGTAGGAGATCACCCAGGATGTCACACACATCAGGGAAGAAGCTTGGGGGCGGGGGGCAGGGGGGTGCCAGGCAGGAGCTGGAGTCACATCACATGACAAAATACCTAGAACCTTCAAGTTATTTAAAGCTAACAGTGAGACCAATTTTCCTTTCCCTCCCAACCCCACTGACCACTGCCATCTACTTGCTTCCTGTAAAGGGGACAACTTTGGCTCATGTCAACGCCAGCTGAGATGAAAAAGACAAACTTCCTTAGGACCAGAATAACTGATTTACCAAGGAGCCGCCAGGCCTGGCTTTTAACAGCAGGAGGCCGTTCCTCTCTCGTCTTTTGGTCTGTTTTCTCTTCCCACGGGCCAGTTCAACACCAGGCCTGACTTCTCAAACAGCATTGCCCAGTTTGTTTAAATTACACACTCACCAGTACATATAATATTGGGCACAGGGAAAAAAAAAAAAAACGCTATTAGAAAAAGACTTCAAACGTGCTCATCTTTGAATGGTGAGATTAAAGCTGTTTTCTTTATGAGTTTCTGTGCTTTCCAAAAAAAATTTTTACAATGAATAAGCATTACTTTGTAGAACAAAAAATAATTGGTGTTGCCAAAAAAAAAAAAAGGCCAACAGGAGTGGAGGGGAATCTGGACAGACAGACAAGGAGGTGAGAAATGGAAATCCAAACCCAAAGCCGACCTTGGAAAACAAGGGCAGGTCCCGGAAGGGAGCGAGTTCCTCCGCACCCCGGCTCCCCGGAAGCCTGCGGCCCCTCCTGCCGCCCCGCGCCCGCGTGGGCCCGCACCTGCTCCGCCAGAGGGCACCCTGGGACCGCCGCCCGGCGTCCTCGCCCAGGCAGCTCCTTCTGCAGAGGGAGGAGGGCGGTCCTCCCACCGCCGCGGACTAACCGGCACGAAGGCGAGGCCCCCGTGCACTGCGAGGCAGGCTCTGTACGCCCCCGTCATCGACGCACCACACCTCCGAGCGCAGGTAAACGGCGTCCCGCGCTGCGCCAGGGGTCGCCTGCGCCCCCGCCCCCGGTGCAGTTCCAGCGGCCTTCGGCCCTGGAGTCTCCCGGCTGGGAGGCAGGGGAGGCAGCCCGGGCCACCTCTGCGCCTCCAAGGCACACCCAGGGGACTCGCGACTGGACCCCACCGCTCCCGAGTGATTGCTTTGGCTTTTGCAATTAAAAACATCAGGGAAGTAAAAACAGTAATATATAGGTGTGCAAATCCAAATCATGTATGTGTATATGAAAACAATCTCCCTTCGCTCCCACCTCACCAACTTTCCTCTCCATAAATAACCAGTATTAGGTTCTTATAAATGCACTTCTATACATGTAGTAAGTATCTAGTCGTGGAGATCTGCATGTTCATCCATCCATTCATGCTTGGAAGAAAATTAAAGTGTTAACCGTGGTCATTTGTGGGCGGCAGAATCAGAATGATGTCTATGTTATCCGTGTTCTACGGTGAAAATGTGTGAGGCAGTGGAGTCGTTACCATTTTGAAACCCATCCACTCTTTAGACTGTCCTCACCTCCACATAAACGGACTAAGTCCCGCTGGCAGCTCAGAGACTCTTGTGTGGCGAGACTCTTCGTGATCATGTCCTGGCTTCACCAAGCAGCACTGTGGCTCCCCTAGTAACAGAACTTGGGGGTTATGTCTCCTTGATTCCATGATAATGGACTTGGCTTGGCTCCTGCCTCCGTTTTTGCCAGTTTTAAGCAGATTCATCCGGTAAATGTGTGCTCCTGGTTTCTGGGAAATAACAGAATCACAGTGATGGTTTTATCAAAACACTGGATTAAGCACCTATATGAAGGGGCTTTGTGTGTGTGTGTGATTCTTGAAAAGCGATTTTGAAACTTTTCTTTGATTCTGAAGGCCAGAGAACTCAACTTCTGAATGCAGACTTGTTCTAACTAGCTTTTAGTTATCTAACTAGCTTTTATTGTTTTTGAGAGTCATGTAGTAATTACAAGTCTCTTCCGTTCTCTTTCCTGGTTTCTGAAAAGCAGAATGGGTTGGGTTCTGTGTTCTAAACACACGGAGCCCCACCAGGTCTTTTGAGGATTTTTGTGAGGAGTAGATGTGTAAAGCTGAGAGGCTCCCCTTTGAGACTGCCTTTCAAGGGTGGTCTGATTTGACTTTTGTATATGTAATCCATTTATTAAAAATACATTTATTTTGTTAAAAAAATTTTTAAGGGTTATTTATTTTTGAGGGAGAAAAAGTATGAGCAGGGGATGGGAAGAGAGAAGAGAAGGAGACACAGAATCTGAAGCAGGCTCCAGGCTCTCAGCTGTTAGCACACAGTCTGCCTCAGGGCTCGAACTCCCAAACTGAGATCAGACCTGAACCAAAGTCAGATGTTTAACCCACTGAGCCACCCAGGCGCCCCAGCACTACTGTTTTTATAAAAGAAAGGACACATTGACAGAAAAGGGACACAATCTCAGAATAAAAAAGGACTGTCCTAAAAAAGTAAATTTTGCTTTGTAAAACATTTTGCCATATTTTCTTTAATTTTCATGCTTCCAAAGTGAAAGTGTTACCAGCTTGCATTTTGCCCATTTTCATGTGTTAGCTACTAGAGCACAAGGCCTGTAATTACACTATTTTAGGGCCATCATGCTAAATATTAGTGAACATTGAACATAAGTACGTGGAGATGAGAAATGGTAGATGTTTGGGTGAATTTGTACTGATTAGGACTTTATGCTAATCCTACGATCCTATACTAATCCTGGACCCAAACCTTCCCTGAGACAAGTATACCACCATTTAGTATTTCAGTTTTAGATTGCTTTTGTTGTTTCTATTGGGCTTGGACTTTTAGTGCTTGCTAGATAATTGAAGGTCCTCCTACTTGGATTCTCCTCAGTTGAAGGCATTTTGCTAGTGATCACCCAAAGAACTGAGCATTTTGATACCATACTCGTTGGCCTGAAGTATTTTCCAAATTATAATCATCGAATTCAAGGAAGCAAGTTTTGAAAGTGGGTTACCCTAGCCAGCTGCTTAAAATGAGAAGGGGAGGGGTGAGGGGAAGGGAGGCAGAGGAGAAGTGGAACAACAGGAGGCATCAATTACAATGAAAGGGATGTCATATACAATGTTTTTAAGCTTTTCTAGAATTGAAGCAGATATTGGGACCAAAAATCAACCTCTCATTTCTTGAAAGCAATCAGAAAGGGAACTAAATCACCCTGCAGTTGAAAGCAGAAGTGGACTGAGGACCTGCGTCCCTCACCACGCATACCTGAACCTGCTGACGCTGCCCAGCCCGAGGCCAGCCTGGCGGCGTAATGACAGGGCAGCTCCCTGGACGATGAAGGAGGGATGAGGGAGGCGGAGGCTTTCCGGGCACAGGCTCTACTCTATTACAGAGTAGTAGTGGTAACCTCAGCCTTAACTATGACTTTCCTTCCCCCCAGTCCTAACATTAGCTGGTGTTAAAGAATTTCAGCCAGGGAAAGCAAAAGCTTTTAGTGGTTTTACCTTATCTTGAAAGGGAGAGTTTGACCCAGGTCCTGGATGTCTGGGAAAAGGATGCATTTGCAACCTCAGCTCTCTCGAGCTTCGTTTCCAAAGGACCTTCCGTCCGAATGGACTTGGCAGAGAACTCACACAACATTGGCCCTCCCCAGTCTTCGTCCTCGACTCTGTTCCCTCATCTTTTCTGGTCAAGCCATCCCAACCTATGTGTCCACAGCTGTCGCAGAGACACACACACTCCTGAGTTGGTACTTCTATCCCTGACTTCTTTCCAGAGCTCCAGATGTATATTTTTGTCTGGTTGCTGAACATCTTCCACCCAACAGGCGCCTGCAGCTCAGCATATTCCAGATCAAGCTGATCAATTCTCTCTACCACTGGCGGCCGCCTCCTTCACCTTCTCTAGCCCTTTCTTTATTTTGGTTGGCCACATGGTCATTTATCAGATTGCTCAGGCTGGAAACCTTGGTGTCATTCTCAACTCCAGCTCTGTCCTTCTCCCCCATTTCCTAATTGTCACCAGGGTCCCTCCTCCTGTACCCCATCATGTCTCACTCTCCCTTCTCTTTTCCCCACCTCACTGCCACTGCCCCGGTCCAGGCCCTCATCACCTCTCACCCACACTGGGGAACTGCCTTCTGACTGGTCGTGGGGTCACAGTAGCACCCCACCAGAAGAACTCCTCTGCACAGCTGTCTGGGGGATCCGTGGAAAACATTGCTCAGTGTCCATCTGTCTCTGGCTTAAACCTGTCTGATGGCTCTCATTGCCGGTATGATAAGGTCTAATCTACTGGTCACACCACATCAAGCTCTTCCATCTGGTTCCCAGCCGTCCCGGGGTCTTCCCGGGACACTCCCTACCATGTGTCATGCGGGAGAGACTATAGTCTGCTCCCTGATTTATATTCTCTCCTTCTTCCTGATAAAAATAATGACAATTGCTGGGGCGCCTGGGTGGCTCAGTCAGTTAAGCGTCCAGACTTCGGCTCAGGTCATGATCCTATGGTTTGTGAGTTCAAGCCCCGCATTGGTCTCTGTGCTGACAGCTCAGAGCCTGGAGCCTGCTTCGGATTCTGTGTCTTCCTCTCTCTCTGCCCCTCCCATGCTCAAACTCTGTCTGTCTGTCTCTCTCTCAAAAATAAATATTTAAAAAATAATAATGAATTGTGAATTACAGTTATAGTCTTTCTTGCAACTGGATGTGGCCAGGTAACAAAGTTCTGGATAGTGGAGTGTAAGCAAAAGTATCATGAGAAAGTTTCTAAGAACTTTTGCAGGAGGGATCTAGAACATGTCCTTTGGCCCTTTTCTGTCACCCCTCTTTCCATCCTACAGCCTGGAACAAGAGTGTGATGGCTTCCATTTTGGGCCGTGAAGATGCGGGGCACACCCCAGGGAAAGGAAGGCAGCGAGCTGGGAAGTACCATGGAGCAGACTGCCACAGCCCTAACTACCTACATCTGGAATTTCCAGTGATAAATGAACTTCTAACTCGGTTGAGCCACTGTTAATCTGAATCTCTGTCTCTTGCTGCTGAGCCTAAGCCTAACTGACATAGAATCCGCTAGCAGGTGCAAGATGCTATAGGTAACCTCGTGTTTGTCTTTACCTTTCTCTGTGTTCCATAGAGACCCCAGAAGGCAGCCAACCCATGGTCTTTCAGTTTTACACTCTTTCCATAAACGTTTGCTACCATGGTGTCTTGGCTTTCAGCTGTTTTGGTTTCCATAGATACTTTTTGTCCCAGGTGACCTCAAGTGATACTTTAAATAACGCTTTTGCCACTGCACACCTTAGACAGGTGGGGTTTACAAAGTGTATCTGATGGGCAGAGTTTCTTCCGGAACCATAACTTCAAAGCATTCTGGAAATGTGGCTTCGTTCCCAGTTCTGCAGAAGAGGCAAGCACAGTGGGACCGGCTGTGGCGTGGGTCAGTCCGGAGCGTCCAGCTCGCTGTTCCCTGTCCAGCCCCTGTGACGCCGCTCCCTTCCACAGACTTCCCAAGGTGTTTCATGCCTCCTTTACGTCACTTCTGCATTCTCCTTCTGCCGTGAGTCTTGCCCTTCCCCTGCCCTCACTTTTCCACCTGTGGGTTTATGCTCACCTCCTAGGATCCAAGTCCAGTGCCAGCCGTGGCAGCACAAATGCATCCCGCCTGCTGCGGGACCTAAGGAGCACTTTGGACCTTCCTCGGTAATTGTGCGTGGCTGAGTCACACTCACTGGCTTACAGCTCTCTCTTCTCTGCCGGAGCTGAGCTCCTCGGGGCAGCAGTGTCAGCACCTGCGCGCCTGTGCCCTCTGCATTCCTCTTCGTGTTCTCGGGCCCAGGGCAGGCGCTGAGGAAATATCTGCTGGACTAGCCAACATTGATGATGGCTCCAGAGAAAGCTACCTCCTCTCCGGGACTATTTAGGGTGGATGGTCAGAGTCCTGAGCAGAACTCCTGTGTGGTCACCTCAGCTCTGCCATGGGCCAGCTGAGGGCATCTCGGGCACAAATGTCACCTCCCCATTGAATGAGTTCTGTAATTCCTACAGGGTTCTTGTGCGGATTCGATAACAGTTTCTGTGGAGCACTTAGCACAGTACCTGGCCCACAGATAGAATTCAGCAGACACCAACTGTTATCATTTCGTGGTTGTCTCTGTCTTTCGTGCTGGTTCCCTCTTCTCTCCTCTCTCTGTGCTTTGCTTTTCAATGACATATTGACACAACAAATATCTTCTGAGCGCCAGGACTGTGCCCGGACAAACGCCCGCGCTGTGCTGGGGAGCATGCTAGCTTTGGGGGAGGCGGACACATAAACCCTGAGCTGCAGCAAAGCTGAATGGTAGAGGTTCTCCCCAGCCTTCATGGAAGTTCAGGGAGGGGAGGCGGTCACCATGGACGAGGTGGGGGTGTGGGGTGGGGGGAGAGGGTGATTCACAGAGGAGGTGGCCCTCCAGGTGCGGCTCAGAACCAGGAGAGAGAGGTGCCTGCTGGGCAGGGAGGGGCGTGTGTAAAGGTGCAGACGCCGGCACAGTGTGGCCTGGGGAGCTGCCAGTGCTTCAGTTAAGACGAGGCCCCCGGCTCCCACACTGGAGCGTGCATCAGAATCCACTGGAAGCCTTGCTATGTTGCTCGGCCTCTTTACCAGCACTTCAGATTTATTAAGTCCAGGGTAAGTCCTGGGCTTTTGCATTTTTTTAATGTTTATTTATTTTTGAGAGAGAGAGAGAGGAGAGACTGAGCCGAGGATAGGAGGGACAGAGAGAGAGAGAGGGAGCCACAGAACTGGAAGCAGGCTCCAGACTCTGAGCTGTCAGCACAGAACCCAGCGTGGGATGTGAACTCACGAACCGTGAGATCATGACCTGAGCTGAAGTCAGATGCTTAACTCACTGAGCCACCCAGGGTTGCACCCCTGTTGCTCGCCAGGGACCCCCCTGAGTGGGAGCAAGGAGCAGGGAGAGTGGGAAATAGAGAGGACTTAATGCGCCAGCTTCACAGCTTACATTTTTTGTAATCAGTTGAGGGAGGGAGGATAAGTTGGGGAGGGGAGAGAGACGGAGAGAGAGAATTCCAAGTAGGTTCTGCATTGTTAGCGCAGAGCCTGATGCGGGGCTCGATCTCCCGAACCACGAAACCACGACCTGAGCCGAAATCAAGTGTCTGGACACTTAACCAGCTGAGCCACCCAGGCACCCTAGGAGTTTAGATTTTGTAACAGTGACAGCCAGAGCTATGGAAGCGTTTTAAGGAGAAGATCATCCAATCAGATCGGTGTGGTGCAAGTAGGTCTTAAAGGCACACGTGAGCAGTTGAATCCAGGTGAGCTGTGGGTGGTCTGGGCCATGCTGAGCACAGAGCCCAGACCTGTGCAGATGCTGCAGCCTCCCAGCCCCGGCCTCCCTCCCCTTGCTTTTTCCTCCCAGTGACAAAGGCGCCCCTCTTTTCCAGGGCCACCATGCTGTCTCTCTTTGGGCAGTCTTCCAAACATCTTCAGTCATTCCCTGACCTCTTCCTGTTGGGTGTAGTTGAAGCCAAACCTTCAAACACATCCCAGCTTCTAGAATCACACTACCCAGAGGCTCCTTTTGGCTGCTATTATTGATACAAAATTTATTTATTCTGTATTGCAGTATAGTTGATATACAATGTTCCCTTAGCTTCAGGTGAACAATGTAGTGATTCTACAAGTTTATATAACATGCTCTGCTCCCCAACTTTCCCCACACAGCGCTGTTAAAGTACCATTGACTGTATTCCCTGCTCTACCCTTCATCCCAGTGATTTATGCGTTCCACAGCTGGAAGCCTGTTCCCCCCAATCTCCTTCACCCATTTTGCCCATCCCCCACCCAACCGCCTCTTCTCTGCCAACCATCAGTTTGTTCTGTAGTTGTGGGTCTGTTTCTGCTTTTTCTTTGTTTGTTCATTTGTCTTTTTTTAGAGTTCACATATTGAAATGTTGATAACTTTTTTTGTTAAACCAAAAACTTCTCAATGAATGGTCATCACCTGCCCAATTTCTTCACCCTGACTGCCTCAGGCTCATCTGTACCTGCCTAAACAATGAAATGGCAACTTGTTTTTCATGTTTGCTTTAATGGCATCACCACTACTCCCACCAACAGGTCTTTTTTTTTTTTTTTTAAGTTTTATTTTATTTGAGGAAGACAGAGACAATGGGGAAGGGACAGAGAGAGCAGGGAGAGGGAGAATCCCAAGCTGACTCCACGGCAGCAGCACAGAACCCCATGCGGGGCTTGAACTCACGCGGGATCATGACCTGAGCGGAAACCAAGAGTCGAATCCGTAACCAACTGAGCGACCCAGGTGCCCCCACAAATGTGTCTTAAAGAGAACCCACATAAAAAGCTCCAGTAAAAATAGTTAATAAATGTGGGAAATGCCTCCACAGAATTGAGTTTTTAATCCTCCAGGAATTTGTTAACGTTTCTAATGCAAAAGAGCTTACAGGAAATCCGTATGTGACAGGAATATTTTATTGTCCTTGAGTCAGCCAACACAATCCAATTTGTCTGAACTGATGAAATCAAAAGAAAATGGAGACATGTTAAGTGTCATTTCCCAGGGACATCATGTCTTATACGCTCCTGGTCTGTGTACAGCTCAGTTTCTCACAGGATTTCTTCACCTTTGCTCTAATGACTGTAAAGAAGTGGTCATTAGGGGCGCCCGGGTGGCTTAGTCGGTTAAGCGTCCGACTTTCGCTTAGGTCATGATCTCGCGGTTCGTGGGTTCGAGCCCCGCATCAGGCTCTGTGCTGACTGCCAGCTCAGAGCCTGGAGCCTGTTTCAGAGTCTGTATCTCCCTCTCTCTCTGACCCTCCCCTGTTCACACTGTCTCTCTCTATCCTAGAAATAAATTAAAACAATATTTAAAAAAAAAAAAAAAGAAGTGGTCATTAATTGTCATTTGTTTCTACATTTTGAATTTTTTATTTTTATTTTTAAAAATTTTTTTAAATGTTTTATTGATTTCTGAGAGAGAGAGAGAATGACAGCATGAGCAGGGGAGGGTCAGAGAGAGAGAGGGAGACACAGAATCCAAAGCAGGCTCCAGGCTCTGAGCTGTCAGCACAGAGCCTGACACGGGACTCGAACCCACAAACCGTGAGATCATTACCTGAGCCGAAGTCGGACGCTTAACTGACTGAGCCACCCATTTTTTTAAAAGCTTGAAATAAAAATAGGGCCTGCAGTGGTCTGGGAGCAAGAGCAAAGACTGTTCTTAAAGGTTCTTCATTAAAGGTTCTGCCCTGACAGTGCCTGGGACTATCCCTCTCTCTCTGACCCTCCCCAACTGGCTCGTTCACCCTCAAAATAAATAAACTTAAGACAAAACAAAACAAAACAAAAGGTTCTTCATTCAAATGTTGTAAACAAAACATGGAATGTTCACTGAATCCAGTTCAAGCTCTTGAATGTGTCACTGGGATTGGCTTCTGTCCTGAAGGGGCCATTTTCTGAATGTTGCTGATAGCCAGAGATCCACTTTTCTGCTTTGAACTTTTCCCCTTCTACTGGACCATTTCTATTTTTGCTGTAAATCCTTGATGCCATATGGTCTTTTCACAGGTACTTTCCAACAGCGAGGGAGCTGAAATATCCCCCAAATAAATTTCGGACTCAGGCAGGGTGTCATTTGCCTCATAATGTCAATGAATCTGAAGAGCTAGAAGTTGCAGAAATGAGACAGAGAGGCCCATTTCTTACTTGTAAGTGTTCCCCTTTTAAATGTTTCTTCTCCACTTTCTTCCTGCTGTGGCTTTGTGAAAATCCACAGCTTTCTCAGCTGTTCATGTTCTTCCCTGGGAGGAAAAGTGATGATTCTATTTTTCTAGTCAAGGAGAGCACCAGTAATTCTTCCACCATTATCAGAATCTTCTTGGGTGAAGGGCTTTTCTCTTTTTAAAACCAGCAACTTCCTCTTGTAAACACAATTCTGGATTTACTTACTTTATTTGGTGAGAGGACCCAGAGCAAAAAGCCTGTGATCTTAACTCCCAAGCCCCTCCTACCCAGAGAGCTCCCAGGGAGGCAGGGAGGAGGGGTAAGAGATTCTGGGAATCCGGGCTGGGAGAGCGGAGCCTAGGCTGTGTTCCTGGAGTGAGCCCCAGAAGCCACTGGGGTGGGACGGGGGAGGGGGGGCGGACGAGGGGCAGGGAGAGGACAGGGAGGTGTTTGCCCCCCTCCAACTCTAATGACCCGCTCCAAATCAGAAGAGAAGTTTGGTTGCATTATTTTATACTTGAGGCAACCCAGTGAGATCCAAGTGTTCATCTTTCTGGTCTATTCTCTCAACTGGCAAGAATTTGGAAGTCTGTGAAAAAACTGCCAGAATGTTGTCTCGTTCACTCTGGCTCCTGCCAATTTAATTTGAGATTGGCTTTCTCAGTTCTCTCTATCCCATCTGGGAAGAACCCAGACAGATTTCTGCCTGCAGTTGGGAAAACTCTGTCCCGCATCCACGCGAGATCTGCTTCTCCTAGTCCAAATTAGGTAGTTGGCTCAAAATGAAGTTGGTGACCATTCCAGCTACTGGGGTTTGTCCCAAGGGCAATTAGACTGCTGCCCAGTGCCTGATGGTTTTCCTAAAGACTTTCAGTTTTTCAGAAAGGGAGCAGTAGGGAACTGGGGAGAAACTATAATAAGAGAAAGCCTGAAATGGCCTGAAATGTCTTCTGGTATGACATCATGGAAGTATTGTCAGTTCTTAGAAAGTTATCCCGAGGCTTAGCACTATAGGGTCTGGCACCAGTCAGATACTTGCTAAACATTTATAGGATGAATGAATAAACAGACTGCTAGAATGAATTAAATAAACACTTGATAAATACTAGGGATGTTCTTTATATTTTCTTTTGTTTTGATCGAAAAATGTCTTAGCTCTTTCCCACAATCTTGTTTTCAGATTCAATCTTGCTTCCAAGTTGATGAATACAATGGCTGCTGCCCCAAAGACCGCTTCCTACCATCAGCAAAGGTGACTGCAACAATAGCATTCCATCTCTTTGTCCCTGTTAAATTCGAGCATGCCAGTGGGAAGACTGGAAACATTTCTGCTCCTGAAAATATATCAGACACTCTCCTGTACTGAGGATTCTACAGGCTGCATGTGGCTATCAAGAAAACAATCAACCTGTGAACTGCAGAGGTGGGTATAAGCGTAGCCCTGGGCTTGCTGACATTCCTCCCAAGTGCCAGGTGAAGACGAGCAGACAGAAGGTAGAGATGACCAGATGTCATTCCTTTCTGCTGCCAGGTAGAATGGTCAGATGACAGGTGGAGGTGGTCAGAAGACAGTTGGAGATGATCGAATGACATTCCTCCCAGCTTCCAGGTGAAGACGATCAGATTGTTTTTCTCCTTGTTTGTAGTCAGCATTTCTGGAGTTTGGCCACCAGGTATGCCATCCAGGAAGACCACAAGCACAACTGGGTGATTGCAGGCAAAACCGAAGATGTCAGCCTTTGCCAAGGGAAGGTTATGGAGAGTGGTGGGGTTGTGTACATGAATGACTTCCCGGTCTACACTCAGGCGGGGCCCCAGGGGGCATGAAACCCAGTGCCTACTCTCCTGAGTCAATGCCATACTGAGTTGCTCTGTGGTTTTCTTTTCTTTAAAAAAAATGTTTTTAGTGTTCATTTATTTTTGAGAGAGAGAGCCTACGCAAGAGTACAAGGAGAGGAGGGACAGAGAGAAGGAGACGGAGAATCCATTCCATTCTCGTGACTTTCGAGGCCCGAAAACTGAAACCAACCTGAAGTTGGACCATGTTCATTTGCTGTTGTGTAACCAAGTCAACACCTCTTGTTTACAGAACCCCCAGCTCAGAGAAAGCACTCAATGAACATTTATTGAATGGATGAGTAATTCAATGTAAGATGTGTAATCCTATGCAAGTAACTTGCCCTCATTTGTAAAATGAGCCTAAATTCACCTCCTTTGTAGCTTGTAGTGAGGTTTAAATGAAAGAAGATCGGTGCACTGTTTAGCGCATAATATTATCAAGAAATTTTATTTTATGCTCTTCTCTTTAACATAAGCAATAGATACCCTAAGTGTACTCGATGGAGGTGATGTCATAAATGAAGAACCAGGCGGTGAAGAACGTGCTGGTGGCCAACAGCAGCATAATTGGATGGGGAGGACGGCCAGGTGCACTGGGCTGATTTATCTCCTCATGGTCTCCAGCTCTGTTTTGCTGGAAGAAAAGGATCATCCACCATTCTGCCCTGTCTGGGATTTTATCTGCTGCATCGGGCCTTCCTGTTGGGGTTCAGGCAGAGGCTGTGATGACATCAGTAAGATTGGCCAGAATGATCCTAATAAAAAGTAAGCTCTGGATGGGAAAGATGGTGGCCAAGAAAAAAGTTGTCTTTCGGTGAGTTGTTTTTAAAATCTATAAATAGGCAAACCATGAGAGACTCTTGAATGCTGACAAAAACTGAGGACTGATGGATGTGGGGCGGGAGGGGGGCATGGGCATGGAGGAGGGCACTTGTGGGGATGAGCACTGGGTGTTATGTGGAAACTAATTTGACAATAAACTATTTGTAAAAAACAAACAAACAAACATGATCCATAAATAAAAACAATTAATAAATTGGACTTCATCAAAATTAATTGATGAAAACCTAAAAAAATAAAAAAATAAAATAAAATCTATAAATACATTTCTGGGAACTTGAACAAAGTGGAGGGTTTGCACACACAAAAAATCTGAACAAATATATGAACACATAAGTAACCTAGTGTATGATCTGTCTGCAAACAGTAATGGAACCCATAGAAAAGTGAGATAGTGATTTCCTTACTCCATAAAGGCTTCTTCTTGCTCCAGACATAGCCATTCTGAATGTTCAAAATGGACCATATAATTTCTACCTCATTTAGGACTCCTCCTGCATCAAAGCTGGCACTTCTTCTCATAGTCTAGGTTTCAGCACTGGGTGAATGGGTGACATAGTATTTCTCTGCTACTGAGTGTTGCCATCTTCAGACAGTAAGCATTGCTGTCCTTCAGTGAAACTTTCTGCCTCTTAGGGCTGATTACATCAGCTGTTACATCAAGATGAGAACTGGGGAAGAGTTTCTTTCTAGTCCTAAAAGATTTCCTGAGTTTTAAAGACATTATGCTTGGGGCGCCTGGGTGGCTCGGTCGGTTGAGCGTCCGACTTCGGCTCAGGTCATGGTCTCATGGTTCGTGGGTTTGAGCCCTGTGTCGGGCTCTGTGCCGAGAGCTAGCTCAGAGTCTGGAGACTGTTTCAGATTCTGTGTCTCCCTCTCTCTCTTACCTTCCCCTGTTCACGCTGTCTCTCTCTCAGAAATAAATAAAACATTAAAAAATTAAAAAAAATAAAGACATTGTGCTTTATTCATACACTTTGCATCTAGTCTGGATATAAAAATTGCTCATCTCTATGCACTATGACACGAAGAATGCTTTTACAATTTGAGGGGCTAGGTTAGCATCACTACCAAGATGGAGAATGACGTGTAATTTCAGATACAATGTAGGGATCTAATTGTTCAGTTGAAGTTGGGTTAAAAATGCCAGTAAAATGTTTAATTATTTTTATGTGATATCCTAACATGTCATCCTTTTTCTCTCTTTGAGTTGATGTTGGCACACCACCACCATAACAGTATCTGTCAACAAATCGGCTTTGAGCTGCATAAAAAACCACACAATAGCTTCGTCTATGGAATCGAAGTCAAGATAAAGTATTTCAGTTTGGGCATGTCCCCAGCCCAACATAAAATGGACTCAAGGTATGAAATGTTTTCTAGTTATACTCCTGTCTTTAACAAACCTCATTTCGTGGCTATCCAAAAGACAAGAAGTAAACCTTAGAGAAGGCTGCTCCACAACTCTCACATCACAGTGGCTAATGGCCCTCATTGTCAAGTCCTTATCTCCTATACCTCGGCACAGTGGTATGTTGATAAAATGCCTCTCAAAACCAAAAACCAAACCAAACCAAAAAATCAGTTGATTGACTTGTGATATTTGCCAACTTCCATGATATAAATACTCCTTCTGTGGCCAGTGTTGAGCTACCAACATGTGCTGGCTTGCAAAACTCCTGAATACTTAACAGCTCGATCTGGTGAGCTGTCACGAGGTACCTCTGGTACACATTTGCATCTGTTTCTTTTATGCTCTCCTACGTCTGTGGCGTTATACTTCTGCCTGGAATGTTCCAGTGACCTTACTCCTTACTTTGCAATCTGGCTCTTCAGTTAACATTGTTAGAATCCTTAAGGGAACTAAACAGTGATATAAAGGGCTTGGAAGAGTGTCTGTTAAACAGTGATGTTATTTAGGGGATGCTTATTAATATTCTTCTCCTCCAGTGACCATCAGGCCTGAATGAGGCACCCCTCTTGTGTGTGCCCAGCCTGCTGTGCTTCTCCTCCTGTGCCACCCCCCAGACTGCACTGTACTGGCTTCCTTTCTGGCCCTCGTTGGGTCAAGCTTCATAATGGAAGGACTGACCTCGTTTACTGTTGCATCCCTGGCTAGCATAGTGCCCGGAAACTGGAAGACAATCAATGTATACTTGATAAATAATAACCTGTTAGGTCATTGAATCTGTTGTTTACTACCAACCTAAGTTAGAAATTAAGAGGGTAAGGACACCTGGGTGGCTCGGTTGGTTAAGCATCCTACTCTTGGTTTCAGCTCAGGTCATAATCTCACCGTTTGCGGGTTCCAGCCCTGTGTCCGACTCTGCTGACAGTGCAGAACCTGCCCAAGATTCATGCCCACCCTCTCTCTCTGGCCCTCCCCCCTCAAAAAAAAATAAACATTAAGAAAAGAAATTAAGAGGGTCAATGTGCATGTCAGAAATGATTATGAGGAAAGTGTGGAGGGGAAGATACAGTGATAGCTAAAGAAACTGTATTTTCTGAGGCTGTTGTAGGCTTTATTTGTGCTGACAGAAAGGGTCGTCTTTGATGGGAGTAGCCAGAGTAGAGTATGATTCAGTCTGTGGCCTTCTGGTGCTTTCCCTGACAACTGCTTTATCATGGAGGGTGGTGACTTTGTTGGGCCTTATAAGAACAGCTTGTAATCTCAGGAACTCTCTATTTAAGACCCTTATCTTTGGCAGGGGAAGTTGGTAGGGAGAGGTTATGTCCAAAATAGCTCTAGTGAAATCCTTTTTTTTTTTTTTTTTTTTTTTTTTTTTGATTGACTGTAAGTGCTTCTTAAGCACTTGGGGGTTACAGATTCCTTTAAGAATTTGATAAAAGCTTCTAACCAAAACAATGCTCTGTGCACATAAATACATAAATCTTGCACACAATTTTTTATATGTGTACTTCCAAAGGACCCCAGTTTAATGCTCCTGTCTTCATGCATTTTGTCTGATTTATCTTCATAATATATCTTTGAGAGCCTAAATGTCCATCAACGGATGAATGGATCAAGAAGATGTGGTTTATCTATACCATGGAATACTACACGGCAATGAGAAAGAATGAAATCTGGCCATGTGTAGCAACATGGATGGACCTTGAGGGTGTTATGCTGAGCGAAATAAGTCAGGCAGAGAAGGACAGATACCATATGTTTTCACGTATAGGAGGATTAGGAGGAACTTAACAGAGGACCATGGGGGAGAAGAAGGGGGGAAATGGTGGGGGAAAGGGAGAGAGGCAAACATTGAGAGATTCTTGAATGCTGAGAAACAAACTGAGGACTGATGGATGTGGGGGGGAGGAGGGAGATGGGCATGGAGGAGGGCACTTGTGGGGATGAGCACTGGGTGTTATATGGAAACCAATTTGACAATAAACTATTTGTAAAAAAAAAAATATATATATATATATCTTTGAAGTCGGTAGGAAAAGAAACAAAGAGTGATGAGTTGATTTGCCCAGAATACATAATGGTAGCAATTACATAATTGATCAGGATAGCATAAATAACATCACCTGGCCATCCAGAGTGACTACTGGAAATCAAAGCACTATTTTCAGGGAACTCGCTTTTATTATGAGGTAATATCTTAAACATTTAATCAAGTCCTAGAATCTTCTGCAGTTTCATCTGGTCTGCACTATGTTGGGAGTCATATTAGTCATTCTTGTGTTCATTACTCACCATTGCAGACAGACAATTGCATTCATTTTAAACCAGCCTGAGACCCAATAATTACATAAAACCCAATCTTTTCAATTTTATAATATGTAAGAATTGCACTCCAAATGCAGGCGTGATTGATGAGATTTCTAAACTTTCTCATGTTTCAGCTGATGGAGGGTGGGTGCGGTAGAGGAAGCTAACAAAAACCAGTTACTCTGTATTTGCAGTCCATTGGGAAAGCCAGTTTCTTTTCCTGATTTTTTTTCTTGCCCATCTGAAGAGTTTAATGCATTTCTATTCCCTGGAAACAAACCAGGCCAATGGGAGCGAGTCATGTCATCTCTAAAAGCAGCGATTGATTCAGTTTGGAGTTTCTAGTGTCTCTTCTGTTCTAACATCTAGTCCGATTCTGTCTTGGAGACTTCAGGGAGGCAGAAAAAGGCCAACCAGAATTAAACATGTGCTTCAGATAATCAACTGCTTGAATTTTAGCAATTAAATATGAAAAACTTCTCGGGCGCCTGGGTGGCCCTGTTGGTTAAGGATCTGACTCTTGGTTTTGGCTCAGGTCATGATCTCAAGGTTCCTCAGTTTGAGCCCCACATTGGGCTCTGTGCTGGCAGTGTGAAGCCTGCTTGGAATCTTCTCTCTCCCTTTCTCTCTGCCCCTCCTTTGCTCTCTCTCTCTCTGTCTCTCAAAATAAATAAACTTAGTATAAATAAATAAACAAATAAAAACTTATGTTCTCAATCTCTTACCAAGTTTCACAAAAATAGTGAGAGACTTATTTCTAACAATGTTGTTGAGAAGTAGAGGTTTCAGAAATGAAATACTAAGCCTTATAAAATGATACATATTTCAGGAAGAAAAATGGACTATTCTGAAACAAAATATCCACATGAATGACTTTCCAAGGGCAAAAATATAAAGAACCTCTTCACTAGTATCAGAACATTTCTTGAGGATCATTACTGCTGTAATGAATCTATCTGCAGACGACAATATTATAAGCATCTTGAGAGGTAAGTGTGACTTTAAAAAAAAAAGCACCATCATCAGTGAGTACTGCCCCATCAGGCTTCTTTTCTCTAGAAGTTAATTCTACTTGGTTAAAAGTATCACCTAGAATATAATTTTGACTGTCAGGAACAACAGGAGTTTTCTTCCCTAAGTCCAGTCCTTCTAAATTCCTGGAGACAGAATTAACATACAAAATACACTGTACGCCTGTGTGTTTGTGTGTTTACGGGGGAGGAAGGAGAATTGAAGCTTATTCGCTCACATGGTACCAGATATCTGAGTTAATTCTCCCTAGGTCCCTGTGACTCACTTTGTAACAGTAAACAAATCACACTTAAGAATGGAAGAATCCTAGAGATAATGGAATTATCTGGAGCTTTGGCTAAACAGCTTGAAAGGTTTTATTAGAGCTGTTTTAGAGATAGCTTACCCCATCTCTCCACCTGTGCACGTACACATAAGATAAGGAGCTTGAAAAAATAGAGAGAGAGCCGATGGGTATACACCAAACCCAGAACAAGGAAAGATATTCCCAAAGAAGCGGGTAAGTCCAGCCCAGGCTGTGATGGCTCCTTATCTCCTTTCAAGGGAATGCTCTGGGCCCACGGCACTCCTCAGCAGTCGTGCGAGGGTCAACACACTGCTCATAGCTGCCTTTCCCAACACGGATCTCTCTCTTCCTAGCTGTGTTGGCCAAGCTATTCATCCTTGCTGAGTTGTTTTCTCATCTGTAAAATAAGAAATAGTAATAGTAATGACAATAAGAATACCTGCTTTGTATGGTTTAAGTATTAAAACATGATAATGAATATATGGAAAAAAAAAACCTGTTAGTATTATGCCTAGCACATAAGTGCTCAGTAAATGTTATCAAAAAGTCAAGGAACTGAACTTCAGTCTGCTCATGGTACTGTGTTCGTTGGGTGGTAAGGAAGCGGAGACATTTATTTTGCCATTTCACAAATATTTACTGAATGTCTTTTATGTATCAGACACTATTCTAAGTGACAGGAATTCAGACATGAATAAGAAGAATCTCTTCTGATGGTTAAGTTAAGCTACTCAACAAATAAATGTAATGTTGGGGTTGATGAGTGCTTTGAAGAAAAAGGCCAAGTAGGGTGATTTCAAGTGAGAAAGAGCATTTCAGAGAGGCTGATTAGGAATCTATGGGGAGGTAACAGATGAGCAGAGACCTGAAACAGGTGATGAGAAAAGCCTTGAGAAGCTTGAGGAAGAGCAATCCAAGCAGAGAGAATTGTGACTGCAGAAGTCCTGGGGGAAGAACAAGGTGGGGATGTCAAAGATTGGGAAGAAGCCACTTGGTAAGAAAGACTGAAGGTCAATGACAAGCAAAAGCCAGCAGTCCAGAGCATTAGAATGTCCTGGTAAAGACTTCCACTTAATTTGGAATGTGTTGGATAATATGATGAATATTAGTGAATATAATTTACAATTTTGAAAGCTAATTCTGGCTGCTTTTGAGGGGATAAGAACAAAAGGGTTCAATAGGGGCTATTTGGGCAGGCTTGGAGAGAGTTGATGCTTATTTGGCCTAAGGTATGATGCAGAAGGTGAGAAATCTTTTGGGGGAGAGTTTGAAGATGATGGGTTAGACATGGTGTGTGTGGGGGGGGGCGTGCTTTGCCTGAACAGTCTGGAAATTGGCTAGGGGATTACTGAGATGGGGAACATTGGAGCAGGAACAGGTAGGGGTGGCATTCAGGAGTTCATCTTCCACAGGGTGAGTTTGAGATGCCCATTTATGGCATTTATACTCCCCAAATGGCAGTATGAAGCAAGTCATTAAATGTGCAAATGTGGAGCTCTGGTGAGAGATTAGGGTGAAGATACAAAGCTGGGAATCATAAGCATATAAATTGTATTTAAAGTCATGGAATTGGATGAAATTATTCAAAAAGTGAGCATGGATTAAGAAGAAAAGAGGTCAAACATGGAGCCCTGAGATGCTCCAGCACAGGGCTCAGGAAGATGAGGGCATTCTGCAAAGAAGGCTGAGAAGGAATAGCACATCCACATTTGACAACAGAGATACTGAGCCCTACAATGGGCTCTTTCTGGCCCACAAGTCTCCCCAACTTCATCCCAGCCTTAAGCCTTCTCTGCAGCCAGCAATGCATTTAAAGAGATTAATACAGAATAAGCTTAGGACATTGTGACACTCTACATGTATTCATTAAATAGTATGTACAAGTAAATGAATAAATGAATATTGACAGATTTGATTTTATTCCTCCTTAAATACTTAGTTACAGATACTTACTTGCATTTGATTTTTCTCCCTGGAGAAAAGATTGCACTTACTTCCTTTTTTAAAATTGTTCTTTTTTTAGTGTTTATTTATTTTTGAGAGAGAGAGAGAGAGAGACAGAGCATGAGCACAGGAGGGGCAGAGAGAGGGAGACACAGAATCTAAAGCAGGCTCCAGGCTCTGAGCTGTCAGCATGGAGCCTGACGCAGGGCTCAAACCCATGAACTGTGAGGTCATGACCTGATCTGAAGTTGGGCTCAACCAACTGAGCCACCCAGTCACCCCTGCACTTGCTTCCTTCTAATGCTTATCAGAGAAAATTTTTGCTAAGGCCAGAAATCTTTTCTGTTAGCTTTGATGGCATAAACCTTCCAGAACTTTATAAAGTAATAATGAAAATGTTTTTCTTAAAAAAAAGGATATGCAAAATTTAAATCTTACAATTTCACTGGATAAGATATTAGGGGTACCATCTGCTAATATTCATTTACTCATTTCATTATAAAATGAAAACTTACATAATGCTTACTTGTACAAAGCATAGGATTAGCCTTGTGTAGGATATTGGTAATTGATACTCCAGTAAGACCAGTAATGAAAATTAGTATTAATATGTGTCAGATGCAAAGGCTATTACATGTATTTCACTTTTTTTCATGATTCTCATGGCATCCTGTGAGAATCATACTATTATTACCTGTTTTGTACAAAATAAAAATTCTAAGAGTTAAATAACATTCTCGTAGTCAAATGATTAGGATTGGACAGACAGATTTGAACCCAGGTCTGTATGTTGACAGAGCTTGAACTCTTAATCACTATGCTCTGTGACCCCTTTTCACTAATCAACATAATCATCATCTTCTTCATAGCATAAAACTGAAAAAAAAAATCATTAACAAGATTGGCCGACATAAGCCTGTGTCTCCACACACAAAAAATACATGACAGTGAATTTCTGAAATTCACACTGAAGCGGGAGGAAAACCCTATCCACGTTTCTGTCAAAAATGGTAACGTTTTCTGTAACATCTGGAAAGCACAAGCCCAAAACTGGGTCTTGGGTCTCCCAGCGAAGCGCAAGAGTAACGCAGAGGCTGCAGGGCAGCGCCTGAGCAAGGACCCTGGTGGCGGCTGCCCTGGCAGGAAGTGCGGAGCGGCCTTCGTAGTAAGAGCAGAAGCAGACACACTTGCAAGAAAACAAAACCCAACCTAGATGGTCTTGGGCAATATGAGCAGTGGTACCAAGAGCAGCGATAGCAGCATTATGCACAGAGCCGAAGGAACAAAAGCCTTGGGGGACAGTGAGAGAGGAGAAAAAGGAAATTCCTTGGCATCTTCACAAAGGCAAGGGGCTAAAGTTGGTAGCAGTCAGGCCACCAAATTCAAGGACTGAACTTCAAATATCTATTTAGAATATGCTAAAGAGATACTGTGATCTGAATCTGTGACTGATTATCCACTGGATGTGTTTTAATGAGATAATACATATTAAAGTGCATTGTACACAGCAACGTGGCAACTGAAAATAATTATTTATACTATTGCTGTTAATGATATCATAACGATCACAAATATTATTAGTAAATAAACATGAGATTTTAAAAACTCCATGCAAGGGCACCTGGGTAGCTCAGTTGGTTAAGCAGCCAACTTCAGCTCAGGTCATGATCTCCCAGTTCATGGTTTTGAGCCCCGCATTGGGCTCTGTGGTGACAGCTCAGAGCCTAGAGCCTGCTTTGGATTCTGTGTCTCCCTCTCTCTCTGCTCCTCCCCCACTCCTGCTCTGTCTCTCAAAATTTAAAAATAAATAAATATATAAATAAAAACTCCATGCTAAAGAGGGTTTTGGTTATTTTGCCATTATTAATTCAATGTATAACTTAGATGGCCTCATTTCCTATCCCTTTGCTTCTGTGGATAGTCACCAGGATGACCAACTGGATGTCATCTAATAAATCTGAGCCCAAGGAGGCAAATCATTCTATTTATGATTTCATTACTTCATATGCCCAGGTTCTTTGCTTTCCCATAATGATTCTGCCTGTCTTCAGAATTCTTAACATCTTTGTTTTAATTGTTCCCCATTACTTCCTATTTTTAATTTTGTTAGATGGCATTTCATAAGGCTTCAGTTTTTATTATAGAGTGGACACTTTTTTAAAATGTTACTTGAGCTCTGTTTCTCCACTTAAAGTTGCAGCAGTAGAGTTCTGTTTCATCAAAAGGTATCATATGTAGCTTATTTCCCTTGGTTCAAAGATTCCACAGGAGAGCTACCAACTCAGTTCAGATTGTCCCACACATATAAGGTAGGTCTTATTCCTCAGTGAATCCCAACTCTGGAACAACACATCTTCCACTGATGAAGAACAAAAGCTCGAACTAGGGCCCCCCAGGCAATAAAGATGGGATTTAAGGAATGTACAATTATGGCCACAGCTGTCTGGTTCTAGTTCATGCTGGGACAAACTCATGGTACTTTTTTCTTGCACTGGAAAGGAATATTAAAAACAAAAAAAGCTGAGAACCAGGGTTAGATAACTTATTATTTTAATCAGAATTTCCAACTATAAAAAAAGAAGAATTTTTTTTAACAATGTTTTATTTATTTCTGAGAGAGAGACAGCATGAGCAGAGGAGGGTCAGAGAGGGAGATACGGAATCTGAAGCAGGCATCAGGCTCTGAGCTGGCTGTCAGCACAGAGCCCGATGCGGAGCTCGTACCCATGAACCGTGAGATCATGACCTGAGGTGAAGTCAGATGCTTAACCGACTGAGCCACCCAGGCACCCCCCAAAATAAGACTTTCTAAATTGGGGTTTGAAACAAAAACAGTTATGACATAACATTACAAAATATTCTTATTGCTTCATAAAGGCAAACTATACATTATAAACTTTTTTCCCACACATTTAATCTTATATCAAGCCAAAGCCCAATTATTTCTGAGGAGTGGGTCTTGTTTCAAAATAAGAGATTGCACTCTCAATGCTCTAAAAACACCTGCCTCCCTGACACGCACACATAAACTGTCAAACATTTGCAGTCTGAGTCATTTCTGTAAATTCTATGGAAAGATTTTGCATCCTAGTGTCTTCCTGAAATTTATCCTGCTTGTTTTAGGATTCAAAAATGAGAGATGTGAAAAGCAAGGAGAGGCCAAGCATCAATAGCAACAGTCCCCAAGGAGCCGCAGCTGCAGTGACACCTCTGTCCCTGTTTGGCAGCTGCTGTGCATGCATGCAGACAGAAGCCATTTTTTTTAAAGTTTATTTATTTATTTTTAGAGAGAGAGAGAGCAAGCGAGCAGGGAAGAGGCAGAGAGAGAGGAAGAATCCCAAGCAGGCTCCAAGCCACCAGCATAGAGCCCAATGTGGGGCTCAACCTCACAAATCGTGAGATCATGACCTGAGCTGAAACTAGGAATCAGATGCTTAACTGACTGAGCCACCCAGGTGCCCCTGAGGAGCCATTTTAATGGGATAGGCTTTACAGCTTGTCAGGTTTTTCCTAAACTTCTCTCATTGGAGTACATGAGGACACATTGCTTCTGAGTCTCTGCATTCAAGACGGACTGGCTCAAATAAGGTAGGATTTCAAGAGATGAATGTAAAGCCCTTTTTTCATTAAACAAACTGACTGCATGGATAAAAGATGAAAGAGATCTGGTTGAACAATACTTCATGTCAGACATAGCAAAGATTTTTAGTTGATCATGAATTTATTGTGAGCCAAGAGGCATATCACTGCCTAGAAAGCTAAGACCTCTTTAATGCCCAGAAAGCATTAAGGCGTGTCAGCCCATACGAGGTAACAATGTTGCCGTAAACTGCATTGGCCAGATCATGCCTGATCTGGAATGTACAGATTAGCACCACATCCTTTAAGGTCATCAAAAAACACCATGGGTGGGATGATGAGAAGTCTGGAAACTATGTTATATGAGGAACAGTTGAGGGAATTTGATTTATTTAGCCCAGAAAAGGAAAGCTTTGAGAAGCAGAAGAGGAAATATTGGTGGTTCATCCTCGATACCTAGAGAGTACCTTGTGGAAAAACTATCATAGTTGCTCTGGAGGTTCCCGAAGGAAAACCCAGGAACAATTAGAGTCATAGTAGACAATTTCCAGCTCAAGGTTAAGAAGCTTTTTGTAATTATTATTTTCATTAAAGTATGCTGGGCTGCTTACTCAATGGGGTAGTGACTTTGTTATAACTGGAAGACCCCAGGGAAGGCTGAACACTCTCGCTTCTAGGAGCAGAAGATGGGTGTAAAGTGGGACTCTGAGAGTTTCTATTCAAAGTGCGGGAAGGATGGCTCATGGAGATTCTGGAAGCCATCCTGGCCCATATTCCACCCTCCTGAGGTGGAGTCTTGGACTGTGTCACCCTAATGGTGAATCTGTTTTCTCCATCGCTGCAAAGCAGACTGTGGCCTTGTTATCTAATTTAAATTACCCATCTACCAAATTAAATCACTGTGGTTGCTGAAAATGGCCCTAAGAGGCTGTGTTCCTCCATCTGCACTTGTTAATTCTTGCTCAAAGGCGGTGAGGGATGGGGCTCCCAGGCACCTGACCAGCCTAAGCCTTGTTCTTCTCAAGGATGAAGACTGAATAGCATAGTTAAGATCCTGGCCTTTGGAGCTACACTGCCTAAGTTCAAATCCTAGCTCCACACCTTACTATCTGTATGGAACTGTTTAACTTCTGGTGTCCCTTCATCTGTAAACTAGAGATGACACTACTTTGAGTCTGTTTCATGGGTTGTTGTGAGGATTAAATGAACAGAGAGGTATTACCTACTTTGAATGGAGCCCATGGCTACTTTTATATTCAATTTTTAACCCATATGCCCCAAGCTGATACCTGTATTGAAATGTTTACTCGAGCTAGCCTCGAAAATGATTTTAGTACATGGAAATGCCACTTAGATTCAAACCTAAGTTATCATCCCACCATGCTGTAAAATGTTCTTGAAAAATAAATCAGGTTTTAGATGGAAAACCACCTAAAGATTCAAGTTCCAATGGAAAGGATCTACCGAGACAGTGGTTCTCAGAGTGTGGTCCTTAGATTGGCTGCATCAGCCTCACCGGGTGCCTTCGTCCTCTCGGGCTGCTGTAACAAAGGTAATAAGGACTGCGTGGCGTAAAGAACAAACATTTATTTTTCATGGTTCTGGAGGCTGGGAAGTTCAAGACCAAGACCCTGGCAGATTTGGTGTCTGGTGAGAGCCTGCTTACCACAAAGATGGCTCTCTTCACATTGTGTCCTCCCAAGACAGCAGGAAGGTGATGGGACTCTCTAGGGTCCCTTTTATAAGGGCACCAATTTTTTAAAAAAATTTTTAAATATTTATTCTTGAGAGAGACAGAGACAGAGCATGAGCATGGGAGAGGCAGAGAGAGAGGGAGACACAGAATCTGAAAGAGGTTCCACGCTCCGAGCTGTCAGTACAGAGCCTGATGCAGGGCTTGAACCCACAAACCGCAAGATCATGACCTGAACCAAAGTCGGATGCTTAACCATCTAAGCCACCCAGGCGTAAGGGCACAACTTTTATTCGGGAGGATGCCTACCTCTTGACCTAATTACCTCCCCAAGACACCAACTCCTGCCATCTCCTGTTTCCTGTACCCCTCTTACTCCTTCATGTTTTCCTTCCTTGTTTTGGTAAAACACATTCCCTAGTGGTTGCTTGAGAAAAACAGCCCATTAGGTAAATATTTTGACATTTTAGATGACTTTCCCACTTGACTGATACTTTTAAGTGGAAATCATATTCTTTTCGAATTTCAAATGCATTCCTTCCTTGTCTTTGAGCTCCAGGCATTGCTGTTGAGAAACCTGATGGCATTCTGATTCTTGATCTTTTGTGACTTTTTTTTTTCTCTCTAGAAGCTTTTAGGACCTATTCTTTGCCCCTTCATTCTGAAACCTCACGTGCATTAGAACTGGAGGTTTTTCTTGAATTACTTAATTGAGGATTTCTTTTTTTTTTTTAATTTTTTTAAAATTTATTATTTCTAGGAGAGAGAGAGAGAGAGAGACAGCGTGAGCAGGGGAGGGTCAGAGAGAGAGGGAGTCACAGACTGAAACAGGCTCCAGGCTCCGAGCTGGCAGTCAGCACAGAGCCCAACGCGGGGCTCGAACCCACGAACTGCGAGATCATGACCTAAGCGAAAGTCGGACGCTTAACCGACTAAGCCACCCGGGCGCCCCACTTAATTGAGGATTTCTTATCTGCTGGACTGCTCTTCCAATTTTCTTATCTTTCTCCTTGAAGACCATTAGAGAATTTACCCGCTCCAGAGAATGAAGCCTTCAGGCTTTGGTCGATGGGAGAGGGATGGTTGCCTAGAGACATAAGCCTGGAGAAATGATCTGCTTGTTAAGCAGCTTTCACCTTAATCCCCCTAATTTTCACTCAACCTCTCCCAATTCCCCCTTTTCCTCTAATTCTTGAGGCACCTCTTGCAGTTCTGGAACATTCTGGGGTTTAAATTGGGTTGTTTCTCAGTGTCTTTTACTGTTGGGGGTTGGGGTATTCACCTCTCATGCTTTCCAGCTTCCGGAATTATGCTGCTGCCACCTCCTTGTCCTTGTGGGCTTGGGTTTTTACTGGACTTTTAAAAAGCATGAGAGGAAGCAAAATTAGACGCTTGTATTCAAACTGCCAAGCTCAGAATGAGTATCTGCATCTTAAAAATCTTTTAGCCGTTCATTGGGGGAACATGATCAAAAAAGACGTTAACTGCCACTTGACTCATGAGCTGGACCCAGGTGACTGGAGGCTCCTCACCCCCTCCCCGTCCTTGGAATACAGGTTCCGCTTGGCTTTCCAGTTCCCAGAGGCAGAGCCTGGAGGTGGTGGTGTGGTGGTAAAAACACCTGCACGGTACTATGTGCCTGAGCCCAGTTAGGGCCTCTTGATAAGCTTTTTTTTTTTTTTCCCCCTGTGCAAGAGGTTTATTTGAGAAGTGGTCCCAGGACTCAAGGGATCTGGAGTAGAGGGAGAGAGGTAGCAGCTAATATAGGATTTGTTATCATGTAAGTTTCCTATTGTGGGCAAATGAAGTTTCAGTCTGGAGGGGAGCTCCAGCTGGTATGGGACAGAGTTATTCCACTTGTGAGGTGAGGGAGCTAGAGTACTGACACATCAACTCTCATCAGGTTTGGTTGAGGGCTACTTCCAGAAACTGGTAATTCTCCACCTCTTGATAAGCTTTTTAAGATGTGGAGGGCGGTGACAGGGATCCATTCGTCTCGCTGCTGTCCAAGACAAGCTTCGGATGTAAGTTCCCTTTGCTGTTGTTAAAACTGCCACCTACCCACCTCGAGTGGCTCCCTCCGTCTTTGGTCTCTCTGTGCCCTCTGTGCACGGGGGCTGGTTTCAGAGCACACCAGGAGACGTGAGCCTGCAAGCGGTGGCAGCTCTCACTCTCCCGTGCCCCAGCTGCTAAGGCACTGACAGTCCCCTCTGGCAATCAGGAAGCCGATGCCCTGCCTCAGGTACAAGCTTTAGCTGAAGACCCTGCAGTAGATCCGGCAGACTGGGTGCACAGAAAGAATGGCCATCACGATGCCCGGGTGGGATGGCGTATTGCCAAAGATGCCAAGTTGCCCTTGAAGTACAGTGACTTTGCTAGTGAAGTGACAGGATATCCCGGGTGTTCTGAACAACACCCAAGGCGCTGCTGAAGGAATCTGGAGCCATCCACTGGAGTCCCCAGCCAGTGAGGGACTGGCCAGTTGATTATATTGGTCCCCTCCAAGGGAGGGTTCTAAATATGCCCTGGTTTGTGTAGACGCGGCATCTGGCCTGACCCAAGCCATCCCCAGCAGCAGTGCAAAACAGGCTGCCACCGTAAGGAGATTAGAGAGACTGAGTGCTATTTATGGACACCCTCATCAGATAGATAGCAATTGGGGCTGGGGGTTGTCACATTTCCAAGGTTGTGATGTAGAAGACTGGGCACAGAAAGGACACGAAGACAGGTGCAGAGTGCTGAGGGGAGTGTCAGTGAGTGGGAGGGAGTGATAATAGTCACTTGATTGAGTCAGCAGGTCAGCTGCAGGCAGGAGGCCCTGCAGGCCTTCATGTCCCCAACGGGCAAGACTCCC
This sequence comes from Hyaena hyaena, assembly GCF_003009895.1. Classification (NCBI taxonomy): domain Eukaryota; kingdom Metazoa; phylum Chordata; class Mammalia; order Carnivora; family Hyaenidae; genus Hyaena; species Hyaena hyaena. The sequence continues at coordinate 1,279,995 of NW_024080918.1, forward strand.
CAGCCCCTCCCGTGTCACCTCTGCCCCGAAGCAGGGCCCACCTTGCTGAAAAGCTGGACCTGAGCCACCAGTTGGAGGAACTGACACCTGCCGGGGAGCGACTGCTGTCATGGCCCTGCCACTGCGCAGTCACCTGTGCCTCCTCGCCTACCCGCCACATGGCATCCCTGGGCTCACTCTGCTGCCGCCGCCGCCGCCGCCGCCGCTCTGGGCAGGGGCCCACTGCCCTCGCCAGGATCCAGCGTTGTGCGAGCCCATTCGCCACCACCCCGACTTTGAGGTCAGTGCCACTCCCCTGCCCCTCCAGGTCTGGTCCTCATGGGCCCTGTAAGAAGTTAAGAGGAAAACTGAGCCCTAAGAAGAGGCTCAGATTTGACCCCTCCATGACGGCCTGTTTATGGATTGCCTTCCGTTTACGAGGAGGCAACTCAGAGAGGGTGAGTAGCTTCCCAGGTCTCACAGCTCGCGCCTGCCTGAAAGAGGCAGGCAGGTGTTCAGACCCAGGTCTGAACGCAGATGCAATTCTGCTTCATTGCCCGGCTGTGCCTCTCCGGTGGCGCTCTGGGCGTGCTGGCAAGGAGGCAGGAGAATGAGGTGTTCCCCAAGCAGTGCGCGTTCCATTGTTTTTCAAGAAAGTGAAGATTTAGTTTGAAAGAATCTCAGCACTACAGCAGTACGTTGGAAGGCAGGATGTTCCTCTGACCCTTGCTTTTCCCTATCTCCCAGCCCTGCCCGTTAGGCACCTCACAACAACCCAGGAAGGGCCGTAAAAATAGGTCTTTAATTTTCCTTCTGCCCACAATTAATAAGGCTTTGGGGAACTTTAATCAAACACCCTTTTGCAGGCAGTATGAAAACCATGTGACATTGGGAGTTTGATGACTCCTGGATCAACTCCTGCTGAACCAGGAAAGGCTTCGTCCTGTGAAAATTAGAAGGAAACCTCCTTTAGAATAGAGTCAGGAGGCCGGGCAGGGGGAGCCCGACTCCACCACTCCTTGTCAACAAGGGGAGCAGGTGGATGCCACTTTACTACCCTAGCAGGGGGCAGACTTTCCTCCTCCCCTGGCAACAGCCCGGCCAATGGGACAGCGTTACAACTCAGCCAATGAAATCCCACTCTAATTCAAACTAGTTTACTCGGACTGACTTTGTTTTTAACAGCCTTCCTAACTTCTTCTTTTCCTCCGTGAAAGAGTGTTTTTTCTCCTTTGTTCTGCGGATCTGCCTATGGTTTTACTGCAGCTTGTTTGTCCTGATTGGCAATTCTCTGCTGTTCCCGGAGAAGCACTTTTTTGCTGGGAAAAGAGCTGGCAGTTTTATTTTCAAGGTTAATGTTACTTCGTGCACAGATGTGGGAGGCAGAGATAGACCCCCAACAGCTCTGAGGCTGGTGAGCAAATGGGTGCTGGTTCCCAAAGAGCCTGGGTTCACTGCCTTCTCGCCCACCCTGGGGCTCAGGGGTAAGTTTGATCCTGGGTGTCAGGCTCCATGCTTTGTGTGTGAATTCTCCAGGCATTATTTGGGATTTGTTTTAAGGCCTTGTTTTTTTTGTTTGTTTGCCATTTGTTTTTTTTCTCTATGAGACTACTCATTTGGTCCTTGGTGGGACTCCTGTTTGGAACCCGATTGTTCCCACTGGACCAGATTCCTTTGGAACTGGGCTGTTCGGTTAAAACTGCTCTTTATGGGGCGCCTGGGTGGCTCAGTCGGTTAAGCGTCCGACTTTCGCCTAGGTCATGATCTCGCGGTTCGTGGGTTCGAGCCCCGCGTCGGGCTCTGTGCTGACTGCCAGCTCGGAGCCTGGAGCCTGTTTCAGTCTGTGACTCCCTCTCTCTCTGACCCTCCCCTGCTCACGCTCTCTCTCTCTCTCTCTCTCTCTCTCTCCTAGAAATAAATGAAACATTAAAAAAAATTTTAAAAAATAAAAAAATAAAACTGCTCTTTAGAAAGTTTTCTCTTTGCTCTAGAGAAAAGCCTGCATGAAATGGGATCCCAGTCATCAGAATGCTTTGAGGGTGCCCCCCACCAGACTCTGGCTGGTTTTGTTTTAAAACAGCGGTCTCTCTCTGTGTGCGTTTATAACTAAATGGACTGACTTAACCAAAATTTAGAACATCAGTGGCCATTGTGGGGAATTTCTATCTCCCCAAACTTGTTCTAGTCAAAATTAAATTAGAAAGCTGAGGCTCCAAAACAAAAAACTGAATGGGATGCTTATATTAAATGGCACCCTGAGGCTCCCAGATGTTTTCAGGATTTTAAGTTTGCCTCTTTGCAAGATACTATTTCGAATCTAACTGAGGCAAATGAACAATTGAAAGGAGTCAAAATGGCTTCTGAGGCCCCTTCCCCCCGCCCATCTTCTTTGCAGACAGGAATCTCTCCTCCTTCCTCTCCTGAGCCTATTAAAACCTTCCTCTTTAAAGTTGGCTTTTGAGGAGCTAAATAAAACTCAAGTTTCTTATGTTCCCTGGACGAATTGTGAGCCATGAAGTTTCCTAAAGTGACTGGTGACCCCCATAAATTTGCTCAAGAATTTAGCATAGTTTTTCATTTCTCAGATTTATATTAATTAGTTCACCTGCTTGGTGGTAAGGGCAGGCCAAAAATGGGATGAAACTAGCCCCGAGGTAACATCCTGAAGGTGATTTAGAGAACCCCCTAACCTCTGGGAGGATGCCAGAATCCTCGCTGGAAATCTCTACCGAGCAATTAGGGTAGCTTTTGTTAGGCCTGCTAATTGAAACAAGATTCAGGCTTGCACACAGAAGCCTGAGGAATCTGTTCATGACTATTAAAATCACCTCTAAATTGTATTTTAAGAATTTTCTCATCTTCCTTTGGATGTTGAATCTGCCTGGGTAGCATTTACTTCTGTTTGCTATTGGGCTTACCTGGGATCTTTCTCTTTTAGTTAAAAGGATCAGGATGAAATAGGAAACTCACCATTCCAGATTTACCTAATTTGACAAAGCTGCTCGCTCACATCTTAGATGAATCACCTGAAAGACTGCTAAAATTCTCAATTTTCAGCTCTAGCAAATGAAGGCCCGTAAACAAAAGCAAAAACCTTTAGTTTCTGTTGTTCTGCCCAGACCCAGGACACTGGGGAAAACAAGATTTTTGTGAATCTAAGTGTTAGGTAGCGTCAGCCTTCTATTTGGTCTTTCCACTGTCCTCTTAATTCCCAGGGACAGAGCTCCAAGGAATTACAGGGGCTCTTCTCAATCCTCCCTCTTAACTGGCGTCAGAGAAACCACTGTCCAGACTGGGAATGAAAATCTCTCTGTCCTTATTGACCCCAGAGCTGCACTCTCAGGGTTTAATCCTATTGCTACAAAGCAGGGCCTTAGAGCACTGAAACAGTTCAAATAGTGGGGATCTCTAATGAACCTCAATAGGATCCCTATCTCTGAACCTTTTCCCTTTTGTCTAGGCCTTTGAGACATACCTTTTTTCTCCTTAGTTATTCTACCCCTATCCATTCACTGGGCTGAGATTTCTTAGATAAGTATCAGGGAACATTTCTCCCAAAAGGGGGAAATAATTCTTGACTTTGACAATAGTAGTAAAAATAGCCAACCAGGGAAATTAAATTTGTTCCTATTGGCTGAGCTAGTATCCTTTTTATGGGCAAAAACCTCCGCTGACATTGGCAAAATGCACAGTGCACCTCCCATCAAGATTCAAAGAGATCTCTTAATCCCTCTCGCATAATTAATACCCTATAAATAAGCCTCTCAAGGAGCCATCAAGCCCATTATAGAATATTACAAGGCTTGGGGCTTTATTATCCTGCACCTGTGCCTGTAATACCCCTAGTTTACCTATGAGAAAACCCAACGTCTGAGCATGGAGGTCTGTCCAGGATCTGCCAGCAACAAATAACCTTATTATTCCTTGGCCTCCTGTGGCCTCAAACACCCACGAATCCACTCCCACTGAAAGCAAATTTTTCAGTGTAATTGATCTATGCGGCGTGTTTTCAGTACTCCAGTTAATGAGGATAGCCAGTATCTTCTAGCTTTTACTTGGGAAGAAGGGAAATCTACCTGAACAGCGATGCCCCGGTTGTCACGAACAGTCCTTTTCACTTTTCATGAAACTTAAAAGCTGATTCGGATGTTATAAAGTTTTCTGCAGGCGCTCTCCTGTTAGAATATGTAGACAATTTGGTTCTCTGCTCTGCTCCTCCAGCTTCTTCATAGGAAGAAAGAATCTCCCTGTTGAAACTTTTGGACTTACAAGGACTCAAAGTCTACAAAGAAAAACTGCAGTTTGCTCAAACTCAGGTTTGATCATTGAGACATTTGATCTGAGACTATGGACTGCATTTGAATCCAGACAAAACCCCTCATGACTGCTTAGTGCTGACAGATTAACTTTGAACCCCTGTGGTAATTTATATGAAACTGCTCTAACGAGTGCAGGTTTATCATGGTTTACTGATTGATGGTTCTTACCTAAAGGAGGGAAATATCAAGTATCATACTGAGTATCCTAGTGCAACTCCTTTTGAAGTCCTTGAAAGAGCACCTTTATATTTTGGATACTTCAGCCCAACAGGCTGAACCAATGTGGCTTTACTTGAATTTATACTGTAGCCACGGGTAAAATCATAAACATGTATACTGTTAGTTGGTATGTCTTTGGGGTAGTTCATGACTTTGAAATATTAAGGAGACAATGGGTTTTCCTTACCTCCAGTAGAAATAGAATTTAAAATGGCTCCTATGGGACTCCTGGGTGGCTCAGCCATTGAGCCTCTGACTTCGCTTCAGGTCATAATCTCACGGTTCATGAGTTCGAGCCCCACATTGGGCTCTGTGCTGTCAGCTAAAGCCTGGAGCCTGCTTCAGATTCTGTGTCTCCTTCTCTCTCTGCTCCTCCACCACTAGCACTCTGTCTCTCAAAAATGAATAAACATTAAAAAAATGTTTTTAATGGCTCCTATGTCCAAAATTTATTAGAAGCCATATTTTTGTCCACCCACCCAGCTCTTAAGGTTCCTTGGCATTCCATGCTCACTCCCTTTGGCCAAAGTAATCCACCTCGCTGATATTTCTGCCAAAATTTGCTACTGTCCAAGAAATCAATAGCCAGACCTCTTCCCCAGCTCAAAGGGATGTTCTCCCAAATGATAATTTTGGAAAAATTGATTAGAGATGCCTAATAGCTGGCCCTAGAGAGGGAAAAACAATATGGGAAGTCTTATAATTGTTGGCTCCATAAAAAGAGAATTCTGGTTTGGACCAAATAACAATCTGTCCCTACCAGAAATTCTAAAATTTCCTGTACTTCCCACTGTTCATGCATTGAACCATTGCTCTGCTAACAAAGGATAGTGTTTATGGGCCAATTTTGGTGAAGAAAAGTTAAATGAGGCTGTCCAAAGTGCCTACTATCCAGAGAAACCTATTCCTACAAATGGATGTTATACAAGCTCCCCTCTCATGGATAAATGTACTTTAGTCATGGTTTGTATGTTTTCACACTGGACCAAAGCTTTGTCTTATAGACTGGCTAATGCTTCTGTTAGAAAAGATTATACCTGGGGAACCCCTCTCAAATTTTATAGTGATCAGGGACCTATTTTACTGGTTTTACTATTTTACAGATGCTTTTATAATTCTGTGTGGTTTGGCTGGTTTTACAACACTTTCATTGTGCATACTGTCTTCAGTCTAAACAGCACTATTAAGATCCACCCCTTAAAATCTATAGAGATTCTCCAAATACCTTGGCCCAAAGCCCTGCTGTTGGTCTTCTAAATCTCAGATCCACCCCCACTGGAATTCAGAGGCTCTCACCCTTTGTAATAGTCACAGGACATCCAGTGCACTGAGACCCTGCCTCCTCTGACCCACACAGTTAATAAAAAGAGGGGCGCCTGGGTGGTTCAGTCGGTTAAGCGTTCAGCTTCAGCTCAGGTCATGATCTCACGGTCCATGGGTTCAAGCCCCGCATCAGGCTCTGTGCTGACAGCTCAGAGGCTGGAGCCGGCTTCAGACTCTATGTCCCCCACTCTCTCTGTGTCCCTCACCTACTCATGCTCTGTCTCACTCTATATCTCAAAAATGTTAAAATTTTTTAATTAAAAAAAAGGAGATATACTTCAGTATTGTAAAGGCCTAATTGCTTCCATTAAAAATAACCATACTTTGTTATTTTTAAAAAACATTTAATTCCAGTATAATTAGCATACAGTGTTTGTTAATTTTGGTTGTACAGTATATGAGTCAACAGTTCTATACATTATTCAGTGCTCATCAGAAGTGTCCTCTTAATCGCCTTCATCTGTTTTACCTACCCTCCAAACCCCCTCCCTCTGGTAACCATCAGTCCTCTATATTTAACAGTGTTTTTCTGTTTTCTCTTTTTTTCCTTTGTTTCTTAAACTCCACATCTGAGTGAATCATACAGTATTTGTCTTTCTCTGGCTGATTTCACTGAGCATTATACCCCCTTTTTAAGTTCATAAGGAATGGGCTCCGGCAGCTCAGGCTCCTTACCACTGGTTCTCACAAAGCGTGCTTCTCTGGGTGGGGCAGGCTGGCTCCTTTCATCACTTGAACCCACGTAACTTTCTCTTTGGCTTCCTTCTTTTTTTGATCATTCTCCTTCACACACTTTAGGAGGCTAGCTCGGAACTTTGAGTGCTTAATAAGCTCAATACATGCATTAATTCTCTTGGCAAGAATCTCGCCCGTGTTTACAACAGTGCCATTAACATGCTGGCTAACACTGTAGTTTTGCAGCGGTCACATTTGTGGGGTGTTCCTTTTTGAACAGTGCCCATTCCCTTGATGGCTATGACATCACTTTCTTGTAGATTCATATGTATGTGGCTGAAGGAACAACTCCATGTTTTCCAGAAGGCCTAAAGAATTTATAGCATGTACCTCTCCTCTTTCCCTTTGTGTTGGTCATTTTGGCGAATTACTGGAAGATGGTTGTTCTGGCCAAAAGGCAGCATGGTACCCTTTGGATCCATCCATGATGTTACGAGTGTCAAGATATCATTCTTTTTGATGGCCAAGTAATATTCCACTGTGTATGTCTATACACATCTCTCTTTTTTTTTAAGTTTGTTTATTTTGGGGGAGAGAGAACGCAAGAGGGCATACGAGTATGAGTGCGGGGGGGGGGGGGCAGAGAGAGAGGAAGAGAGAGAATCCCAGGCAGACTCTATGCTGTCAGTGCAGGGCCCGCCGCTTGGCTCAATCCCACAAACTCTGAGATCATGACCGGAGCTGAAACCGAGTCAGAGCTCAACTGACTGAGCCACCCAGGCAACCCACACACCACATTTTCTTTATCCATCTATCGATGGACACTTGGGCCTCTTCCATAATTTGGCTATTGTAAATAATGCTGTAATAAATATAAGGGTGCATATATCTTTGCAAATTAATTTTTTTTGTATTATTTGGGTAAATACCCAGTAGTGGAATTATTGGATCTTAAAAAAAAAATTTTTTTTTTTGAGAAAGCTCCAGATTGTTATTCACAGTGGCTGCATCCCTGCTAGGACTGCATGAAGCTTCATTTTCCTCCACCACCTGCCAATACTTGTTTCTTAGCTATTCTGACAAGTGCGAGGTGCTAGCTCATTATGGTTTTGCTTTGTTTTTCCCTGATGATTAGTGATGTTGAGCATCTTTTTATGTGTCTGTTGGCCATCTGAATGTTTGTTGTCTTTAAAGAAATGTCTGTTCATGTCTTCTGCCCAGTTTTTAATTGGATCATTTTGGATTTATGTTGAGTTGTATAAGTTCTTTATGTATTTTGGACACTAAAGTTTTATCATATATGTCATTTGCAAATATCCTTTTCCCCTCCTGTAGATTGCCTTTTAGTTTTATTGATTGTTTCCTTCCGTGTACAGAAGTTTTTTATTTTGATGCAGTCCCATTTTATTTTTGCTTTTTTTTAATTAATTAAAATTTTTTTTTTACATTTTTTATTTATTTCTGAGAGAGAGAGAGAGAGATAGTGTGAGCAGGGGAGGGTCAGAGAGAGAGGGAGATACAGAATATGGAGCAGGCTCCAGGCTCTGAGCTAGCTGTCAGCACAGAACCCGATGCGGGGCTTGAACCCACAAACTATGAGATCATGACCTGAGCCGAAGCCATTCGCTTAACCGACTGAGCCACCCAAGCACCCCAATTTTGGCTTTTTTTTTCTTGCCTCAGGAGACATCTAGAAAAATGTTGGTATGGCCAGGATCGGAGAAATTACTCCCTGTATTTTCCTCTAGGATTTTTATTGTTTTCAGGTCTCACATGTAGGTCTTTAATCCATTTTGAGTTTATTTTTCTATATGATTTGAGAAAGTAGTCCAATTTCATTCTTTTGCATGTTTTCTCAGCACTGTTTGTTGATGAGACTCTCTTTTTCCCATTGCATATTCTTGCCTCTTCTGTCAAAGATGAATTGTCCATATAGTTGTGTGTTTATTTCTGGACTATGTATTCTCTTTCATTGATCTATGTGTCTGTTTTATGTGCCATACCATACTGTTTTGATCAGTACAGCTTTGAGTATATCTTGAAATCTGGGATTGTGATACCTTCACTTTTGTTCTATTTTTTCAAGATTGCTTTGGCTATTTGAGGTCTTTTGTGGTTCCATAAAATTTTTATTATTCTCCTAGTTTTGTGAAAAATACTCTTGGTATTTTGACAGAGATTGCATTAAATCTGTAGATTGCTTTGAGTATTATGGACATTTTAACAATATTGGCCCTTCCAATCCATGACCATGGAATATCTTTCAGTTTTTGTTGTCTTCAGTTTCTCTCATCAATGTTTTATAGTTTTCAGAGCACAGGTCTTTTACCTCCTCGGATGTTTATTCCTAAGTATTTTATTATTTTTGGTGCAATTGTAAATGGGATTGTTTTCTTAATTTCTCTTTTTGCTACTCTATTATTAGAGTACAGAAATGTAATGGATGTATCTATATTGGTTTTATAGCCTATGACCTTACTGAATTCACTTATCAGTTACAGAAGTTTTTTGGTGAAGTTTTTAGAGTTTTCTTATATGTAGTATCATGTTATTTACAAGTAGTGACAGTTTTACTTCTTTCTTACTGATTTGGATGACTTCTATTTCTCTTTCTTGTCTGATTGCTGTGGCTAGGACTTCCAGTACTAGGTTTATTAAAAGTGGTGAGAATAGACATCCCTGTCTTGTTCCTCATCTTAGGGGGAAATCTCTCTATTTTTCACCATTGAATATGATATTAGCTGTGAATTTTTCTTATATAGCCTTTATTATGTTGAAGTACTTTCCCTTTAAATCTACTTTGTTGACAGTTGAATGGATATTATACTTTGTCAAATGCATTTTCTGCATCTACTGAAATGATCATGTTTTTATCCTTTCTCTAGTGGATATGATGTATCATGTTGATTGATTTGTGAATATTGAACCCCATTTCCATCCCAGGAATAAATCCCTCTTGATTGCAGGGAATGATTTTTGTTTTTTAAATGTATTGTTGGATTCAGTTTGCTAATATTTTGTTGAGGATTTTTTTGTGTCTATGTTCATCAGAGATATTGGCCTGTAGTTTGTGTTCTCATTTTCTCTCTCTCTCTCTCTCTCTCTCCTCTCTCATGGTTTTGTAGTGTCTTTGCCTGGTTTTGGTATCCAGGTAATGCTGGCCTTATTGAATGAATTTGGGAGCTTTCCTTTCTCTTCCATTATTTTTGGAATAGTTTGGGAAGTATAGATATTAACTGTTCTTTAAGTTTTGGTAGAATTCACCTGTGAAGCCATCTGGTCCTGGATTTTTATTTGTTGGGCATTTTTTGATTACTGATTCGATTTCATTGTTAGTGGTCAATCTGTTATATTTTTTATTTTCTTCTTGATTCCATTTCAGGAGGTTATAGGTTTCTAGGAATTTATTCATGTCTTCCAGGTTGTCCAATTTGTTGGCATATAAATTTTCATAATAATCTCATAATCCTCTGTATTTCTATGGTACTGGTTGTTATTTCTCCTCTTTCATTTCTGACTTTGTGTCCTCTTCTTTTCTTTTCTTTTTTTTATTTTCCTTCCTTCCTTCCATTCTTAGTTCTGGTTAAAGTTTGTTAATTTTGTTGATCTTTTCAAAGAACTGGCTCTTGATTTCATTGATCTGTTCTATTGTTTTTTGTGATTTTTTTGTTTCCATTTCACTTCTTTTTTTAAAAATTCTTCTTTAATGTTTTATTTATTTTTGAGAGAGATAGAGCATGAGCTGGGGAGGGGGACAGAGACAGAGAGGAAGACACAGAATCTGAAACAGGCTCCAGGCTCCTTACATGGGGCTCGAACTCAAGAACTGTGAGATCATGACGTGAGCTGAAGTTGGGTAGTCAACCAACTGAGCCACCCAGGCTCCCCTCCATTTCACTTATTTCTAATCTTTATTATTTCCTTCTTTCTTCTGGTTTTGGGTTTTTTTGGTTCTTCTTTTTCTAGCTCCTTTAAGTGTAAGTTAGGTTGTTTGAGATTTTTCTTTTTTTAAACAAAATTAAAAAAATTTTTTTTAAATGTTTATTTTTGAGAGAAAGAGAGACAGAGCACAAGTGAGGGAGGAGCAGATAGAGAGGGAGACACAGAATTCAAAACAAGTTCCACTCTCTGAGTTGTCAGCACAGAGCCTGGCATAGGGCTTGAACCCACAAACCTTTAGATTATGACCTGAGCCGAAGTTGGACACTTAATTGACTGAGCCACCCAGGCACAACCCCCCCACACACAATTTTTTAAAATGTTTGTTTATTTTTGAGAGAAAGAGAGAGACAGTGTGAGCAGGGGAGGGGCAGAGAGAGAGAGGGAGACACAGAATCTGAAGTAGGTCATAGGCTCTGAGCTGTCAGCACAGAGCCCAATGTGAGACTAGAACTCATGAACCAGGAGCCAAAGTCAGACACTTAACCTATTGAGCCACCCAGGCAGCCCCCTTTCTGAGAATAGCTTTTGCTACCTCCCAAATATTTTGGATGGTTGTATTTTCATTTTCATTTGTCTCTCTGAATTTGTAAATTTTCTCTATGATTTCTGGTTGTCTCATTCATTGTTTAGTAGTATGTTGTTTAACCTCCATGTATTTGTGGTCTTTCCAGATTTTTTCTTCTGGTTGATTTCTAGTTTCATAGCATTGTGTTCAGAAAAGATGCATGGTATGACTTCTGTATTTCTTAATGTGTTGAGATTTGTTTTTGTGGTCTCACCTATGATCTATCCTGGACAATATTTCATGTGCACTTGAGAAGAATGTGTCTTCTGCTGTTTGAGAATGGAATTCTGAATATGTGTTTTAGTTCTATCTGGTCCAATGTGTCATTCAAAGCCACCGTTTCTTTGTTGATTCTGTTTAGATAAGCTATCCATTAGTGTAACTAGGGTGTTAAATACCCCTCCTATTATTGCATTACTGTTGCTTCATGTTATTAGCTGCTTTATATATTTGGGTGCTCTCTTATTGGGTGCATAAATGTTTATATTTGTTATATCTTCTTGTTGGATTGTCCCTTTTGTTATTATATAGTGTCTTTTTGTCTCCTGTTACAGTTTGTTTTAAAGTCTTTTGTCCAATATAAGTATTGCTACCTCAGCTTTCTTTTCACTTCCATTTTCATGATAAATGCTTTTCAGTCCCTTCACTTTCAATTTGCATAGATCTTTAGGTCTAAAATGTGTCTCTGTCACCCTTCATCTTTTGATGGGAGCCATTAGTCCATTTACATTCAAAGTAATTGTTGATAGGTATGTACTTAATGCCATTTTGTTACTTGTTTTACTTTGTTCCTTTGTAGTTTTTCTGTTTCTTTTCTCTCTTACTCTTTGCCCAGTTTGATGGCTTCCTCTTCCTCTTTCTCTTGGACCGCTTTCTCTTATTTTTTGTGTATTTATTTCTGGTTTTTTATTTGGTTGATTTGGTTACCATTTGGTTTATATATAACATCCTTAGGTATATTGCAGTCTATTTTAAGTGGATAGTCACTTAAGTTTGAATCCATTCTGAAAGCACTAAATTTTTACTCCTCTCTCCTCCATGTTTTAGGTATATGGTGTCATACTTTACATCCTATTAGTTTGTGAATCCCTTGACTGATTTTTATAGATATACTTAATTTTACTGCTTTTGGGTATCCTGCCTTTTAATTTTTTTAATTTTTAAATTTTATTTAAATCCAAGTTAGTTAATAATAGTGTAATAATAGTTTCAGGAATAATATTTAGTGACTCATCACTTACATATAACACCCAGTGCTCATCTCAACAAGTGCCCTCCTTAATGAACCATCACCCAGTTAGCCCATCCCCCCCACTCCTCCAGCAACCCTGTTTGTTTCTGTATTTAAGAGTCTCTTATGGTTTGCCTCCCTCTCTGTTTTTATCTTATTTTCCCTTCCCTTCCCCTGTGTTCATCTGTTTTGTTTCTTAAATTCTACATATGAAAATATATGATATTTATCTTTTTCTGACTGACTTATCTCACTTAGCATAATACACTCTAGTTCCATCCACATTGTTGCAAATAGGAAGCAGTATTTCATTCTTTTTGATCACTGAGTGATATTCCACTGTATTTGTATACCACATTTTCCTTATCCATTCACCAGTCAATGGACATTTGGGCTCTTTACTAATTTGGCTAATGTCGATAATGCCGCTATAAACATCAGGGCTTCCTGCTTTCCTTACTCTTTCCTATGGTCTTGCCTTTCCACTCAGAGCTCCTTTTAACATTTCCTGTAGTGTTAGGTTAATGGTGATGAACTCCTTTAACTTCTGTTTGTCTGGGAAACTATTTCTCTCTCCGTCTATTCCAAATAATAGCCTTATTGGATACGATATTGATCCTCCACTCATTTCTTAAGTTCAGTGAATATCTTTATGACTGTTACTTTAAATTCTCTATCAGGCATGTTATTTATATCTGTTTCAGTTAGCTCTCTTGCTGTGGTTTTGTCCTGTTCTTTTATTCGGGACACATTCTTCTCTGTCCTCATTTTGACTACCTCTTTATGTCTGTTTCCATGTGTTAGGAAATTCAGCTACATCTCCTGCTCTTAAAGTAGTGGGCTTGTGAATGAGAGGTCCTGTAGTGCCCTGCAGTGCAATCTCCTCTGTTCACCAGAACCTGCCACTTGAGGGGTGTCTCCTGTTTGTGTTGCATGCACCCTACTATTGTGGCTGAGCCACGTTTGCTCAGTCCAGTCATATGCAATGGCTCTTGTTTGCCTGTTGGAGGAAGGAGTTAGTCCCTGTGTTGTTAGTGGGCCAGTCTGGGGCTGCCTTTGGCTTGAGTTTGACCAGGTGTTTATCAGGGATGCAGTAGCGTGGAACTACAGGGCACTTTCCCTGTGTTGTCGCCCGAGAACTTTTCTTTGGTGGGTAGGGCAACCAGACGTCTATCCCTGGCCCACTGCTGGGGCTGTGGTTGCGCTGGTCTGTGAATTTACGTTCCTCTCTCCCCAGGGCAGGAGGCCCTTTGGAGTGGTGCTGGCCTCTGTGGGGGCTGCTTGCGCACTGCCAGGTTTGTGGCATTACTTTGGATGGGCTCTGGGTAAGGCTGTACTGCAGGGGCTGGTCTATAGGAGAATGTGGGGGCAGGCGTGTGTGGTGCCAGCAAGGCCTGTGCTGGTCCAGAATGGGAGAGGAGCTGCAGCCATCCAGGAAAACTCTGACCAGGGCAGCCAAATTTGAGTGGGTGCCTGTACAGAGGCACATGGGGGTGGGGCATGCTTGTAGCAACCTAGGTGGAGAGTATTCCTGCTGCATTGTTTTCTGCCAGTGTCTGTATCTAGGTTGGGGGAGGGATATGGTGCCTGCCAACTCTTTTGTTGTTAGTCTCCCAAAGATCCCTGCTTCTCTAGCACACACTGAGATTATTAAATAAATCTCTTTCCTGTATACCCTGGCGGTTTTCAAATTGCTGCTCTATGCTGTATCTCAGTGGGGCTGTTTTTTGTGCTATCTCTTTGAGGGGCAGTTTCCTGTTGCCCTCTGGCTCTCTCAAAGCCAAGCCAGCTAATTTTTTACATTCTAAGTGTTAAGGCTCTTTTTTAAAAAAAACTAATTGATGATTGTTTTCTTTTATAGTTTATTGTCCAGTTGATTTCCATATAACACCCAGTGCTTATCCCAACAAGTGCCCTCCTCCATGCCCATCACCCCCCTTCCCCTCTCCTCCACCCCCATTACCCCTCAGTTTGTTCTCAGTATTTAAGAGTCTCTCATGGCTTGCCTCCCTCCCTCTCTGTAACTTTTTGCCCCTTCCTCTCCCCCATGGTCTTCTGTTAAATTTCTCAAGATCCACATATGAGTGAAAACATATGGTATCTGTACTTCTCTGCCTGACTTATTTCACTCAGCATAACACCCTCAAGGTCCATCCATGTTGCTACACGTGGCCAGATTTCATCCTTTCTCATTGCCATGAAGTATTCCATAGTATAGATAAACCACATCTTCTTGATCCATTCATCCGTTGATGGACACTTAGGCTCTTTCCATGTTTTGGCTATTGTTGAGAGTGCTGCTATGAACATAGGCGTACATGTGCCCCTAAGCATCAGCACTCCTGTATCCCTTGGGTAAATTCCTAGCAGTGCCTAGCTGGGTCATAGGGGAGTTCTATTGTTAATTTTTTGAGGAAACTCCACACTGTTTTGAAGAGGGGCTGTACCAGTTTACATTCTTACCAACAGTTTAGGAGGGTGCCCATTCTCCACATCCTCACCAGCATCTATAGTCTCCTGATTTGTTCACGTTAGCCACTCTGACCAGCATGAGGTGGTATCCCAGTGTGGTTTTGATTTGTATTTCTCTGGTGATGAGTGATGTTGAGCATCATTTCATGGGTCTTTTGGCGACCTGGATGTCCTCTTTGATTGTAAGATTGAAATTCAACCCCTCCCATTTTCAAAGCCAAATGTTTACGGGGATTTGTCTTCCCAGTCTGGGCCCTTTGTGCCTAGGGTGGGGTCTACTTCCCCCTGATACCCATACCTGTAGCATCCCTCCCTCTCATGGACGGTCCTGTGGGTCAGTTTGGTTCCTGACCACGTCGGTGCTTCTTAACCCCTTTGATGTGTCCTCTTCTTTACATTCGGCTGTGGAGAGTCTATTCTTCCAGTCTTTGGGTCATCTTCTGGGTTTAAAAATAACCATAGGTAGAGCAATCTTTTTACAATGCACCCTCAGGAGATGATAACCTGAAGCATCATCACACCTTGCAACCTGGAGATTTTGTTGGGGAAAACAAAAACAAACAAAAAAAAACACCTCCATAGTCTTCTACTTCATTGGAAAGGCCCTTATCAGGAACTGTAAACCAAGCCTTGTGCCACAAAACTCCAGGGAATAGATTCATGTGACAAATCTAAAGAAAGCACCAAACCGTGACTGAGCCTGCATACCATCTGATGACGTGAAAGTTAAGGTTTCCTGGAATTAAAGCAGACGACATCTAACAAGACAGCTTTCCCAAGGTGTCTGGAGCAGACCTGTATACCTTTTACTCACCATTGTGTCTTCTCTCTTTCTTGTGGGAAGACAATACCTCATCTGTATTTCCCAAGCCCTTGTAGAAGGGGGAACCCCTCTTCTTCTGATTATAGCTTTTCGGAAAGAGCCTCATCATGATCCTGGGACAAATTACTTTTTCACTTTACTTTTTGAAAGATTAGAAAGTTCAGAATTCGGGGCCACTGGGTGGCTCAGTTGGTTAAGTGTCCAACTTCAGCTCAGGTCATGATCTAGCGGCTCATGGGTTTGAGCCACACATCGGTTCTGTGGTGACAGGTCAGAGCCTGGAGCCTGCTTCAGATTCTGTGTCTCCTTCTCTCTCTGCCCTTCCCTGCTCACGTTCTGTGTCACTCTATCTCTCAGAAATAAATAAATGTTAAAAAATTTTTTTAAAAAGGAGAGACAAAAGAATGTTCAGAATTTACAAAGTCTTTCATCTGAAATAGTAACTGACTTTGAATTCAGATACATGGTTTCTGAGTTTGCAGTCTTATAGATTGTCTTTACTTTTTTTTTTTTTAAGTTTATTTATTTATTTTCAGGGACAGAGCATAAACATGGCAAGGGGCAGAGAAAGGGGGAGAGAATCTCAAGCAGAGCCTGATGTTGGGCTCGAGCTCATGAACCATGAGATCATGACCTGAGCCCAAATCAAGAGTCAGATGCTTAACATACTGAGTCACCCAGGAGCCCCCAGACTGTATTTTCAATAACACATTTGGTTCCAAACAGTCTTTTGAGATAAGAATATTGTTTTAAAACATCTTTCAAGCTGTGCCATTTTACAAAAAATTCATCAGCTCTTGTTTCATGTTTATACCTGTACTATAGCTTCTCAAGATGCCTCAGTTAATTCTTTTAGTGTGGTCTTGCAGTATTTGTTATTCTCTTTTCATGGTTTATTTTTTTTTAATTTTTTTATTTTCAAAAAATATTTATTTTGGGGGGTGGGGCAGAGAGAGAAGGAAACAGAGAATCCAAAATGGGCTGTGCACTGACAGCAGAAAGCCCAATGTGGGGCATGAACTCACAAACCATGAGATCATGACCCGAGCCTAAGTCAGACACTTAGCCAACTGAGGCACCCAGACACTCCTGTTTCCATGGTTTAAGTAGAGCCTTCCAGGAGGCATACATGACTCCACCTCTGCCTCCATAGGAAAAACCTTTCTCCCTAAGTTGGAATAAGTGTCAACAAATATTTCTGTGGTTACTTCTAGACTTAGTGTCCTGGTTTAGAACCATTATACAATTTGGAATTATTATGTTACTTCTGTTTTATATAATTAAATTTCATACTTGGTAGCTTGTTGGAATTTTTAAAACATGTTGTTTCCAGTAATGTGATGCTCGCTCAACCCTTCTAGATGATTTCCGGTACAAAGGACTTTGAGTAGATACAGACTTTTGGTGGGAGTACCTGAGAGTGTCTCTCTTCTAATTGTTCTTGTTACTCAAATGTGGCCCTAAGTACTTTCCAAGGATAGCAGTACTTCCCCTCTAATACAGGATGTGACAATCAGGGAAGAGCCTTCCAGGCATTGAGGGATAAAATTACTAAGTTCGGAAAACTTGCCTCTTGATCAGTGATGTTTTCAAAAAAGGATCTTGATCAAAAGTGGGAAGTGTGAAAATTAATAAAAGGAAACCTCATTTATTAGTTTTTTAAGAATGTTTTATTTATTTCTGAGAGAGAGAGAGAGAGAGAGAGAGGAGCAGCATGAGCAGGGGAGGGTCAGAGAGAGAGAGAGAGGGAGATACAGAACCCGAAGCAGGCTCCAGGCTCTGAGCTGGCTGTCAGCACAGACCCGGACGCAGGGCTCAAACCCACCAACCGTGAGATCATGGCCTGTGCTGAAGTCGGACGCTTAACCGACTGAGCCACCCAGATGCCCCAAAGGAAACCTCAGTTAGACTGGAGGTTTCGGAGACTGGCAGAGGCAGCTCTGATGTCCTGCCCCTCATCAACTTCAGACCCAATGGGAAGAGAAGAGGTACCTTGCACACGGACACTACTTTATTACCTCAGCAAGAAGAAAGGATTTCCTCCTGCCCCAGTAAAGCCAATTAGACTGTCATAACCACTGAAAAACCACCATACTTCAAGCTTCCAGTTTATTCCAGTTGAACTTTTTGTTTATAATAGCCTTCTCAATTTCCCCCTTTCCTCTGTAAAAGAGCATTCTCCTTTGTTCTGCAGATTTGCCAATGCTGTTGCCACAGCTTGCTTCTACATTGTAATTCTCAACTAAACTCGGTTTTTTTGCTTGTAAAATAACTGGCAGTTTTTATTTTTAAGGCTAACAGTGCAAAGAGCAATTCTTCTGTAAAGATCGGGATAATGTTCAGTTCTTAATCTAAGATTTTGAGGCAGTGGCATTTAAATGCCGGTAAAAAGGCATATGTACATTGCTTATGAGAAGTAAAGGTGGTAAAATGTTTATAAACAATCTACTTAGTGTGGAAACCTAACATCTGAAAGACTTCCTTTAGCACCCAGTACATCTTCATGGATTAGGCAATGTATTTGGAAAATCAATCATGCAAAGAAGCAAAATTTTGTTCATTTGTATGTTCATGGTTTCTTCGTTACTGATCTAACTTCTTCAAACACAGACTACATTGCTTTCTTCCTTTATACTTTCAGTCAATTCGTTCAGCTATATTTTTAGGATTTCTATTATATCCCAAGCTTTCAGTATTTTTAAAAACAAATCAATCTTAATTATCAGAATTAAAATAGGGGATAAGGCTTGTGATGTAAATGTGTATCTAAAAATTCCAAAAAATAATAGGTCATTCCAATTTCACATTCTGTAATTTTAATTTTAGTAGGAAGTTACCTAGGAGAAAAATGGATTATACATCATTAATTCTGAAAACAGTAAAACATAAAATTGAGAAAATTAAGAAATGTCTGTTTTAACTATTATACCTCTTCTCTCCCTTCCATTTTCCTCATAGTGGACCAGTGATTATTGATCTCTCCCTCTTTCTCATTTGTTAATGCAGATTTTCTGTCCCTCCCCACTTAAACACTCTAATGGATTCCCATTCCTCTCAGGATAAAATACAAACTTCTGAGTGATCTACAAAGCCATACTTGGTCTTGCCACGTTGATCTTCTTTTGGTTCTCTCCTGAGAACACTCTTTTTTGTTCACAGGTAACCTTGCATCATGTCCAGACCATTGCCCAGATTTCAGTTTCCCCCAAAAGTGTATAGCTCTCAGAAGTTTTCCTGCCCTACCAGGGTACAGACCCCCTTTATATGGTGCCATGGCCTCTTGCATTCCCATGCAGCCCTCAGCACTGTTGTAATTGAATAGCTAATGGACCTGGTTTCTTCAGTTTCTCTCACTAATGTCTAGCAAGGTACATTCCCTGTACCTTATTGGCTTTCAATATATATTTGCTAAATCAGTGAATTAACACCTTATTTGGAATAAAATGATCAATGAGATGTCTGTGCTTCTACAATTATCTGTGAGGGGAAAAACTGGTGAAGCATAACATCTACCACCTTAGAACTGAATTTGAAGACCATTCTTAAGAAGTCTGTTTCACCAAAAACCATTCGTAGTAAATGCAATATCTGGTGCATTTGCATAGAGGCAGTGGCTACCGCTGCAGCAACCAGAAACTTGAATATTAATCTTCTTCACTCATTCAGTCAGTCACAGAATCCTGTTAATTTTGCCTGTAGAATCTTCCAGATTTGCTCATTTATCTGGCTTATCTCTGCTGCTCCACAGTTTTAACTGAGGTCATCATCATCTTTTGCCTGGATTCCTCCAACAACTTTCCTATCAGTAATGCTGCTTCCAGTTTTAGCCTCTCTTCCCATTTTAGCTGAAGGAATTTTTCTAAAATGCATATGCAAATGCATACTTAAAATGTATACATTCTTTTAAAACCCTTTCCCTCAGGATAATATGCTAATTTCTCAAGAGGGCTTATAAGGTTTTTCATGACTTAACCCTACGTAGCACTCATTGGTTCTTTACTGCTATCTCCCTCCAAATCCTAGGTGTCATCTATACTCAGTACTTAGTTACAGAATCACCATGCTTTCTCTGCCTCCAGGCCTTGGCTCTTTCTGCATTTCTCTCTAGCCCAACTTTCAAGGCCTGGCTAATTTCCCCTGCCACCAATGATACTGGGACACCTATATCTTGTTCACTATTGTACTCTCAGTGCCTGGCATATGATCAGTGTTTAATCTTATTTTGGGTGGTCAGCATTATATTCTCCTTGGTTTAAGTAACGATGCTTATCTTTGTTGTTTTGGCAGGTCTTTGTGTTTGATGTTGGGTATAATAGTTGGAAATTTTACGATTGGTCACAGATTACAACTGTGGTAATTTTTGGAAAATATGACCCAGAACTTATGTGCTATGCTCATTCACGTGGAGCCAGAGTAGTGCTAAAAGGTGGGTTACGTGTGTTTTTTTTTTTACCAGAGGTATTGGGCCAATTGGCAAGTTTACTTGCATTGTTTGTCATCCTGACTTTCCAAAAAAGTATGTGTTTTATCATCCTAAAATTCATCTCAGATATTGTTTAATTCATTTTACAGATAGTTATTTTTTTTAATCTTTTATTTATTTTTGAGAGAGAGAGAGAGTGGGCAGGGGAGGGTCAGAGAGAGAGGGAGACACAAAATCTGAAACAGGCTCCAGGCTCTGAGCTAGCTGTCAGCACAGAGCCCGACGCGGGGCTTGAACCCATGAACTGTGAGATCATGACCTGAGCCGAAGGCAGACACTTAACCGATTGAGCCACCCAGGCGCCCCCACAGTTAGTTATTTTTAAAGAATTAAATGAACCACTCTGATTTTGAGCAAAATGTGAATCCTAATTAGCCTGATGACTTTTAGCTAGTCATAGTCTACAGTTTCTACTTTTAATTTGAGAATTATTTTACTAATTATTCATAATGGTTATTTTGGAGATTGAATAATAACTTTCTATTTTGGTATATTATTTTTCTATTTGGAAAACTTAAACTGGGGGTTTAGTATTCTAAGATAATGAGATGTATTAAAGGTTTTGTGAAATTTCATTAAACTGCAAAAAGCATATATTCACAAAAGACATATATTTCTTCCATAGGAGATATACCCTTAAAAGAGATAATTGATCCTACTTTCAGAGCATCTTGGATAGCTCAAAAAGTTAAGTTGGCCAAAACACAATATATGGACGGAATAAATATAGACATAGAACAAGAAGCTGATTGTTTTACACCTGAATATTATGCATTAACTGCTTTAGTCAAAGAAACCACAGACTCTTTCCATCGTGAAATTAAGGGATCGCAGGTAAAAATTCATTTGCTGCTTTATAGAAACTCATTTTCCCTATCAGAATGTATTTATGAAGGTATGACTAATATAATCTCAGTTTTATTGAGTAAGAAAGAATTTCAGCACATATATCCTAAAAATATTTTTCTGGGACTTTTGAGGTTCTTAATTAGAGAAGTTTTTCAGAATTTTAAAGTGCTAAATCTGTTTTCTATTCATATCACAATACAACATTGAGATTGCCCAGCCTACTTGCCTTGCAGCAAGCTTAGAGATATTAAATAGGCAACCGGATTGGCAAGAATCAGAACGTACTTAGCCATCCAGGCCCTGCTTTCACCAATGCAGGATAGAAATAGCTCTTGCCTAAGAGTAGAGGTAGTTTGGGGAAGTCACTTGCTTCATAGGCTCTGAATTACTTGCAAAGCACCTCAGGTCCAATAAGGCTCAAAGGACTAATTCTATAGAATTTGACAGAGCTATGGCAAACGGCTTCCTCCCTGCCATAGTGAGCATGAGTAGAGCAGAAGATCATAGCAAAGGCATCTTGACAAGCAATATATGGGTAACAAAAGATCATGTTGCCTTGGATCTCAAAACTGGCCTCATATCAAGATAACCAAGAGTCTTTAAACATACACACACACATACTCTCTCTCTGCAATAAAGCAAGCTAAATGAATTTTTTTGGCTTTCCAATGCATATAAAGTTATGTTTACACTGTACTGTAGTCTATTAAGTGTGCAATAGTATGATGTTTGAAAAATAATATAAATACCTTAATTAAAAAATACTTTCTTGCTACCAAGTTGTAATATTTTACTGGGGAAGGGTCTTGCTTTGATGTTGATGGCTGTGACTGATCAGGGTGGTGGTTGCTGAAGGTTAGGATGGCTGTGGCAATTGCTTAAAATAAGACAACAGTGAAGTTTGCTTCTCCTTTGAACAGTTCCTCTGTAGCATGCAATGCTGTTTAATAGCATTTTATCTCTAATAGAACTACTTCCAAAATTGGAATCAATTCTCTCAAACTCTGCTCCTGCTTTATTGACTAAATCTATGTAATATTCTAAATCTTTTTTTGTCATTTCAACAATATTCACAGCATCTTCACCAGTAGATTACATCTCAAACCACTTTCTCATCCACAAGAAGCAACTTCTCAGTTGTGAAAGGTTTATTATGAGATTGCAGCCATTCAATCACATTTTCAGGCTCCACTTCTAATTCTAGTTCTCCTGATGTTCTACCACATCTGTAGTTACTTTCACTAACGTCTTATACCCCTCAAAGTCTTACATGAGGGTCGGTATCGACCCTCCTGTTCCAAACTCCTATTAATGTTGATACTTTAATTCTTTCCCATGAGTCACGAATGTTCTTAATGGTATTTAGAATGGTGAATCCTTCCCAGAAGATTTTCAGCTGACTTTTCCCAGATCCTTCAGCAGAATCATTTTCTATGGCATCTATAGACCTACTAAATATGTCTCTTAAATAATAAGGTTTGAAATTTGGAATGACTCCTTGATCCATGGACTGCAGAATGGATGTTGTGTTTGCAGGTATGAAAACCACATTTATCTCATTGTCCATTTCCTCAAAAAAATTAAAAATACAACTACCCTACAACCCAGGAATTATATTACTAGGTAATTAAGAGCTCTTAAGTGACCAGGTACACTGTCAATAAGCAGTCATATTTTGAAAGGAAACTTTCTTCAGTAGATCTCAACAGTGGCCTAAAACATTCACTAAACCATGTTGTAAACAGATGTGCCTTCATGCAGGCTTTGTTTTTCCATTTATAGAGCACAGGCAGAGTAGATGTAGCATATTTTTGAATTAATTTTTAAATTTATATCCAAGTTAGTTAGCATAGAGTGTTAAAATGATTTCAGGAGTAGATGCCAGTGATTCATCTCCTATGTATAACACCTAGTGCTCATCCCAACATCTGTCCTCCCTAATGTCCCTTTCCCATTTAGCCCATTTCCCTACCGACATGTTTGTTCTCTGTATTTAAGAGTCTCTTATGTTTTGTCCCCCTCCTTGCTTTTATATTATTTTTGCTTCCCATTCCCTTATGTTCATCTGATTTGTATCTTAAATTCCTCATATGAATGAAGTCATATGATACTTGTCTTTCCCTGGCTGACTTATTTCGTTTAGCATAATACCCTCTAGTTCCATCCATGTAGTTGCAAATGGCAAGATTTCATTCTTTTCGATTGTCAAGTAATACTCCATTGTATATATATACACCACATCTTCTTTATCCATTCATCTGTCGATGGACATTTTGGCTCTTTCTATACTTTGGCTATTGTCAATAGTGCTGCTGTAAACATTGGGGTGCATGTGCCTCTTCAAAACAGCACACCTGTATCTATTGTGTAATTACCTAGTAGTGCAATTCCTGGGTCATACGGTAGCTGTATTTTTAATTTTCTGAGGAACCTCCATACTGTTTCCCAGAGTTGCTGTACCCAGTCTGAATTCCCACCAGCAGTGCAAAAGAGATCCTCTTTCTCGGCATCCTCACCGACATCTGTTGTTGCCCGAGTTGTTAATTTTAGCCATTCTGACTGGTGTGAGGTGGTATCTTATGGTGGTTTTAATTTGTATTTCCCTGATGATGAGTGATGTTGAACATTCTTTTCATGTGTCTGTTGGCCATCTGGATGTCGTCTTTGGAGGAGTGTCTATTCATGTCTTTTGCCCATTTCTTCACTAGATTATTTGTTTTCTGGGTCTTGAGTTTGATAAGTTTTTATAGATTTTGGATACTAACCCTTCATCTGATATGTCATTTGCAAATATCTTCTCCCATTCTGTTGGTTGCCTTTTAGTTTTACTGATTGTTTCCTTCACCATGCTTTTATTTTAAAAAGGTCCCAACAGGGGCGCCTGGGTGGCTTAGTCGGTTAAGCGTCCGACTTTCGCTTAGGTCATGATCTCGCGGTTCGTGGGTTCGAGCCCCGCGTCGGGCTCTGTGCTGACTGCCAGCTCAGAGCCTGGAGCCTGTTTCAGAGTCTGGGACTCCCTCTCTCTCTGACCCTCCCCTGCTCATGCTGTCTCTCTCTCTCTCTCCTAGAAATAAATAAAAAATAAAAACATTAAAAAAATAAATAAAAAATAAAAAGTTCCCAACAGGGGCACCTGGGTGGCTTAGTCGGTTAAGCGTCCGACTTTCACTTAGGTCATGATCTCGCGGTTCGTGGGTTTGAGCCCCGCGTCGGGCTCTGTGCTGACAGCCAGCTCAGAGCCTGGAGCCTGTTTCAGTCTGTGACTCCCTCTCTCTCTGACCCTCCCCTGCTCACGCTGTCTCTTCTCTCTCTCTCCTAGAAATAAATAAGAAACATTAAAAAAAAAATAAAAAAAAAATAAAAAGGTCCCAACAGTTTATTTTCACTTTTGTTTCCCTTGCATCCAGAGATGTGTTGAGTAATAAGTTGCTGTGACCAAGGTCAAAGGTTTTTGCCTGCTTTCTTCTCTAGGATTTTGATAGTTTCCTGTCTTATATTAAGGTCTTTCATCCATTTTGAGTTTATTTTTGTGTATGGTGTAAGAAAGTGGTCCAGGTTCATTTTTCTGCATTTGCTGTCTAGTTTTCCCAGCACCATTTGCTGAAGAGACTGTCTTTATTCCATTGGATATTCTTTCCTGCTTTGTCAAAGATTAGTTAGCCATACATCTGTGGGTCCATTTCTGGGTTCTCTGTTCTACTCTACGATCTGCGTGTCTGTTTTTGTGCCAGTACAATACTGTCTTAGATTACAGCTTTACAATACATCTTGAAGTCAAGGATTATGATGCTTTCAGCTTTGGTTTTCTTCTTCAGGATTTCTTTGGATATTTGGGTCTTTCCTAGTTCCATACAAATTTTAGGATTGTTTGTTCTAGCTCTGAAAAATGCTGGTGTTATTTTGATAGGAATTGCATTGAATATGTAGATTGCATTGGGTAGTATCGACATTTTAACAATATTTGTTCTTCCAATCCATAAGCATGGAATATTTTTCCATTTGTGTGTGTGTGTGTGTGTGCCTTCTTTAATTTCTTCTATCAGCTTTCTATGGTTTTCAGTGTATAGATTTTTTTTTTAGTTAGGTTTATTCCTGGGTATTTTATAGCTTTTGTGCAATTGTAAATGGGATCAATTCCTTGATTTCTCTTTCTGTTGTTTCATTATTGCTGTATAGAAATGTAACCAATTTCGGTGCATTGATTTTATATTCTGCCACTTTGCTGAATTCCTGGATCAGTTTTTTGGTGAAATCTTTTGGGTTCTCTATATAGAGTATCATGTCATCCACAAAGAGTGAAAGTTTGACTTCTTCCTTGCCAATTTGGATGTCTTTTTTTCCTTTGTGTTGTCTGATTGCCAAAGGTAGGTTTTCCAATACTATGTTGAATAACAGCGGTGAGAGTGGACATCCCTGTCATGTCCTTGACCGTAGGGGGAAGCTCTCAGTTGTTCTCCATTGAGGATGATATTACCAGTGGGTTTTTCATATATGGCTTTTATGATCTTGAGGTACGATCCTTCTATCCCTACGTTCTTGAGGGTTTTTTTTTTTTAATCAAGAAAGGATGCTGTATTTTGTCAAATGCTTTCTCTGCATCTGTTGAGAGGATCATGTGGTTCTTGTCCTTTCTTTTATTGATGTGATATATCACATTGATTGTTTTTGCAGATATTGAACCTGCCCTGTATTCCAGGTATAAATCCCACTTGGTGGTGTTGAATAATTCTTTTAATGTATTGTTTGGCTAGTATCTTGTTGAAGATATTTGCATCCATGTTCATTAGGGAAATTGGTCTATAGTCCTCCTTTTTAGTGGGGTCTTTGGTTTTCGAATCAAGGTAATGATGGCTTTATAGAATGAATTTAGAAGTTTTCCTTCCATTTCTATTTTTTGGAACAGCTTCAAAAGAATAGGTGTTAACTCTTCTTTAAATGTTTGGTAGAATTTCCCTGGAAAGCGATCCAGCCCTGGACTCTTGCTTCTTGGGAGATTTTTATTACTAATTTGATTTCCTTGCTGGTTATGGGTCTGTTCAAATTTTCTATTTCTTCCTGTTTCAGTTTTGTAGTTTTTATGTTTCTAGGAATTTGTCCATTCCTTCCCGATTGCCTATTTTATTGGCATATAATTGCTCATGCTATTCTCTTATTTGTATTTCTGCAGTGTTGGTTGTGATCTCTCCTCTTTCATTCTTGATTTTATCTGGGTCCTTTCCTTTTTCTTTTTGATCAAACTGGCTAGGGTTTATCAGTTAATTCTTTCATTCTACTGGGGTTTTATTTGTGTTGTTGTTAGCATCGATTTCTGCTCTAATCTTTAATATTTCCTGTCTTCTGCTGGTTTTGAGTTTTATTTGCTGTTCTTTTTCCAGCTCTTTAAGGTGTTAAGTTAGGTTGTGTATCTGAGACCTTTCTTCCTTTTTTAGGAAGGCCTGGATTGCTATATACTTCCCTCTTATGGCCGTTTTGCTGTGTCCCAGAGATTTTGGACTGTTGTGCTATCATTTTCATTGGCTTCCATGTACTTTTTAATTTCCTCTTTAATTTTGTGGTTAACCCATTCATTCTAGTTGGATGTTATTTAATCTCCAAGTGCTTGTGGTCTTTCCAAATTTTTTCTTGTGGTTGATTTTGAGTTTCAAAGTGTTGTGGTCTGAAAATCTGCATGGTATGATCTCAATCTTTTTGTATTTGTTGAGGGATGATTTGTGTCCCAGTATGATCTGTTCTGGAGAATGTTCCATGTGCACTCAAGAAGAATGTGTATTCTGCTGCTTTAGGATGAAATGTTCTGAGTATATCTGTTAAGTCCATCCAGTCCAGTGTGTCATTCAAAGCCATTGTTTCCTTGTTGATTTTCTGTTAAGATAATCTGTCCATTGCTATAAGTGGGATGTTGAAGTCCCCTACTATTATGGTATTATCAATGAGTTTCTGTATGTTTGTGATTCATTGAATTATATATTTGGGTGCTTTCACATTTGGAGCATAAATGTTCACAGTTGTTAGGTTTTCTTGGTGGGTAGACCCCTTAATTATGATATAATGCCCTTCTTCGTCTCTTATTACAGTCTTTATTTTAAAATCTAGATTGTCTGATATGAGTATGGCTACTCCAGCTTTCTTTTGGCGACCATTGGCATGACAGATGTTTATCCATCCCCTTACTTTCAATCTGAAGCTGTCTTTAGGTCTAAAATGGGTCTCTTATAAGAAGCATATAGATGAATCTTGTTTTCCTATCCATTCTGTTACCCTATGTCTTTTTAAAAATTTTTTTAACATTGATTTATTTTTGAGAGACATAGCATAAGCAGGGGAGGGGCAGAGAGAGAGAGGGAAATGCAGAATCTGAAGCAGGCTCCAATCTGTGAGCTGTCAGCACAGAGCCCGATGCGGGGCTCAAACTCACAAGCTGTGAGATCATGACCTGAGCTGAAGTCAGCCGCTTAACCAACTGAGCCACCCAGGTGCCCCTACCCTATGTCTTTTGAATAGAGTGTTTAGACCATTGACATTTAGAGTAAATACTGAAAGATATGAATTTATTGCCATTGTGTTGCCTGTGGAGTTGGAGTTTCTGGTGGTGTTCTCTGGTCCTTTTAGTCTTTGTTGCTTTTGAATCTTTCCCCCCATTTTTTCTCCCTTCAGAGAGTCCTCCTTAAAATTTCTTGCAGGCCTGGTTTAATGGTCATGAGCTCCTTTACTTTTTGTTTGTCTGGAAAACTTTTTATCACTCCTATTTTGAATGACAGCCTTGCTGGATAAAGAATTCTTGGCTGCATATTTTTCGATTTACTACATTGAATGTATCCTGCCACTCCTTTCTGGCCTGCCAAGTTTCTGTGGATAGGTTTGCTGTGAACCTGATCTGTCTTCCCTTGTAGGCTAAGGACTTTTTTTTTTTTTCCCTTGCTGCTTTCATGATTCCTTCCTTGCCTGAGTATTTTGTGAATTTGACTACGATATGCCTTGCTGATGTTCAGTTTTTGTTGAATCTAATGGGAGTTCAATGTGCTTTCTGGATTTTGATGTCTGTGCCTTTTCTCAAGTGAGGAAAGTTTTCTGCTATGATTTGCTCACATAAAACTTCTACCCCTTTCTCTCTCTCTTCATCTTCTAGGACCCCTATGGTTTGGATATTATTCCTTTTTAATGAATCACTGAGTTCTGTATTTCTTATATCAAGCTCTTTTGCTTTGGCTTCCTTCTTTTTTTCCTGTTTCATTCTTCTCCATAAGTTTGTCCTCTATATTCCTGATTCTCTGTTCTGGTTCATCCATCCTTGCCACCATGGCATCCATTCGAGATTGCAGCTCTGTCATAGAATTTTTAATTTCATCATGACTAGATTTTACTCTTTCTGCAGAAAGGGATTCTATGTTTTTTTCAACCCCAGGTAGTATTCTTATTATTGTGATTCTAAATTCTGGTTCAAACATCTTGCTTGAATCCGTGTTGATTAAGTCTCTGGCTGTCATTTCTTCCTGTTCCTTCTTTTGGGGTGAATTCCTTTGTTTCATCGTTTTGAAGGAAGAAAATGAATAAAATAAATATATTTAAAAAATTAAAAACTTAAAAACAACACAAAAAAATCAAATAAAGGATGCTAGAATCTAGATATGTTTTGGTCAGATAGAGAAACTTGATTGAATAGAGAAAAGAGGGGGGAAAAAAGAAAAGAATATAAGGAAAAAAAGGAAAATGTCTGAAAATTTAAAAAATGAATACAATAAAATAGAATAAAATGAAATAGTAAAATAGAATTTTAAAAATTTACAAAAAAGTAAAAAATAGTAGAAAAATAAAGTTTTTATAAAAATATAAAATAAAAATTTTCAAGAATTTCTTTAAGAATTTTTTATTCAAGAATAAGAAAAGAAAAAGAAAAAAATTGAATAGATGGACCAACAAACAGAATGAAACGCGATTGAAATTACTTCATTTTCCCTAGAAGTCAAACTATGAAACAGTTTATAGTCTGTAAACTGAGCAGGTGGAGAGATTTGTGGTGTTCCTCTAGAGTGTGATTGGCACAATTGGGTGGAGCTTGGTGTAATGGCTCTGTTGTCCACTAGATGATACTGCTTAGTTTACTGGGATGGATCAGTGTGATGTGTGAAGGGGTATATGCCCTTATGCAGGAGGGTTGAAAATGACATCACCCAGCTACCCAATCTCTAGAGTCAGAACTCTGTGCTCTCACCGACAGGCAATCAAGCACACCTCCTCTGTCTCTGGCTTCTATCTACTCCCTACTTCTACACAGTCCGTGACTAAGCCTTCAGTCTGCCAGGTGGCATTTCCCTCCAGAGTTTTATCTCAGATGGAGCTGTGTTTCCAAACCCCTCACTTCTAAGGGCCCTGTAGGTTTGACCCACTCAAACCCTCTGGGGGAGGGTCTCGCCAAGCAATGGCTGGGTGCCAGCCTGCCCCCTGGAATATTCACATGACTGTGCTGCTGCAGATGCCCAAAGACTGCAGCCTGGTGTCAACCTGCCCCAGAAAAAGTTCCTGTGATTGTGTAGCAGCAGCACTTCAGGGATTATGGTAAATCACCCATCTGGTGCCAGGGTCACCCCTAACGTCCTTGTTCCAACACCAGTGAATGTGGCTGTTCCCAGGGTCTGCTGGGACCTTTTCCTGTGGGGAAGCCACACATCCTCTAACAAATGTCCTCCCAGCAGAGGAATCGCCTCTATGTGCCCTGAGGACCCCTCACCCTGCTGTCTTCTCCCCGTGATTCACCCTTCCCACCAGAGGTCCACCAGGTTTTGATTTGTAGGGTTTCAGACTCTGCTCCCCTGTTTTTAGAGGAATTTAAACCCTCTCCTTTCTATTTTCTCCCCTCTTTTGTTCAGTCCACTCTTTCTCCTTCTTTCCAGCTGCTTTTGGAGAGCAGTGCTTTTCCTGTACTCTCTCCTGTCTCTGTCCTCTCTCCACAAGCAAACATAGCTCCCTACCCTCTGTGTCTTCTCTCTCCCCTAGTTCACCTCTCCAGGCAGTGTAACTGCAGAGTTCTGTGCTTCAAGTTATGCAGATTGTTGTGTTAATCCTCAAATCAGTTTTCTAGGTGTGCAAGATGGTTTGGTGTTGATCTAGCTGCATTTCAGGGACAAGAGAGGCAAAAACAAACAAACAAACAAAAAAAAAACCGTCCATGTTGTTTCGGGATCATGGCCCCCTCCTCCAGGTTTAGCATAATTCTCAAGGCCCTAGGATTTTCAGAATGGTGAATGAGAATTGTCTTCAACTTAAACTCACCAGCTACTTTAGTCTTTAACAAGAGACTTGGTCTGTCCTATGAAGCTTTGAAGCCAGAAATTGATTGACTTCTTTCTAGCTATGGAAGTCCTTAGATGATATCTTCTTCCAATTAAGGCTATTTTGTCTGTCTTGAAAATCTATTGTTTAGTGTAGCCACCTTCATTCATTACTTGGATAACTTGCTACAGCTTCTACATCAGCACTTCTTGCTGCACCTTGTACTTTTATGTTATGGAGAAAGGTTTTTTCCTTAAACCTCATGAACCAACTACTGCTGCTTCAAACTTTTCTTTTGCAGTTTCCTCACCTCTCCCAACCTTCACAGAATTAAAGAGTTAAGGCCTTGCTCGCTGGATTAGGCTATGGCTTAAGGGGATGTTGTGGCTGTTTTGATCTTCTATCCAGACCATTAAAACTTTCTCCATATCAGCAATATGGCTGATTTGGTTTCTTATAATTGATGTGCTCACTGGAGTAATACTTTTAATTTTCTTCAAGAGCTTTTTGCTTTTCACAACTTGGCTGTTTGGCACAAGAAGTTTAGCTTTTGGCCTGTCTCAGCTTTGACATGCCTTCCTCACTAAACTTAATCATTTCTACCTTTTGATTCACAGTGAGAGATGTGTGACTCTTCCTTTCACTTGAACACTTAAGAGGCCATTGTAGAGTTATTAATTGGCCTAATTTCAATGTTGTTGTGTCTCAGGAAATAGGGATGCTCAATGAGAGGGACAAAGACAGGGCAAAAGCCATGGAGTGCAGTCAGAACACACACAATATTATGGGGTTTTTTGCCATTTTATATGGGCATGGTTTGTGGCACCCTAAAACTATTACAATAGTAACATTAAAAATCACTACTTAGAAATCAGAAAAAAATAATGAAACAGTTGATTTCTTTGTTGACCCATTTGTTGTTTAGTAGCATGTTGTTTAGCTTCCATGTGTTTTCATTTTTCTTCCTGGTAACTGATTTTTAGTGTCATTCCTTTGTGGTTGGAAAATATGTTTGATATTTCAGTTTTCTGAATTTATTGAGACTTGTTTTGTGACCTAACATGTCACCTATCTTGGAGAATGTTCTATGTGCATTTGAAAAGTATGTGTATTCTGTTGTTTTGGATGGAGTGTTTTTTCTCTCTCTCTCTCTCTATATATATCAATCGATCGATAGAAAGTTTTCTCTCTATCTATAGATAGATAGATAGATCCCTCTCCCTCTATTTCTACCTCCCCCTTCTCTCCTTGCTCCCTCCCCCTCCTCTCCTTTCTCCCTCGCCTTCCCTATATATATAGGTATATATACCTGTTAAGTCCATCTAGTCTGATGTGTCATTGAAAGCCACTGATTCCCTGTTGATTTTATGTCTGATTAATCTATCAATTAATATACATTGGGTTTCAAGTCCTCTACCATTATATCCATTTTTCCCTTTTAGATCTGTTTAAATTTCTGCTTTACGTAGTTAAGGTGCGTCAATGTTGGGTGCATAGATATTACAATTATTATATCCTCTCATTGGATTGATCCTTTCATCATTATGAATGTTCACTTTTGTTTCTTGTTATAGTCTTATTTTAAAGTCTATTATACATGGCAATGAGAAACAATGAAATCTGGCCATGTGTAGCAACATGGATGGGCCTTGAGGGTGTTATGCTGAGCTAAATAAGTCAGGCAGAGAAGGACAAATATCATATGTTTGCATGTATAGGAGGATTAGGAGGAACTTAACGGANGATTCTATTTCTCCCTCTCTCTCTCAAAAATGAATAAACATTTAAAAAAATTAAAATCTTAAGTAAATAAATGAAAATCCATTGATGATGTAAGTCTGAGTTTAAAAAAAATAAAGATTAACAGAGATAAATGTAATAGAGAACAGAAAAACAATAGAGAAAAACAACAAAACCAAAAGCTGGTCCTTGGTGGGAGAAAGGGAGAGAAGCAAACCATGAGAGACTCTTGAATGCTGAGAAACAAACTGAGGACTGATGGATGTGGGGGGGAGGGGGGAGATGGGCATGGAGGAGGGCACTTGTGGGGATGAGCACTGGGTGTTATATGGAAACCAATTTGACAATAAACTATTTGTAAGAAAAAAAAAATAAAGTCTGTTATGTCTGAGAGAAGTACTGGCCCACCTTTTTCTTTCCTTCCATTTGCACGGGTATTTTTTTCATCCTTATTTCAGTCCATATGTAGTTTTAGGTATGAAATGGGTCTCTTGCAGGAACATATCAATGGGTCTGTTTTTTTTTCCAACCATCCTGTCACTTTGTTTTTTGATTTAAGTATTTAGACCATTCATATTTAAAGTAATTATTGATACGTATGTACTTATTGTATTTTGTTTTCTGATTTTTTTTTGTAGTTTTTGTCTTCTAGCTCTCTTTGTGATGGATGACTTTTTGCTTTCTTTTCATTTTTTGTGTATCTATTATGGATTTTTGGTTTGTGGTTACCAAGAGGTTCATATATCTTAAGTATGTATCAGTCTATAATAAGTTGGTCAGTTATGTTCAAACACATTTTGTATAGACTCCATTTTTCTCCCCCTCATTTTATGTCTTTTTATTTTGTGAGTCCCATTGCTACATTTTTAGATATAACTGACTTTACTTTTGTAGTATATTAACCTTCATAATAGCTTTATTAAGCGATTGTTCTACCTTTATTGTATTTCCTTTTACTGATGAAATTTTTCCTAATTTTCTAATTATGGTCTTTTCCTTTTCCATGTAAAGGAGTCCCTTGAACATTTCTTGTAACTGTGGTGATAAATTTCTTTAATTTTTGTTTGGGAAACTCTCTCTCTCCCCTTTAATTCTGAATGATAACCTTTCCAGGTAGAGTATTCTTGGAGGATTTTTCCTTTCCATTCTTTGAATAGATCATGCCAGTTCTTTCTGGCTTATGAAGTTTCTGCTAAAAACTCAGCAAATAGCTTTAACCTTTGTATGCAACTAACTCCTTATGCTGTTTTTAAAATTCCGTCTTTAATCTTTGACACTTTAATTATTATTGTCTTGTAGTGGACCTCCTTGAGTTCATCTTATTTGGAACTCTCTGTGATTCTTGAACTTAGATGTCTGTTTCCTTCCCCAGGTTAGGGACATTTTCAGCTATTATTTCTTCAAATACATTTTCTGGCCCTCCTCTCCCTCTTCTTCTCCTGGAACCCCTAGAATGCGAATGCTTATTCACTTGATGTCCAAGATACTCCTTACCCTATGCCCATTTAAAGATTTTTTCTTTTCTTTTTGCCGTTCAGATTGAGTACTTTCCATTACCCTGTCTTCTATATTGCCAGTCCATTCTTCTGCATTCTCTAATCCACTCTTGATTCCCTCTTGTGTATCTTTCATCTCAGTTACCATATTCAACTCTGATTTTAAAAAAAAAATTTCTGTCTCCTTTTAATGTTCTGACTTTATCCACTCTTCTCTAGTAAGCATATTTATGACTATTACTTTGAAATCTTTATTGGATAGATAGCTTATGTTCATTTAATTCCTTTTCTGAGTTCTTTTGTTTGGAGCATATTCTTCTTTGTCATTTTGCTTAACTTTCTGTTTGGTTCTATGAATTAGGTGGAATAGCTACTTCTAAACTCGAAGGAATGGTCTTGTGTGTGATCATCCTGTGTAGATTGTGTGCACCTAGTAATTTTGGCCAGCTGACTGGAGTGGTGGCTGGCATGAGCTCCCTTGCAGGCTGGGGCCACCCTGGTGGGATGGTCAGAACTGAGGTGGGCATGGGCTGGGACAGTCCCAGGGCTCTTTGTGCAGAGGGTGCCCTGGTAGGACAGCTGAAGCTTAAATAGGTGGATTTCTCAGGGCATCTGTGCAGGGGTGCCCTGGCACGGTGGCTGGAGCCGAGGCAGGCACAGGCCAGGGTGTCTCAGGGTGCTTTGCTGAAGGGATGGCGGGTGCCCTGGCAAATTGCCTGGAGCCAAAACAGTGCAGGCCTGCAATGTTCTAGGGTGTTGTGCACCTCTGTCACCTTGGGGAGAAAGCTGCAACTGTAGTAAGTGCTGAGCAGGGTTGTCTTATGTGCCCTGTTTTTGATCTGCTTTGTGGGATGGGTTGGGCTGGTGTGCACTAGGAGCCCAGGTTTTCCTGAGGTGGTAGGCTGGCTTGGGTACCCACCCAGGCCCTGCTCCTATTCATGATGTCAAGGTAGTAAGGGAATGTAAACCATGGTACTTGCCAGCCCTTCTGACCCAAAGAGTTCTAGCAGCTCCTCCACTGTTTGACAAAGTTCTAGGGCTGGATTTTGTATATTCTAATTGATCTGTTAAACAGTTGCTTTTTTCCTCCTGTTCCCCAAGGCAGACAAATCTGCTCACCATCCTCCAGAATATAACCCTCCCCACTGCAGTTAGCAGCATCAGGGGGGTGGGGACCTCCTTTGTACCTGTGTCTACAACTCTCTTGCTGTCTTCTAGGTGGTGTGTTTATCTTCTGTTGTAAAAGCTGTTCAGTCAGTCATCAGTTCTTTAGGAAAGATTGCTCTATAAGTAGGTGTAGATTTGGTATGTCTTTAAAGCAGATGATTTCTGGGTTTTCCTACGTCACAGTCTTAGACCCTTCCTCCTCAGATGAATACATTGAAAACAATTTTTTAAATATTTATTCTTGAGAGAGAGAGCAAGAATGTGTGGAGAAGGGGCAGAGCAAGAGAGGGGCACAGAATCCAAAGCAGGCACCGAGCTGTCACCACAGAGCTGAACACGGGGCTTGAACTCATGAACCATGAGACCATGACCTGAGCTGAAGTCAGACGCTTAACCGACTGAGCCACCCAGGCTCCCCCAGATGAATACAATTTAGATCAAGAAAGCAAATATCTGGTATGCAGGTCACCATACTCCTCTCCTCACAAATTTTGTTCTCAGAAAATGTTTCCTTCATTCTCTAGATTGCTGTTACTAAGAGAACAGTTAGAATTAGTGTAAGGGACACAACCTCTTTGCTAGCCCAGATTATGCTATAGTGAAAGGGCTGAGAGGAAGAAATTGAGCAGACTTTGCAATAGGAGTATCTAATTCCATGTTTGAAGGGCAAGTAGAACAATTTGGCCTACTATGTCAAATTCATGTATCAAAATTAGTTGGAGGTACAGTTGCCAGGGCAGGCCAGATTGTGGAAGATCCAGAATGTCAGAATGAAGCATATACATTTTATTCTGTATGTAATCGGTTACATGGTAGAAAGTGTTTGGGAAGGTTATTCCATATTAGTATGTAAAATAGTCTAGAGGAGAAATGGAAACCAGTAAGGACTAATCCAAGTCTAATAACTTGAGATTTATAGTTTGGGTTATGCCATCATCCTAATCCAAACACTCAGGAAGTGTTCAATAAATATTGAATTAATGGAAAGAAAGAAGCAGAACCAGTTGTGGGAAGTCACCCAAAGGAAAATGTGAAATTAGTTATGAGGTGTGAGAGAAGTCAGATAATAGCCTTAAAGTTCTTAAACTGGCCACCAAATAAAGTGACTAAAATAGAGTCTGGAAGGCGAAATGAAGTTTGGGGAAATGATGATTAATATTACAGAATTATGGTCATAGAACTGAAGAGCTAGAAATCTTCCTGAAGAGTTCTTTCCACACCATCATTTTTTACAGGTAGGAAAACCAATTCAGATGTTTTTAGTGACACAGACCTAGTTATAACAGAGCCAAGACTATAACCAAAATTGTTCTGATTTGTCTAATATATGAATGCTGCTTTCTCAAAAATAGGAGATTAACCATGACTAGAAATCCAGGAAAAAAATACTTTTTTTCTTTTTTTTGAGGGAGAGAAAGGGTACAAGTGAATGAGGGCAGAGAGGGCAGAGAGAGAGGGAAGTGGGGCTCGCGTTCACCAATGTGGGGCTTATGCTCACCAGAAGCAGGGTTCAAGCTCACTGGATGTGGGGATTGAACTCACTAACCGTGAGACCATGACCTAAGCCGAAATCAAGAATCAGATGCTTAACCGACTAAGCCACCCAAGTGCCCCAGGTAAAAACACTAATGCTCAGGAGAGGTAAGGATTTATACAATGGATTTGAGATTTTCCTTTTTGGAGGTTATCATTTTGTTCCTCTGTTACTATAGTATAGCTCCCATTTTATAGTAGGAAGCAGTGATAAAATGGGATTGGATGTGTAAAAAATTCACTTTATAACCTATTTTGTTGTAGTGCTATTGAGGAAAGTTTGCACTTGTAAAGCTGAGCTTCCTTAGTGTTAATACTTAGAGAATTGTAGAATTGTGACAGTCTCCTAAAGAGTTATAACAATAAATTGACCAAAGTATAAAAAGTTTTAATTGAACTATCTCAATTTTTGTAATAATTAATGTGTTTAATGAGAGCCTAAAGGAATAAGAAACCTTTAATGAAGCTTTAGAACATTTGCCCTAATATAAAATAAGGCTAATATCTGGTTAAGGCAATAAATATTTTAAAGAGACTCATCTTTGTTGAAGACTGGCTCACAAAAATGAAAGGTAATTCATCACTCAAGTTTTATTTGAATATTCCCATTAAATAAGACTATTTAAGTGATTTGTTCAACATTTTGAGTTGATTAGCTTATCCCTATAGCCATAAACCACTCTTCTTTAACTATAGTGTTGGATTAAACCTATCATGTAATGTAATTGAATATTAAACTCCCAACACAGGACAGTCAACTTGTTCCAAGACATTTAAGCTATCTAGCCCACACAATATTTTGAAATTTTTCTTTACTTGAGTTATTTTAGAGTGCTCTTACTCTCTAGTTGGCTTAGAGGCCCCACTACACCCTATTGTCATTACACCTATTTCTTTCAATCACCTGAGTGACCAGGCTAGCCTCTGAAGACATTTAAAATCCCTCTTCTACACAGTGCCCTGCTCCTGGTCATTGTATCTGTTCAAATATATGTCTGGGTTAATCCATGTGGGTAAAAATATCTTAGAACTGTTCTACGTCTATAAGCGTCAAACCCTGTGTTCATATATGTTAAGCAGGTCTTTTTCTTGGGTAGTGTGAAGTGAAATATATATATATATATATATATAATAAAAAACAACTGACATAATAAGCATCTTTGATCATGTTACATAAAATGGTATGTGTTTTTCCACAGGTAACCTTTGATGTAACTTGGTCTCCAAAGTGCAAAGACAGGTGCTATAATTATACTGGAATTGCAGATGCTTGTGACTTTCTCTTTGTGATGTCTTATGATGAACAAAGTCAAGCCTTGTCAGAATGTATTGCAGCAGCCAATGCTCCCTATAAGGAGACATTAACTGGTAAGAATCCACAAAATGATCATTTAAACATTATTATTTTAGTATTCTACATCATTTATTTGTATACCGTTTCCATTTGTAAGGCTTTCTTGAAACATAAATAACAATTTGGAGAGCTTTCAAGTTTACATAAAGTTTTCACTTAATTCTTCTAAAAATTTTGTGGGATAGGTATATTATTAATCCTCTATTGTAGATGGGATGATGAGTGGTAAGTTCTCTTTGTACTGCTAGTACAAAGTATTATTTAGTTGGGACTCAAGCAGGCGTTCTAACTTCAAGTCAACACTTATCTCCTTTATGTAACTTTGGGAGAAATTTGCTTATCTAAAATTTGACATGATATTTTTGTTGAAATAACCAATGTTAAATAATAGCAAAGATATTATAATATAAATAGCTACTGTGCATGATTGATAGAGGACTGTCTTACTTGGCATTTATTATTAGTGCTCATGCTATATTAAAAACTATATTGCTATTAGAATTAAGAGTACTTCAGATGTGTCATTCATATGATGTGGACTTCACATTTTCCTTTCTGAAGTTTGGAGTATAGTTAACACAAGCCAGTTGAATAAAAGATTGCTTGTTATCTTTTGGACTCAAGTGAAATTCTGAGATAATTGGCCCTGCTTTAAGTATTGATTAATAAAAATAATTTTTAATTTAGATGTAGAACTTAGCCTCATCAGGTCCAAATTAATAATCTGATCATATGCATATGCCATTTAAAATTTGGAAAATAATAGTTATATCTGCAAAGTGTTTAATCCAGTTTTTCCAAATGTGTTTCATAAAGGAGATAATTATGTCCTAACAATATTAGGCTCATTATCAGGTATGCTTGGGAAATAAGGCATACACCACCCCTCTCTTGGATATTTAACAGTACACAATAACTTTAAAGGCTCTTAAAAACAGCAAACTTACTTAACTTTCTGATAATCTTGAAACACCTTTTGGTGGGAAAACATTTTGCAGCATTGGGAATTTGTTCCTATTTCTCTTTGTTTCCTATAATTATAGATTGAATACAAAGTATTCATAGCTGTAATTCATACTTACAGAAAGCACAAGTATTCCATGTTTCAGAAATATTCTATAAGAAATTCTGAGACCATCCCTGCCAGAGAGTTATATTATGTCTTAGCAGTTAATATACAATTAGCATGCTTTCCTGAAATGTGTCATTCTTCCTAGAAATAAATTTTATGAGTTTTTGCTTCAATTTGATCTTGTTTTTAATGTATTATAACATTCAAAATCACTCATTATGTCATATTAGAGAAACACTGTATTAGTATTTTGTATAACTGTACTTGTTTTTTCAAACTTAGCTTCTGAATGATTGCATAACTTGTATAAACCCATTAGTAGAATATAAAGTGAAAAAATGTGCTTTTTTGGCCCCAATTTGATTAGGGTATGATGACTACATCAAGACAGGCATTAACCCTGCGAAACTTGTAATGGGTGTTCCCTGGTATGGTTATGACTATACCTGTCTAAATCTATTGGAGGTAAGAACTTATATCATTTTTTTCCTCTATTATATTTTTGGAGCCTGTTTTGTTTCATATATAAAGTTTGAGACTAAAAATGGTAAAGTTTATTTTTAATTATTTAATCCCATGGAAGTTTCTGAATGTTATATATTAACTTTTATTCTGTATAGTCAGGTTATTTATAGTATATATTTTATTTCTAATAGTTTTTGATTATGTTTTACGATTGGGTTAAGATTTGCTTAACTGATAAATGTGTAACATGAACATTTTTGTATTTCTAGGATCGTGTTTGTACCATTCCAAAAGTCCCTTCCTGGAGGGCCTCTTGTGGTATTCTTTCAGGACATCAGGTGCCCTATAAAATAATTATGAAGCATGTAAATAGTTCTATTTCTGGAAGCCACTGGGATAAAGATCAACAGGCTTCTTATTACAACTATAAAGTAAGACTTTTCACAAACTATGAACATTCTATTTTCTTGACTGCATGTTTTCATAATTAGATACTTGATTTTAAGAATTTATCAGTTTTCTTTTAGGGTACAACATAGAATTTACATGAGTAAACTTGTCTAATCAGGTACTTTACTTTCCAGCTGAGCAGTTCAGGTTATGCTAATAACAGAACTTCTCTGCATGGGTACTCCTCATTTTAGGTAATGTTATAAAAACATGCATATCACAAGCAGGATTTCCCTAATAGTTGATAATTATGTTTGATAACTGTAGCTTTGGGTCAAAATAGGTTACTGCTCAGTAAGCCTTCATTTCTAAAGGTACTGATGAGGCTGTTTTATAGGGAGGCATGAAGCTGAGAATAAAGAATGTACCATCATGGAATCAGTGGAGACAAATTAGATAAATGACCAGAGCAATTCTGTCACGTAGTGTTTGATAAGTAGGAATTGCCATACAAAAGTAGGATTTTTCATAATTTAACATAATACAAACTTTTACACACCTCAACAATCTAATTACAAGCCATCTCTGAATTTACTTTGGATTTTGTTATTTTAAAAGGAACCCTAAAATATGATGTAAGTTGATTCCAGTAAGAATTTATATTCCTTAATAATGGCCTGGTCCCCATTTATGAAAAATGATTATAAACATACATGTACATATGTATCAATTATATAGAAAGCTTTGGTGTAGAGCTTTCTAAATTTTTAATCTAAAGTATATACCTATTAAACCAGGGTATATTATAATCCTGTCTTTGCCAAATAGTGTAATATTTTACACTTCCGGGGTACTATTTTTTTGTAGTCCCTGACTTATTTTTTCCTTAATAAATAAGACACATTCTTTAAGGTTTTAGAATTCAGGAAACATTTTGATAAGCCTTTTGAAAGCCATTCATTTAATGGCACATTAGACAACAACTTAACTATAAAACTGTTGTTTCTTTCTTATGCTGTTTGAGCAACAGCAGCCTCATCATGCCTGTGATATTCCTGAAAGCATATACATGCCTTAGTCATGCATAGATCAATCTTCTATAAGCTCAGTTTTTCATCCTGTATCCAATAGCTTATCTGCCCTCCAGAAGAGACTATGTTAGTACTAGAGGCAGTTGATGCTGGGGAGGATTTAAAGGATAGAAGGTGAGCATAAGACCGTTTTCTAGTTTATGGTTCTTAATCAGGTGTGTGCATAAGTTACCCATGGAACCCACACCTGAAAGGCTCTTAAAATCAATTCTGTAAGACCTGGAAAAGGAGATATTTTTCTCACCCATTATCTTTTGATTTGACTGATTCATCATAAACGAAATCATCTGCTGAGCTCCTAACTGGGCACACTTCCAGGAACTGTAGAGAATACAAAAACAAAACGCGTAAGCTGGTGTAGAGGACCAGAGCAGTGATCCTCCTTAACTATGTCTGCATATCAGAATTACCTAATGGAATGGCAAAACAAAAATACATCCTGTCATCAGCCC
Source organism: Hyaena hyaena (assembly GCF_003009895.1). Taxonomy (NCBI): domain Eukaryota; kingdom Metazoa; phylum Chordata; class Mammalia; order Carnivora; family Hyaenidae; genus Hyaena; species Hyaena hyaena. The sequence continues at coordinate 1,320,902 of NW_024080918.1, forward strand.
TGGAAGATTTTGATTAAGTAGGTTTCATGTGGTGTGGATCCCAGTAGTTTGTATTTTTTAAAGCCACACAAGTGATTCAGATGTACATCTTGGTTGACAATCATCAGATCAGACCAAGGAAGGAATCTTAAGGCATGAGAAGCACTGTATATAGACTGTATTATGAAGTTCATTTGTTCACTTTCATGTGTGTGAAAGCACCACAATCAATCACACCTAGAAAGTATCACATGCAGAACCATGGAGGCATAAAATATTGTGCCCTAAACTTTTTATTATTTCGTTGTATCATTTTTGAGTCATTGGATTTAATATTGTACTAAATAGTTCAGTTTATTCTTACAGGATTCTTCTGGCCATTTTCATCAAGTGTGGTATGATAACCCTCAGGGCATTTCTTTAAAGGCTGCATATGTACGGAAGCATGGCTTACGAGGCCTTGGCATGTGGCACGCAGACTGTCTCGACTACTCTGGGGATGCTGTGGCCAAACAGCAAACTGAAGAAATGTGGGAAGATTTAAAACCAAAGCTGTGACAGATAAGCATCTTTGTCAAACTATTAAGATTAAGATAAACCCATTTCTTGAAGAGATAAAAATGTATACAGTTTTGTCATGTCCCATAATTTAGTTACCATACTTAAAAGCAGATGAGTGCTTTGGTTATCTAAAAACAAAGGTAAGAAGTTAACTTGCCAGATTTATTCTTCTGTGTTTAATTAGGAAAAATAGTTTTCAGAATTTTATTATTTTAAAAATCTGCATACATATAATTTGAAGTGGAAATTATTTGCTTAGACTAGATTTTTTTTAAAACCTAGTCTTTGAGAAACAGCCCTGTACTTTTTATTCCACAAATTTAAAACCTGCAATTTAGTATCTCTTCTTTTAGGTTCATCAAGCTGATGCAAATAATTTTTCTGCTTCCTGATTTCATATAGTACTCAAGTTCTTTGAAAGCCTCCAGAGGGAAAAATAAAAGATTAAGATAAGTAATATTTTGAATTAGTAGATCTACCTAATATTTTTTACCTAAATTATTTTTATGAGGTTATAGCAGAAACTTAATGTAGAACATGATTCTATTTACTTTTCCACTTATTAATATTCCTTCATTTATGAACATCTGTAATTTATTTTCATTGTTAATTTTTTTTCTATATGTGAATTTTTCTTTTAATTATCTAAAGACGTTGGTTTTCCAATTTTCTCTGCACTAAATCTCTCTAAAAGATAATTTTTTCTAAATGTAAAGAGATCTCTGTTCTCTTCCTCAGGGCAAGTGTGTTATGTTTATATTTGTTCCTATATGTAGATTAAAAATTTGCATTCTTGAACTGTGAACCTACATAAGTCCTGTCTTCTCTGTACATTTCCCCCCTTCCCTCAGTTGGAATAAATGATGATTCAGTCATCTGTTATTTTCCTGTTTATCCAACTATTTATGGCAGAGTAAAACCAACCATTTTCCATAGTATTTGTTAAATTACTAATCTCTATCATAGCTCTGGATATAAATTCAATATCCCTATTTATATACTATAATTTCCAGATTGCTCTTAATCAAATACAATGAGCAAATGGTCTCTATTTAAATGCAGATAGAAATATTTAATAGAAATATTGCTATTAAAGACTATCTAAAAGTGAAAATGATAAAATACAGTACTGTTAAATATGTAATAGACTTAAAAGCTTCAGAAATAACCAAATAGCTGCTGTTTTGCTTTTTTACATCTAATATTTCCTGAAACACTTTAAAAACCCAAATGAAAAGTGAAAAAATTACATAAGATACCCAGTGAAGATTGTAAAGATGTGTTAATTTTCTTCTGCACCAGTTCAGCTTTCAGCATGCGTAAATCTGAAACTGCTTGTTTTCTCATCTACAAAAAGAATTACCTTTCAAAAATGAGTTTTCATCTTACCATTCTAAAATTCAGAGAGTCCTAATTGAATACTGCTAGTGAAAAGAATCTAGAACTGGACTATTCAATACAGTAACTACTTGCCACATGTAGCTATTTAAATTAACAAATTATATAAATCGGCTCCTCAGTCACACAATAAGCTACATTTCAAGTGCTCAATATCTTTACGTGGCTAGTGGTTGCTGTATCTGACCGTGCAGATATAGAACATTTCCATCATTGCAGAAAGTTCTAACTGGACAGTGCTGAGTCTAGAAAGGGGAGCTATTTCTGATAAATGAATTTAGAGCATTAATCTAATTATATATACATGAAAATAATCAGAATGAGATAATTACCCTAGAATGGGTTAAAAAAGTGGAGCTCAGAGAACTGAGTGGTTTTTAGACTTTCATTTATTAGACTCATCCATAAATAAATTGCTTTTAAAATATTGAGATTCTATACTCATTCGCAAGGTCCTTTTCCTCTCATTCTTAGTGAAATGTTAACTAAATTTTGCTTTGGCCTTGTTATAACATGCACCTTTTCACAGGATTTAATTCTTGCATTTTTCTCATTCATGCTCTTGGTAACAATTTTAAGATAGTCAATCCATACTATCCTTATGCTTCTGACACCCAAAGTTAAAACATCAAAACATAAATGTCTGATTATGAAATGCAAATTACCTTAACTTCTATGATGAGTTTCATTTTGTCAGTATCCAATTTTCTCTTAAGTTGGTCAATAGCATGCTGTACCTCAGTGATCTGGACTATAAGGTAATTCTGTGTGAAATATAAAGACATCCTTATTTAGTATAACATCTTTTCATTTTTATTTATTTTTATTTTTTTTAAGTTTACTTATTTTGAGAGAGAGAGAATCCCAAGCATGATCCATGCTGTCAATGCAGAGCCTGATGTGGGACTCAAACTCACAAACTGTGAGATCATGACCTGAGCCAAAACCCAGAGTCACTTAACCAACTGAGTCACCCAGCTGCCCCAAATTGTCTTGCAAATACCAAAAATAAGAATAAACTATTGCATAAACTCATTGCTTTGGAGTAAATTAGTATTGACCTTTTTCTTATGGGATCACATTCCCTTCTGTTCTGCTACATTTATTCATGTTTTATAAAAATAAGTAGATATTTATACAAGTTACCATTAAATTGGCATCACAAAGGCAAAAACTATTACTATAAAAGGAGTATACTATGTTTAAGATTCTAGTAAGGCTTTTGAAATTGTCATAACACTATCAGCTGAATTGGATAGTATAACTTTAAAATATTTAATAATGAAATACTATATTTTATATAAGAAAACATTTAATATAAGAAGCCTTTTTAGTTATTTTTGTTCAGAAAAGTTTATGAAGTATAGTGGTCATCAAAAACTATTTAAAATTTTAAGCTGCCTTTGTGAAAAAAAATATATATTGAACTTGATAAAACAAAAAATTAGCTATGCAAGATAAGAAGTATCAGCTAAGATGGACAAACCATTACTTGAGCCTATTTGTGTTTTACATTGCATTTATCTAAAATGGTAAACTACTCATAGAAACAGAGAACAGATTGCTGGTTGCCAGAGGCCGAAGGGTAGAAAATGAAGAGAAATGGGTGAAGATGGTCAAAAGGTACAAAACTGTAGTTAAAATAAGTCCTGAGAATGTAATGTATAGCATATACCTATAGTTAACAATACTGTATATTTGAAAATTGCTTAGAGAATAGACCTTAAAAATTCTCATCACAAGAAAAATAATTTGTAACTATGAGATGGTAGATGCTAACTAAATTTATTGTGGTAATCATTTCACAATATATACAGACATCATTATGTTACATCTTTATGTTACATACTTTACTTGGCTTCAAGTATATAATGTTATATACCAATTATATCTCAGTAAGACTGGAGAAAAAAGTTTTATATATACTTGTTTAGGAGGCATATAGCCTTACTTGCCATTGGCACCATGAGGACATGCAGTCTTATAATGAATCCAACACCAAAAATAACATGTAAGAAATGCCAGAAGCATACAGTCCCTCAAAGACCTCGTTAAGCTGCTGATTGTATCCTCTCAGCACCCATTACATGAGATCATTCATTTTCTTATTAAGTCAGGTTAAGCCAAGGTTTTGTTACCTGTAGCACAAAGCATTCTACCTATGATAATACTAGCAATGATAAACTACATATTTTGAGTAGAACTTCTCTAATAGAATGTGAACACATTTAGTAATAAGTACCTTAGAGTCTGTGATGTTTGCCAAATTCTTTGGTCTCATCTTAATCTCCCTGGCTTCAAGTTGCATGAGCAGTTTTTTATAGTAAAGTTCTAAATCTTCTCGAAGTTTGGTTAAAACCTCCTCCAATGATGCTGTGATTTTCTTTGTTTCAAAGTATTTTTTCTTCCAACTATCACAGGCTACAAAAAAATCAAGGAGTATAATAGGAGTCTGGTTAAAGGATTAAACTTTTCAACTTGGAAAGGACACTTGAGTTAATTTAAGCACTTCTATTCCCCCACTCTTCCTTCCTCATATGTTGAGGAAATTAAAGCAAAGATTGAAATGTTTATTAGATAATAAAAGGATTGGCTTACAAATAGAGTAAAATAGTGATGAATCCAGGAACCAAACCAAGTTCTTTAAGCTTGTAATTATTTCTGAAAAATCTTGATTAAAAATACTACTGTAGTTAGGGCGCCTGGGTGGCTCAGTCAGTTAAGTGTCCAACTTTGGCTCAGGTCATGATCTCACAGTTTGTGGGTTCGAGCACCGCATCGGGCTCTCTGCTGACAGCTCAGATCCTGGAGTCTGCTTTAGATTCTGTATCTCCCTCTCTCTATGACCCTCTCCTGCTCACACTGTCTGTCTCTCAGAAATAAAAACATTTAAAAAATACTACCTATAGCAAAATGTGTGTATTTATCTTGATTACTTTTTCCATAATCTGATTTGAAATCATAATTTAAAAATGAAGAGAAAGGCATAATATGACTTATGTTTTGTAAAATAAGCTGATTTATCACTTAAATCCCCAAATGTATGTAGGACAGAATTTCTTAAACCTGAGCCCTGTAGTTGAGAAAATTACAAATCAAATACTGCCAGTTTAGGGAATCACTTTGACACCACCGAGATTCTAAATACAAACTTAATAGGAACACAAACTGCATGTTACTATATCAGTATATGCTTATGTTTCTATTTTAAAATTTTTTGAAGAAATGAAAACCCCAAATATAAGAGGTGATTTGATTAAAATTCTACAAATATATGGGATTTTAACTATGTATTTCCCTCATGCCCTATACCTAATCCCTCAGTAAATTCTATTGGTACTACTGCTAAAATACTTCCAGCATCTGGCACATTCTACTTCTTCAATGCTATGTCCCAAGTCACTGCACTATCACCTTTTTAAAGTGCATTGTTTCTAACTGTCCTCTTTGCTTCCATTCTTGCCCCTTTATGGGCTATTCCATACAGCAGTCATTCTGATGTTCTAAAAATATTTTTAAAGTCATAAACATCTCTAACTTAAAAATCCTCCAATGGCTTCTCACCTTAGAATAGAATCTAAACTCCTTAAATTGGCCTGTTCCTTGGTGAGCTTTTGATTTTAACTTTCTCTGCCTTCCTTCATATTAAGTTTCAGCCACACTGGCCTTATTTCAGCTCCTTAATACTACAAGTTCACTTCCATCTCTGGACCTTGACATTTTAGTGTTTCTTCTGTTTGGACTGTTTTCCTGTCTCCCCCGCCCCCCCCCATCCCTTTACATACCTAGCTCCTTATTAATCACATCTTAATATTTCTTCAGTGATGCCTTCCTTGAAAATTCAAGCTAAAGCATCTCTCCTGCCCCATCACTCTTTACTATGCTCTTCTAAAGGGACTTTTGCGCTCTAATCGGTAGCTGATATTGTCTTGTTTACTGTCTGTCTCCTCCCATTAGAGGCAAGCTAAGGGCAGGAGCATGTTTATCTTGTTTTACTGTATCCTCAGCCTTTAAAACAATGCAAGGAATTGAGGCACATAGTAGGCTCACTACATATTTGATGGCTGATACATGCCTTTTGTCTTGAAACATTCCTGTTGAGAGAGAGACTGAGCAGAAGCAGGGGAGGGGCAGAAAGAGAAGGAGATACAGACTCCTAAGCAAGCTCCAGGCTCTGAGCTGTCAGCCTAGAGTCTGATGCGGGATTTGAACCCATAAGCCATGAGATCATAACATGAGCCAAAGTTAGACGCTTAACCGACTGAGCCACCCAGGTGCCCCTGATCACTCTCATTTTATAAACAGAAAAAGGGAGGCACAACGAAGAGAAATAACTTGCCTACATAAATCACTGATCTGGTATTAGAATTCTGGTCCTGTGATTTCTAGTCCGTTACTCAAGTTTGTCTGATAAAACTTAGTCATTGCCACCATTTCCAAGATACCGACTTAATAAGGTAGAACCTGCAGAAATATCTCCTGACAATGCCTATAGCCTTCAGTCAGTTCTAATACTGAAGTAATAATTGTGCTGCAAATTGAGAATCCCACAACCAGTTTATTCCATATATACCTTTTATTTGTATAATCCTCAAATACCACCTAAAATGCAATCCTCTCAAATCCTTTAACATCTCTCTACCCTCGCCTGTTTTTCCATTTCAACTAGTCTTAACACTTGTTTCTAATTCTGTTGCAAGAAAACTACCTATTTTTCTACCTAATTTCTCTCACTCATTCATTCATTCAGTTTAGCAGAGCAGACAGACACATAACACAAAATTAAGCATGTAGAGAGACTAAGGGATTCAGAGAATGCTTCTAGAGTAATATCTAAGCTGAGATTGATTAGTAGGAACTAGCCAGGTACACTGGGAAGAGGGGGGGACAGAAGGAAAAGGAGATGTAGATGGCAGGGGGAAAAGCATGTCTGAAGGCCTACAGACAAGAGGAGCACGCTTCAGATTCAAGCATATTTAACACCCTTCCTGGAAGCCTTTCTTGATCTCTTCCATCTAATTTAGGTGCTCTTACTCTGTACATTTATGCATGCAATTCTGTAATTTATCATAGCATCATCAGGATGTATCATTACTGTTTTCTTGAGTATCACTTCTCCAATGGACTATAACCTCTTTGAGGGCAGAGACAAAATTGTGTCTGCCTATTATCTCCTCAGCCCCTAGAACAGTGGCTAAATTCAGTAGACAATAAATACTTATTTAGTAAGTGAATAAGCAAAGGAATGTTATAAAAAATATTTGAACTTAAAATTTAAAAACTTTAAAGTATGTACATAAGGATTTATTAAGACATGTAATAAATTTTACCATGATATTGCTTCAATTTGCTTTGTTCAAATAGTTTTTCAGCTTTTTTTATTAGTTCTTCTCTAATTCTTTCCAGATATCTTCTTTCTTTCTTTACTTGTTTCATTTGTTCAATAATCTTCTCTCCTAAAAGATTATAACCCATCAATGTCTAAAAGCTACAACTTAAAAGTGCTTAAAATAGCAAGAGTACATTTTACACACAAATAATATTAGTGATTAAATATATGCAGTAATTAACATATAATTCATATACTTTAAAATAATTTAACATTTTTGTGGTAAAATACACATTAAAATTTACAGTTTTAACCATTTTTAAATGTATTGTCAGTGGCATTATGTACTTTTATGATGTTGTGCAACTATCACCCCCATCCATCTCTAGAACTTTATCTTCCCAAACTGAAACTCTGTACATCACAGAATCACTTGTACTTATGGTATCATCATACTTACTTTCAATCTGTAATAAAGAGATATCAGTTATTACTGGAGAAAGAGGTTGACAAGGAAGTGAAGGAAAATCAATAAGATCTGGCAGGGTGATGCACTTTTTCTTACCTATCTGTAAGCAAACATGAAAACCAGTGAGATCTTGTAGAATAACACATTACTTTGCACCTGTCTGTAAGCATTTGATAATGTACAACAGCAATGTGTTTCTTCTTTTACTTATATGGTGACAAAATCCCAAATTTGTATTTATAACTATAGATTCTCTCTTGTGCTTCAGCTTCTCTATTTCACTATTATTTGGACATTATAAACAGGTACTTTGAACTTAAAAAAAAAAAATCTATTCCTTTGTAAACATGATTTCTAAGATTTCTTACCTCAGTTACTTGTTAGAACTTTAACATTTTTCTAAGATGACTACTGATTTTATCTTGAGCCAATTTTTATATCTGCTTAGAAAATTAATTACATTTTCAAAATTTAGCATATTTTATTGGCTCTGTATTTGTGTTTGTATCACCTTTATCTTTCCTAATTTTTGTGTTTCTGCCCTTAACTACCTTGAGCCTTACCAATGTTGATGTCTCTCCTACCACCACTTTATAGATCTGAGTTATTTTCAATTCTTCTAGGTTTTTCACCTCTGTAACTTATTAGTGTCTCCTTCTATCTTCATTAAGCCCTTACTCCTACTTTGTTTTATTGTTCTTTTTCTAGTTGTTAATGTTATGTTACATTATTAACTTATAAGTTCAGGCTCCTACAGGATAATGGCAACCACCTAAATTACAATCTCTCCACACATCCTTCCAAAATTGCTATAAAAAGAAAGCAAATAAAATTACCCATAATTTATGTCTAAAGCATAACTAGGACACAATCTGTTAATTTACATATACTTTAATCTTCATATTACTGGGGAAATAAACACCCTAGACCTGCAGAGTTGTGCTCAGGAGCCCACCTCCAATCAGGTATGAGCTGCTTGAGCATTAGAGGCCACTATACAAAGATGATAACACAATAAACATCAATCACGATTTAGTCTGGAAGGAGGGTGCTTCACATCCATAGGGGAAATACTGAGTGTGAGGATAAAATCTTGTAAATCAAAGCACTTTTGATGAGGAGGCCAAAAGAAAGGGGATTATAAAATGTAGGGGGCCTGAGATGGTAATCATGGGAAGACAGCTTTTAGGAGAGAGGAAAATATTTTGGAAGAGATGTTCTCTCAGGGCTAGATGGTAAGAGAAAAGAAGAAAGTGACCAGGATAACAGCTCTGCTGAATTTAGTTAGTAGAAAAAAATTCAAAAAAACAGACCCAAAAGGTCCCATTTTAAAAATAAATAAATAACTGCATTTCATTATATGAACAGAAGAGGGAGCACCCAACCTAAGAAGCTAAAGAAACCACCAAAACATGGCTCTCTGTTCCTCTATAAAAATACCTGTTATTACTGAAACATAAAAATTCAACACAAGTAAACATGAACAATATCTACAAATTATTCAAGAACCCACACAAATTTACTTTTTAAAAGCCCTCAAAATTGAGAACTAAAACCACACAGGCAGCCATGAGGCAGAGAGAAAATCTTAACAATACTTCCAACATAGATTAAATATAATTAAGCATTTGAAGATACCAACAAACACAGTAAATCAGGAATTTTGAAACTCAGAATAAAAATGGAAAAACAGAACATGTGAAATGGGAGATGGCTAAACTGAAGAAAGAAATTAAAGAAAAAACAAAACTGTCTCAGAAATGAATAAATTAGCAAGTACCCAAGAAGGAATGAATATGACTAAAAGTACAGTAAGGAGACTGGAGAAAAGAAATAAAAGCAAATAAAATGAAGCATTAAAAAAAGTGAAATAGATCAGAGGAAAAAACATATATAAAAAGTAAAGGAGAAAAAAAAACAATAGATCTGCTATCTAAATTATTTTCTGAAGCTATAATTTTAGAAAACGCTATTGAAATAAAGAAGTCCAGATTTTCATACTGCAAGGATCCACAGTGTACCTGCAAAAACCTGATCTAGAATTCTCAACTAAGATATAGCCTGGTAAAACTAGTATGCATTAAAGGAATCCTCTGGCCTTCCAGACAGATATACCTAAGCTAGTTTACAAAGAAAAGTAAACCAAGCATCTCACTTTTTAATACTAACATATAAAACATCAGTAAAGCAACATTTTAAAGAAACTCGAGGGAAAAAAGATGTAAGCCAAAGATGTGATATCCAATCAAGCTATCCTTCAGATATCAAAACTCTAGAGCAACGATGAACAAATTTTGTAAAGGGCCAGAGAGTGAATAAATTAGGCTTTGTGAGCCACATATTGTCTCTGTCATGATTCTTTTCCTTCAGTTCCTTAAAAATGTAAAAAACAGGAGTACCTGGGTGGCTTAGTTGGTTAAGCATCTGACTTTGGCACAGGTCATGATCTCCTAGTTCGTGCGTTTGAGCCCTGCATCAGGCTCTGTGCTGACAGGAGTCTGCTTTGGATTCTGTGTCTCCCTCTCTCTCTGCTCCTACCCAACTTGTGCTTTCCCTCTCTCTCAAAAATTAATAAACATTAAAAAAAAAAAAAGATAAAAACATTCCTAAGTCCAGGGCCTTATAAAACAGTCTGCAGGCCCTAGTTTGCTTATCTCTGCTCTAGACAAAGTTTTAAATGTGGGAGAAGAAAATACTGTAGCTAGGTGCTTTTTCTAAAATTTTTTTTGATTACCCTGAATATAACAGGTCAGTGGATAATTTTAGAGGTAACAAATGAAAAGCAGAAGCATAAATTTTAAAAAAGGGGAAAGGAACACTAGCATAATACCATAAATGTATTAGTGTAAAGTTAAACACTAGAACAAAAATACAACCTTCCTAAAACACAAGGAGATGGGAAAAGTATAAATAAACTACATAGTAACTCACAGTTATAACATAAAATGACAACTCTCGGGTCAAATACATCAGTCCTATCAATAAGTTGACATAATTCATCTACTAAATAAAAAATATTTTCAGACTGCCTCACAAAGCAAAACCCAACTCTATCTAGGTTGTATGTAAAAGATATACCTAAAGGGGCACCTGGGTGGCTTAGTCGGTTAGGAGTCTGACTTTCGCTTAGGTCATGATCTCGCAGTTCGTGGGTTCGAGCCCCGCGTCAGGCTCTGTGCTGACTGCCAGCTCAGAGCCTGGAGCCTGTTTCAGAGTCTGTGTCTCCCTCTCTCTCTGACCCTCCCCTGCTCACGCTGTCTCTCTGTCTCCTAGAAATAAATAAAAATATTAAAAAAAAAAAAAGATATATCTAAAACAAAGCATTTCAGAAAGGCCAGGGGAAGACAGTGTAAAGGAAGATGAGGGTATACCAAATAAATGTATGCAAAAAAAGAAAGTATGCAATAAAGGAGAATTCAGACCAAAAAAAAGCACGTGAGTCAAAAAAGGATACTTCAAAGTGCAAAAGTGCATTAGTATTCACCTGAGAACAACTTTGTGCCAAATAACTCCTAGAAATCTAAACAAACCAGAAACCACGGGAGATGTAGGGATAAACAGTAACACACTAATAATAGGAGATTCCAATATACCATTCTCAGTCTAAGTAGCTACCTAGCATGAGAATGTGGGGGAAAAATAAGGATAAGGAATACTAAGCAAGGTATTCAGCAAGATAGACTACAGACAAGGCACAAAATAGGGGAAGATACTTGCGACATATATAAGCATCAAAGAAATACCTCTAGAGTATATTAAAAACTTATACAAATCAGAAACCTATGACAAACAACCCAAAAGAAACACCTGAAAAGGTACTTCCAAAAAAAGTTACCAAAATGAAGTCCATAATAATATTAAAACATGATGAGCTTTATGAGTAACATTGGGAAATTAAAATTCATACCACAATTAGCAGTAAGCATCCACTAGACTGAGAAAAATTTTAAAGCATAAAGATAGCATATATTATTAATATCCAGCAACAATAGAACAATTATTTGCTGAAGAGGGCATGCCTTTTGCTCTGAAACCCAAGAGCTCTGAGCTGTGATTCCCCTACCAGGACATGACTCAGTACTCCCAGGCAGGCAGCACTGGATCAGCTGGACATTAAAACACAAGTGGCAACTTTGCTTGTGAGGTTTCTCAGATCACCTGTGAGCCTTCACTTCCTTTGGGCCCAAAGTTGGCGGTCTTTCAGATTACTTGATTAAAAAAAAAAAAAAAAAGACTGGAGCAGTACATCCAAATGTCGCAAATCTCTCTCCAAACTCTAAAGAGGTCCATCAATTGACTAATTCTCAGTAATAAGTGGGATAAGATATAAAAACCTGGCTTTCACTTTATAGGGCGTACCTCAATATGTACTACCCATACCATGGAACACCCAAAGATTTCACTGAATTGGTAGGCTCCTGAAACTTTTTGAGACTTATCTCCCATCCTCTAGCCTCTAAGGCTAGAAAACTTTGATATTTTAAGCTGCAGTTCAGTTTCAGTATAAATATTATGTTGCAATACTTCATTTAAACAAAAAAAAAATTAAATCATACCTGCTTGTTCTCTGTTCTAATGATATTAACTCTATTATCTTCATTCCAATGAAACAGACTTAAAGGGAATGACAGATTTGAAAGTCATATTAAAAAGTGATTCCATGAATATTAGCTTTTCACATTTTAATTTTTTTTAATGTTTTATTTATTTCTGAGAGAGAGACAGCATGAGCAGGGGAGGGTAAGAGAGATACAGAATCTAAAGCAGGCTCCAGGCTCTGAGCTAGCTGTCAGCACGGAGCCTGACGCAGGGCTTGAACCCTCGAACTGTGAGATCATGACCTGAGCCGAAGTCGGACATTTAACTGACTGAGCCACCCAGGCGCCCCAAGCTTTTCACATTTTATATATCTTATTTGACATTGTGTAAACCCAAATGTAACATTAAAACTTCAAAAAGCCTGAGAATATTATATTTAAAGCTCATTAATGATAAACATAAACTACATTTTGTATGAGTAATAAAATCATATTTATATTATAGATAAATTCAAATCATATTAAAATGTCTATAGCAAAGTAAAATAAAAATTTTGGAAACATTTTGTTTATAATTCTTTTCTGAAACTATTGTTTATAAAATCCCTCAGTTTCAAAGACTATATGAAAAACTGTTGTCCACATACTATAATTCTCAGTGAAAGATACCACGTGAAACTCAAGCATACTAATTAGTTTGCCCATAACCAAGAATCCAAGTGAGGCAGAACAATTAATTCTAAGAAAGGCACATAAAGACAAAATTTTTAGTCAGTAGGCTGCCCCTGATGACCATAAGAATTATAATAGAAATAAATTTAAGCAATAAATTATTCCTCATTACACTGGTGACAAAAAGCAAAGAGTAAAGATTAGAATCAAGGTAATTTTAATTAAAAATATCACTAATTTCACTCATATATTTGTTGTAACTAGAAGTCCTTATAACAGTACCCTGGATATCTCACTCTTTATAGTTTAGATTATGACATATGGAAACAACATCTGTACTAGTTACCTTTTTTTGTTGCTTAAATAATCACTGTTTGATTCTTCCAATGATCTTGGCACTTCAGAATTTCTACTTTGATTTTTTCCAGTCTGGTTTTCTTTTGGAGTGGCTTTCCCCCCTGCTGATGTTCATGTTCATTCATGGCAAATAAAGTTAATAATATTAACAGTAAAATAAAATTTTATACAAATATGTATCTATATGGACATAGTCTAGTCTTGTACTGTGTCCTTCATGAGCTCTACTATACATGCTATAAGGCAACAATTTCCAAAGTAAATTTCATAAAACACTTTATGTGAAAGGAGAACTCTTTGGTCAATTCAGTCTGGGGAAAAAAAGGATTAGGGAACCCTACCAGGAATACAATCACACACACACCCTTGCAGGAGTTCCCTGTTTTGATGTACAATGTGAACCTATAAGATGGGGGTAAGCTGGACTTAAACTTAATTGTCTTATAGAAAGCTTTTGCCAAAAGCATCTTTTGAAATTGTATTGAGGAAACTTCTCTGGAAGAGGCTGGTATAAATACAGAGCATATAATGTCATTTGTTATTTCACATACATTTCTCTTTACAAAACCTCCCTTCATTTTAACGGAATTTCCCTATATAGGAGAACTATACAATGTCTTTAAAATGTTAACATTAGTGTTCTATATGATCTATATGAACCTCACAATATTAATGCAGATATTTTTGCTTTGGATACATATTTTTTAATTTAGAAAAAAATTAATGAGTCATGTTAATACTTGAGAAATCATTTTACAAGGGTGGCCACAGAATTTTGCAACTTGAAGGCTGTACTGGTTTAATTTTAGTCTAGCTGCTACATTTACCGGCTGGTATATATGAAATAGTCTTTTAAAGACAACAAACAGGGATTTTCTAAAATATATATTCAATGCAAAATGAACAAAAACCAGATATATATCAGCTGCTTAAAAGTTAATAGTAAAATACTCCCCCACCCCAAAGAAAGAAACAACAATGCAAAATTCAGGAAATCTTAAGTAACTTTGATAGGGATACAGCACAAGTATCTCATTCCTAGTAACAGTCTAGAGCACGATGCACTGCACTATTTAATACCTGTGCAGTCTAATAACCTAAAGAAAGCAGGCCTATTCACTCTTGAAAAAATCATATTAGTGTTTTGAGAGCTATAGTAATATATGCATAAAATGTTACAGACTCACAGAAAAGTAAGTGATAACTGTGAAACTATGTTTTGAACTGTGAGATGTTTGCCTGGCAAAGAAGAGAGCAAGAAGAATTTAAGCAAAGAAAATGGCATTTGAAAAATACAGAGTACTAATATATGCAGCATTTTTGGCAATAGTGAAAAGTTCAGTATGACTCTAACACAGCACTGTAAGCAAAGCATGGGCTTTAGTCAAACACACAGGAGTTCAAGTCCTGGCACTGTCACAGCAGGTGTGACCTCAGCTAAGTTATTTCTTTAACCTAGGTTTCCTTATCTCTAAAATGGCATAATGCGTGTAAAGTACCCAGCACAGTACCCATTCCTTAGGAGTGACTTGACTTCAAGTTCTGATTTCTGTTCCACTGCATTTCGTATTTTTAGATCTTTATTGGCTCATTCTGTTCTCCATAGTGTCACCTAAGTGGTTTTGCTAGAATTGAAATGCAATCATGTTATTCCTATTAAAACAAAGCAGGAAAGAATACCCATTGGAAAAAAGTCTCTTCAACAAATGGTGTCGGGAACACTGGATGGCACCATGCAAGAGAAGGAAACTGGACCACTTTTTTACACCATACACAGAAATAAATTCCAATTGGATTAAAGACCTAAATGTGAGACAGGAAACCATCAAAACCCTAGAGGAGAACACACGCAGCAATTTCTTTGACGTCAGCCATATTAGTAACTTACTAGATACGTCTCTGGAGGCAAGGGAAACAAAAGCAAAAATGAACTATTGGGACCTCATCAAGATTAAAAAGCTTCTGCTCAGCGAAGGAAACAATCAACAAAACTAAAAGGCAGCCAACAGAATGGGAAAAGATATTTGCAAATGACATATCTGATAAAGGGTTAGTATCCAAAAATCAATAAAGAACTCATCAAACTCAACACTCAAAAAACAAATAATCCTGTGAAGAAATGGGCACAAAACATGAATAGACATTTTTCCAAAGAAGACAGATGGGTAACACACATGAAAAGATGGTCAATATCACTCATCATCAGGGAAATAACAAATTAAAACTACAATGAGATGTCACCTCACCCCAGTCAGAATGGATAAAATTAACAATGCAGGAAACAACAGATGTTGGTGAGGTTGCAGAGGAAGGAGAATACTCTGATCCTGTTGGTGGGAATGTAAACTCGTGCAGCCACTCTGGAAGGTGGTATAAGGGTTCCTCAAAAAGTTAAAAATAGAACTGCCCTATGATCTGGCAACTATACCACTAGGTATTTACCCAAAGGATACACGCACCCCAATGTTTACAGCAGCACTATCAACAATAGCCACATTATGGAAAGAGCACAAATGTCCATCAACTGATGAACAGATAAAGATGTTGTGGTATATATAACATATAACATAACATATATGTTATATATATATATACACATATACACAACACAATGGAATATTAGCCATAGAAAAGAAGGAAATCTTACTATTTATAATGATGTGGATGGTGCCAGAGTGTATTATCATAAGTGAAATAAGTCAGTCAGAGAAAGACAAATACTGTATGATCTCACTCATATGTGGAATTTGAAAAATGAAACAGACAAACATGGGGAAAAAGAAAAAAGAGACAGGAATCATAAAACTCTTAACTATAGAGAACAAACTGAGGGTTTCTTGGAGGGGTGTTGGGTGGAAGATGGGCTAAATGGGTGATGGACATTAAGGAGGGCACTTGTGATGAGCACTGCATGTTATATGTAAACAATGAATCACTAAATTCTGAAACTAATATTGCACTATATATTAACTAACTGGAATTTAAATAAAAACTTGAAACAAAGTTCAGATAGCTTCCCATTGCTTAAAAATTCCTTAGTTTTGGAACCAAGACCCTCATAGTTCAAGTCCCTACCCATTTCTCCAGTTGTACTTCATGGTACTTCTTACTCTCCTTTTATCATCATCATCATCATCATCATCATAATTAATAATAATAATAGTATTGCTACTAATAATAGCTAAAAGTTACTGATCCAACCACCACATTAAGCAAATCCTGAAAGCTCCATTCATATCATGATCTATGTGAAGGAAGCCTTCTGGAAATAAGCAGTGAACCATCTGCATGGCCAAACATTTGCAACCCTAGGCTTGAAGTCCAAGTATAAAGGCTTCTCGATGCCATCTTAAAGAACTTGGGCCTTAAGTAGTAATCAATGAGTCTTTCAAAGGTTTTTAAGCACAGAGAGAAATAATCCACTTGTAACAACAAGAATGATGCAGACTGCACTCTCAAGAACAGACTGGAAAGCAGATTATAAGCAAGGGGGCTACAAGATGGTTTTTAATGTTCCTTATTCTAAGAATCTATTATTTTACAGTAAGAAATATTTCAAAACTTAAAATTTAAACAACTAGAAGAATGATGAAACCAAAGAAGTCAAGAAAGTACACTAGTTTGGGGGCAACAGTAGAGTCAAGTATTAAACACGTTAAAGTTGAGACATGTCAAAAATGTAGAGGTGTGTAGCACAGACCCATGGGAAAGAACAGAAGGCAACTAATGGAAAGAAATACCCGTTTCCATATGAAAATAGATAAAGCATTACTCTTTCCTCCTTCAATAAAGGGCTTGTAAAACATACTATGCACATTATTACTGCTATCTTTGATAATATCATAAGTTAGAGTTCAGATATTTTGCATTCTCATGCACTACTAAAGAGTAATTTGGTATTTTTAAGAAACTATACAACTGTCATTAACAAATGGAAGTATATATATGGAAAAAAATTAAGGAACTTTATTTCATATCACACATAAAAATTAGTTTTCCAGGTAGATTAATAAACTGAAATGGAAGTTCAAAACATACAAAACTAAACTACTGTTAAGAGATACATATTCAGGGGCGTCTGGGTGACTCAATCGGTTAAGCACCTGACTTCAGCTCAAGTCATGATCTCGCAGTTCATGGCTTTGAGTTCCACAATTAAGTGATATCATGACTGGAAAGCAATATTTAACACAATAGTAGAGACAAGCCTACATCAAGAAGGAAGTAAAAATTTTCACTGAGCATCTTGCTGACATCAAATAATAAAGTAGGTGCATCTCATCCACATTTCTCATCAGAAATAGTAAAACATGTCAGGATTAATACTAAATGCACCTATGATTTTTTAAAAAAGTTTTTCAAGGTTTGGGGCACCTGGGTGGCTCAGTTGGTTAAACGTCTGACTTCAGCTCAGGTCATGATCTCACAGTTCATGGCTTTGAGTCCCACATCGGGCTCTGTGCTGACAGCTCAGAGCCTGGAGCCTGGTTCAGATTCTGTATCTCTCTCTCTCTCCTCTCTCTCTCTCTCTCTCTCTCTCTGACCCTCCCCTGCTCATGCTGTCTCTCTCAGAAATAAATTTTTAAAAAAATAAATTTTTTTAAATAAAAAACTTTTTTTTAAGGTTTATTCATTTTTCAGGGAAAGAGAGAGACAGAGCATGTGTGGAGAGGGGCTGAAAGAAAGGAAGATACAGAATGCGAAGCAGGCTTCAGGCTCTGAGCTGTCAGCACAGAGCCCTATGTGGGGCTCGAACTCACAAGTGTGAGATCATGACCTGGGCTGAAGCTGGACGCTCAACTGACTAAGCCACCCAGGTGCCCCTAAATGCACCTATGATTAAAGAAGGTGCTAAGTTTTAGTTATTATTGGATATAGCATAAACTTAGAATATAAGAATGGTTATACTTGAAGATGAAGAAAAATGTAACTGGTTAAGAACATGTATATTTTGCAGCTGTAATGGATGCTGCCATTAATGGGCAGGGTCATTTCAGTTATAAATATTCAATGTATCTGCTTTTACATCACAGTTTATTTCCCATAGGCATTTTTTTTTCAATAGGTTCTTAGAGAATAGTTTCACCTTTCTATGTTTAATTTTGTTTAATCATCTACCACCTTTTAAGGACTGAATTATCTGTAAATTGATTAATGTAATCAGGTAAAAAATTACAATTCTTTGAATACAAATGTCTCCCACCATTAAAGTCGTTTTCCTTCTGTTCGATACTGTTTTTGTGGCTAAGACCCTTCTCACATACGGCAATAATACCAAGGTTCTATGCAGTAATCACTTCTTTCTCCTTTAACCTTAACTCTATCTGAAACTATTATAAAAGAAGGTAGAGTTTATTTATGTGCTGTAAATATTTTGACTTGGTTTTTAACATAATACTCAAATTGGTTTTTTTTCTCTCCCTTAGTGAAACTATTTTTAAAAATCCCCAAATGGACTTGTAGCTTTCTCTTATACTGCCACATTTGTAAGGCTAGATTTGCCCAGAATTTGCTCACCGACCTGACTACTAAAATGTACTATAATAACCTCTTTGTTTTTCCCATCCCAGTTGAAATCACCTTCTTCCCGATTCTTGTTAAGAAGCTCTTTCAAAGTATTTAGTAAAAAACTGGGATCTGTTCCAGGTTCTTCTTTCACCAAAGTTACACTAACTGGTCTGTGGATTATTCCATCAGCCTCAGCAACACCATTATTAGTCTGCCGCCCATCTAAAGAAACCGTTGATGCTGAGTAAATATTTCCTAAGTGATCCATTATGGGAAGCAAATATAATTCTGGTTGAAGAGCCTAAAACATATAGGAAATTTTTAAAAAATTAGTTTGTAATTTAAAAAACAGTAAATTAAAAACTTAGCGTTAAGTTTAAAATGTCACATTACATACATATGGAGGGGCAAATGACTTGAGTTTCAGTTCTGATTCTTGCTTTGCCTTCACCTAGAAACAATAAAAAGAGAAAAAAATACAGCTTTTGTATGTTTGCAATGATTTTTAATCCAACTTTTTTTTTTTTGTAGAAGGCACATATCTGTGACATAGAAATCAAACCTAAAAACTGATAACTAAGGCTAGAGTCTAGAAAATGTAGAATATAATCCTATTTCTATTCACTGCACAAAACATAAAAGAAAGTGCGTGTCATTTCGTGGTAATGACTATGGTTATCACCTGCATGGACTCATCATATGCCAAGCACTATTCTAAGTGCTTTACATGTAACAGCTCAGTTAATCTCCACAATTCCATGTGATAGGCACACATATTAGTTCACAAACAACAAGAGTAAGGCAAAGAGAAGTTAAATAACTTGCCCATGATTTTATAACTAGACGTTTCCAAGTTGGGACTTAAAACCAGGTAATCTGGCTTCAGAGTCCAATGTTGTAAACTTTATTTCCTAGTATATAACCCATGGAGTTTGTTTGTTATTCATCCAGCCACCCATCCATTCACTTAACAAATATGAGGGCATACTATGGGTCAGGCAGTATTCTCTACAGTAGAAGATACAATAGTAAACAAGGTGAAGTCCTTGCTTTCATGTAACTGCTATTCTACTTACGAGAACATGATTAAAGAAACATGATTTAGGAAAGTGCTATGTGATTTATGAAAACAAGAGTGATGGAATAGAGAGTAACATAAGAAAAAGAATATCTAAAAACTAGGTGGTCAGAGGAAGGCCTTTTGAAAAGATAATACTTGAGCTTCAGACCTGAATTATGAAAAGGGGAAGCAAGCTAATTGAAAGTCAAGGGGAAGTAATTTCCAGGCAAACTCAAAGACCATAAATCAGAATGAAGTTTGCTGTATTTGAGGACCAAACAAAAATTTTTGTGGTTGAAATGGAGAATCAAGGAGAAAAATAGCAGTAGATGAAATCTAGGAAGCGGTCTATTCCTTAGGCCCTCCTATCTCTGGCCTAACCACGGCAAAAGTCTCCTAGTTACAATCCCTGCCTCTAGTCTCTTAAGGCTCTCATCATGTCACCTTTTGATCAAAAACTCCAATGCTTCAGAAACAAACAAAACTCATTAATCTGGCATTCAAGACCTTCAACAAATGACTTTACAACCTGCTCTCTATTTCCTTTCATACCATGTTCCAATTAAAAAAAAAACAACACAACAAAACCCCACTATTTCTTAGTTGCCTACTTTTCCACTTCTCTGCTCATCCTATATTCTCTGCTCAGAAGGTTTTTCCCACCAACATTTTTGCAAGATCAAATATTTATCTTTCAAAATCCAAACTGAATGTCTCTTCTTTGTCAAAGTTCTCCATCTCCCTTCTT
Source organism: Hyaena hyaena (assembly GCF_003009895.1). Classification (NCBI taxonomy): domain Eukaryota; kingdom Metazoa; phylum Chordata; class Mammalia; order Carnivora; family Hyaenidae; genus Hyaena; species Hyaena hyaena. Next base: position 1,341,521 of record NW_024080918.1, read on the forward strand.
CTCCTGCTGGAAGTAATTCCTTTTTCTTCTGAATATACAAAATATGCTAATTTAATTTCTCTCCACTACTACACTGAATACTCTTTAAGGGCAGGATCCATATCCAATTATTTTTTCTCATTTATAGAAAAACATCAATAAATATTTGTTGAAAACAGTAAAATATTAGAAGGACTTTGGAAGTTCACTTAAATTACCTTTATTAAAGTCCCTTCCAACCTAAGATTCTGTGATTAATATTTTGTAATTTTAGATATCATGAAAAAGAAAAGTTATGAGAACTGCTTTTTCTTCTTTGAGAAAAACTTAAAGATGAGTAAATTAATAATCTGTCATACTGAATAGAACGCAAAAGACAAAAACTTCAAATCTAGCTGCTGATCCTGAGAATTCCACGTAGCAAATTCCTTAATAGTACTAATCTAGAGGGAAATGTCTATTTTTTTCTATTATCATTCATTATTTAATTGTTCAATAAACATTTAAATGTCTTTAGGAGCTAAACACCTTGTTAGGCACTGTATAAATACAATAGTGAATAAAATAAAGTCCTTGTTCACAGGGAGCTATAGTCTAAAGGCAGAGTCAGATATTAAATAATCACGTAAATAAATACATACTAATGACATAATATGTTAACCAGAGTGGAAAAAGAATATACTGCATTTTTGTTTAAAAATGGAAAGTCTTTTTATTTTTTAATTTTTTAAATTACTTTTTTAATGTTTTATTTATTTCTAAGAAAGAGAGAGAGAGAGAGAGAGAGAGAGAGAGACACAGAATCTGAAGCGGGCTCCAGGCACTGAGCGGTCAGCACAGAGCCCGATGCGGGGCTCAAACCCACCAACGGTGAGATCATGACTTGAGCCAAAGTCTGACGCTTAACCAGCTGAGCCACCCAGGTGCCCCTAAAAATGGAAAGTCTTGATAAAAAAATAAATAAATCTTACGTTGATATGAGAAACCAGAAACCTGAGATCCAATGGCTTGCAGGATTAAGAATTTCAGCTCAAGAGGGGCACCTGGGTGGCTCAGTCAGTTGGGCACCCAGCTTCAGCTCAGGTCATGATCTCACCACTCGTGGGTTCGAGCCCCGCATAGCTCTAAGAGAGTGCTGACAGCTCAGAGCTTGGAGCCTGCTTCAGATTCTGTGTCTCCCTCTCTCTCTGCTCTTCCCCCACTCACACTCTCTCTCTCAAAAATGAATAAATGTTAAAAAAATTTTTTAAAGAATTTCAGCTAAAGAAACTTTACTAAGAAACCCCTGCAAACAGAAACTGCAAACAGGACTGTTCAATAGATAATAGCTGAAACCCCCCAAAATATATGTGCATATGTTGGAGTCCTATCATTTCACACCAAATGAAGCTAGCTGTGGCCCAAACAATGAATTTCTATTTTTGTCCAGAACACAAGTACTTACTTAAAATGTTTTTAAACACTATCATTTAAATTTAAGAATACATATTACTTATATAATCACATTTTAACTTTGTCTTTTCTTCCCAAGGAAATGCACACCCATCATTTTAGTGTCCAATAATACACTACTAAGACCTCTTTTTTTTTTTTAATGTTTATTTTATTTTTGGGAGAGAGAGGGAGGGAGAGAGAGAATGAGTAGGGGAGGGGTAGAGAGAAAGGGGAACAGAAGTTCTGAAAAGGGCTCTAAGCTGAAGTAAGCCAGATGCAGGGCTTGCTCTGAACTCAGGAACCTTAAGATCACAAACTAAGCTGAAGTTGGTTGCTCAACCAACTGAGCCACCCAGGTGTTCCATGACCCATCATTTCTTAATGATCTATGTATTCAGCAATACTGCCATTTCATTATGATCGAGGTTACTTATCTCATGTTAAGAAGCTGAGTTGAGGGGCACCTGGGTGGCTCAGTCGGTTAAGCGTCCGACTTCAGCTCAGGTCATGATCTCATGGTTTCTGGGTTCGAGCCCCACGTTGGGCTCTGTGCTTACAGCTGAGCCTGGAGCCTATTTCAGAATCTGTGTCTCCCTCTCTCTCTGACCCTCTGCGGCTCGCTCTCTCTCTGTCTCTCTAACTAAATTTTTAAAAAAACATTAAAAAATCTAAAAAATAAAAAGCTGAGTTGATAAGCATTTAAGAAACATAATTTCTTAAGGTATGCTCTCTTTAATCAAAAGGAAAAAGGTAATTAAACTTACCACAGCTAAATTATTTCCAATGCATTTCAGAAATAAAAATTTTTCTGCAACAGCATCTTCACCAAGAAACTCACCAAGACGCTCTCTCAGGGCTTGTAAAGTAAGGTGTGGAGATACTCTGAAATATGACATTGCCTTATTATGTAGAATGAAATAGGTTTCAGCTATACTACAAATTTGATAACATTAGTCTAGCGATCTCAAACATAAACACTAATTCAATATATCATATATGGCTTAGTATGTTGTGTTTCTTTATTGCCTGTCACTTTGTAAAACTTCGGGAATTAAAAAAAAATATTATGCAGATGAATACTATTTATAAAAATCCTTTCTGTACTGAAAAGGAATTTTTAAAAAATCTTTGTTATGGAGCTTATACATATATTAAAGAATGCTTTACCCACAGATATTTGTTTTGGAAGTTTGACAAGATTGGCTGGTGCTTAAAAATTTCTTTAATGACCAAATGTCAGACTCTACATCTTTGCTCATTAGGGATACTTCATCACTCAACATCTAAAACTTAAAGCATCATTTATGCTATTGTTTTGAGTTCTTGTTTTTCTCGGATCTTATGGGAAACATTATGTAATTAATTCGTTCAACCAACAAGTATTTATTGAGCACCCACTATGTGTCAGACACTGTTCTAAGGATGGGAATATAGCAATCAACAAAAGAGATAAAAATCTCTGCCCTTAAAGACTTTACAGTCTAATGGTGGGAAAGAAAAAATTAACAAAATAAGAAAAATATTTATTTTTTATAAAAAAATAAGTCGTAAGGCATTGCTAAGTACGGTAGAGAAAAGTAAAGCAGGGAAGGGAGCATAGCTACAATTTAAAATATAGTGATCAGAGAAGCTCTAAACAAAAAAGTAATATTGGAGTAAAGACCTGAAGATGAGATACGATACATAAGGGCAGAAAGAGCATTCTAGATTAAGAGAACCGTTAAGTATAAGGGTCCTGAGGTAAGTCCATGTCTGATGTGTTCCAGAACAGAAAATAGACTAGTGTGCTTGAAGTGATGGGGAATATAAGGAATTGTGTCATGTATGCTTTTGTGAATGTGAAAATACACATACACATACATATAAATGTACATATACATATACTTATATTCTGTTTCTATTTTGAACCATTCAGTGAAAAAGTCATTGTAGATATACTGGTTTAACCACTATTCACAGCTTTTCAACAGGTTCTAACTTCAGATAATTTCTCTCTATATTCTTTTTGTCTGTAACCATAGTAATATATACCAGTTGTACTTTTTTTTCTGGGTGGCAGTGCTATGGCTAAGTGATATCTGTTCCTACAGTACTTATTAACTGTTATATAGCATTATTTATTGATAGTATTAAGTTAGAAAGTGGATCCATCACATGGACCAGAATTTTTCACTTATAACTTAAATTTCAAAAAAACCCTCATTTTTCTCTGCAGGAAAAAAAAAAGATTGCTTTATCAGGCATATTATAACATGACCACAAAATACTTGCCTTATAAATCCAGCTGAAATGAATTTGTTAACAACTTCTACTGAAATGGTATTTAGCTTATAGTTCCACGATCCTTCAGGGACATAAAAAACATGAAGTTCCACCAACTGAATAAATTGAGAAGACATCAGTTAAAGTAACTTTAAAATGAAAAAAATGAATTGATATCCTCTAGAATTTTAAAGTTAATAAACATAATTGAAATAAACATGTAATACATGTATCTTTCTGAACAAACAAAAAAGGAAACAAAGAGCCAAAATTCTAAGTTGGTGACTTGGCACTTAGAGCACATCTTCTCCTTAGAAACAATGTCATAGATGTGGTCTTAAGGCGCTCTAACACCTTTACCATACGGTGTTCTTTCTGTGGCTTGAAGTAAGAATAACAGTCCACCAAGATCAGTTTTCTCATTACCAACCTTTCCCTTTCCCTTGATTCCCACCTACTCAGTTCTGTTGTAGCGATCCTGTGGAATCCTTATACTTTACATTTGTCTCCCTAACATAGTTGTGATGATTGCTAGTTCTCAGCAAATGCAAAAGTGTGAATACTGTGGTCTGGGAAATATTTTTGTTTCCCAGGATTCTAGGAAGAACCTATTCCTGACAGTGATGGGGGAAGAAATGGTTGTTCTTATGTAGGGCATGTCTATCAGCTTAGTTTGTCTGTGCTTTTAATACCATTTTCTTGGGGCACCTGGGTGGCACAGTGGGTTAAGTGCCTCACTCCTGGTTAGGACTCAGGTCATAATCTCATGGGTTCCTGGGTTTGAGTCCCATATCCGGCTCCACATGGACAGTGTGGGGCCTGCTTAGGATTCTCTCCCACTCCCTCTCTCTCTGCCCCTCCCTAGCTCATGCGCTCTTTCAAAATAAAATAAACTTAAAAAAACTAATAAATACCATTTCCTTTTTTTTGTTTGTTCATTTTTGAGAGAGACAGAGAGCAAGTGGGGTAGGGGCAGAGAGGCGGGGAGACAAAGAATCCAAAGCAGGCTCCAGGCTCTGAGCTGTCAGCACAGAGCTCGACGTGGGACTCAAACTCGTGAGCCACAGATTATGACCTGAGCCAAAGTCAAACGCCCAACCAATTGAGCCACCCAGGTGCCCCAACACCGTCTTCTTTTCTAGTAATGTTTTGTTAAACCTTAATTAGAATCCATCTACTTACATGAATAGACTACCACAACAGAAACAGAACAATTATGGCAAATATAGCCTTATCTTTTAGTCTAATGAAGTTTGTTATTCATTGCCTATTAAAACTCAAATGACTGTACAGTATTAAATATATGAGTAAAACTTAAAAAATTTGATTATGACCTATCATTAATATTAGTAATTTTTATAGGGGATGAAATTGGTTTTTTAACTGAATGTTTTGCTCAAGTTGTCTTTATAGACCAAGTAAATTACTTCTATACATTTGATGTGTGTACAGATCTGATGTGAAGTTTGCCATATGCTGTATTTTGGACATCAGTGCATTTAAAAGATAATTCCCTAAGTAACTATTCATAGCTGACACTATACTATTTTTAAGTTTATTGATTTATTTTGAGAGAGAGAGTACAAGCAGGGCAGGAATAGAGAGAGAGGGAGAGAGAGAATCCCAAGCAGGCTCTGCACTAATAGTGGGCTCAAACTAATAGTTGGGCTCAAACTCACGAACTGTGAAATCATGGCATGAGCCCAAATCAAGAGCTGGACGCTTAACCAACTGAGCCACCCGGGCACCCCTACACTATACTAGTAATATTATAATATTTAATAGCTACAGAAATATTTGCAAAACCTTCAGAAGTTGTTAGTAAATATGACCTTATCCTTTATATAAATGCACTAATAGAAGAAAAAATATTTATTGAACTAAAACATTTTACTTTGTTTTTATAAACAAAGTAAATTCTGTCAATATTTTTATAATAATTCATGAACTATAATTCAAAGCGCCTGTATAGATTTAATTCCATAACTGAATAAGTAGGCAAAACAGAGAAAATATAGTTAATAAAACATTTCTTGGCCTTGGAAACATTTTGTGATGTAAAATAACTTACAGTAAAGTTGTGTTTATTTATTCCCTAAACATATTTACTGAAAGTCTACCATGTGGCAGTACTGTTCTAGGCATTCGGGATATGCAGTGACTAAGACAAAGATCCTTGCCTGTGCATAACTCTACCTTCTAATGAGATATCAGGACAAGAAGGGGGAAGCAAGTGAGGCACCCACCTCAGGTGCAAAATTTAAGGCTGCACCAAAACCTCAGTAATCAAGATAAATACAACACTAAAAAAAAAAAAAAGCAAAAAAAACAACTATTCAATACCAAAACTTTCATGATAAGCAAAATATCAAAAATTTAAATAAAGAGAGAAGTTAATACTACTATTAGAACCTGAGGCAAAAGGAAAACTATGAACCTCAATATTAAAAAAATACATTTCTGGGGGCTCATTTGGTTAAGTGTCAGACTCTTAGTTTGGGCTCAGGTCATGATCTCATGATTCGTGGGTTTGAGCCCTGCATTGGGCTTTGTGCTGACAGCTCAGAACCTGAAACCTGCTTCAGAGTCTATGTCTCTCTCTCTCTGTGCCCTTCCCCTGCCTGTGCTCTCTTTCTGTCTCTCAAAATTAATAAATGTCAAAAAAAAGCAAACATTTCTTAGGGTGCCCAGGTGGCTTACTCAGTTAAGCATCTGACTTCAGGTCAGCTCATGATCTCAAATTTCATGGGTTTGAGCTCCATGTTGGGCTCTGTGCTGACAGCTCAGAGCCTGAAGCCTGCTTCAGATTCTGTGTCTCCCTCTCTGCCTCTCTCCTGCTCATGCTCTATCAAAAATAAATAAAAGAAAAAACAGACAAAAAAATTTCTCAATGGTTAACTTTTTCCAGAATAACAAAGCAGTTGAAAAAATACTGAAAATTTTAAAAGTATACATTAAAACTCAACACTATTTTAGTGTTAAATACTCTATTTATATCAAAACATGAATGTATTATAATTTTACTTTCCTGGCTTTCATGAAAACAGCTTACCAATAATATTTTCATCAAAACTATTAACCATTAAAAATACATTATATTTATAGGCACATATTTTTGCCTTTTGCCTCAGGTTCCAAAATGACCTATCAGATTCTGTTTCTATTTAAAATGCTATTAGAATTTTTTTTGGCATAAATATTTCACTAAAAAAATCTTGTATTGAATTATTTTAATTGTGGAGGGTTTTTGAGGGGAGGCTTAAATTTTGCACCCAAGGCAAGTGACTCATTTGATTTAGACTAGATTCAGGCATGTGAGGGACATAAACAATAAATAGTAAATATAAAACACTGATAAATTATATGTACATTAGAAAGTGGTCAGTACTGAAAAAAAAAATAAGTAGAGCAGGATGAGGAAAACTGGGAGGATAAAAAAGGAAGTAGGTTTCAGGTTTTGGGTTTTTTTTTTTTTTAATTTGAGAGAGAGAGAATGAATATGAATGAATGAATCTCAAGCAGGCTCCATCACACAACTATGAGATCATGACCTGAGCCAAAATCAAGAGTTGGTTGCTCAACTGACTGAGCTACCCAGGCACCTCAGAAAAGGTGAGATTTACGCAGACTTCAGGTAAAGAAGAAATTAGCCAAGTGATGATGCAGAAGTAAAGAAATTCCAAGAAGAATTAAAGCAAAGGTCTTAAGGTAAGAAAGTGCTAGTGTGATTAAAGCCAAGAGACTGAGGGAGAGAGTGGTAAAAGATAAAGTAAGAAAGATGAGGAGAACAAGGAACAAATTAAATAGGATCTTCCAGGCCATTGTAAGGTCTTCATCTTTGAGAATGGGAAGCCAATACAGAGTTTTAATAGAAGTACATCTGAGATTCATTTTATATTGTTATTTTAATATAAAAAAATTCTAAACATACATACAAATAAAAGGAACAATACTATGAATACCCAAATACCTACTACTTTGATTCAAAAGTAAACATCGTGCCACATTTACTCTCCACCACCCCACCTCACCCCCGCCTTTATTTTTAAATAACTGCTACCTGCAGCACCTTTTTTGGATGTGTCTGATGTTTTGGAAGCTTGACTACCCTTCCCCTACAATCAGACCTTGAGAGCTTGTCTGGAGGTTCTAGCAGGGGACCAGACTACTCATATACCCTTTGACTGAAAAATGGTCATCCTTTATTGGGAAGGTCGTCCTCTTCAATCCAGCACACAATTTTTGGAGGGATACACATGGAGCTGTGAGGGAGAAAGGGGACTCACCTACCCAGCCAGATCAGTCAGATGAACCCTGGTGATCAATGGGGTGACAGATGTCACAACCAAATTATCCTCAACCAAATTATCCTCATACTCTAACTCCCTCTCTTAACAAACCATTCAAAGTAAATCAGATATCATGAAAATAAAATCCTAATGCTTTGACATCCACCTCCTAAAAACAAGGACTTGTCTAATATAACCACAGTACCACCTTCACATTTCAGAAAATTAACAGTTCCTTAATGTAAAATAATATCCATTCCACATTAAATTTCCTTAATTGTCCATTTGTCCTCAGAATATCTTTCAATCTAGAATCCAATCAAGGGTAACACATTACATTTGGTTTGTCTCATCTTTAAAAATCTTAATCTGCAAGATTTTTTCCTTTTTTAGCATAGTGTAGTTTCATTTTTTTAAATCTTTTTTTTTATCATGAAAAGTGTATCCTGTAATCTCCATCCCTGATTTTCCTCATTCTACCCCCTTTCCCATAACCATCAGTTTTCTATAGTTAAGAGTCTGTTTCTTGGTTTGTTTCTCTCTCCTTTTTTTTTCCTTTGCTTGTTTACTTTGTTTCTTAAATTGCACATACAAACTGCATCACGTGGTATTTGTCTTTGACTTATTGTGCTAAGCATTATACTCTCTAGCTCTATCCATGTTGTTGCAAATGGCAAGATTTCATTCTTTTTAATGGCAGTATTCCACTGTACGTATGTATGCACACATTGTAAATACAATTATTTCTATATATGTAAAACCATTTTTTTTATCCAATCACCTAATGATAGACACTTGGGCTGCTTCCATAGTTTGGCTATTGTAAATGATGTTGTAATAAACACAGGGGTGCATGTATCCCTTTGAATGACTGTTTTTGTATTCTTTGCATAAATACCCAGTAGTGAGATTGCTGGATTGAAGGGTAATTCTACTTTTAATTTTTTGAGGAATCTTCATAATGTTCTGCACAGTGGCTGCACCCATTTGCATTCCCACCAGCACTGCAAGAGGTTTCCTTCTTCTCCGCATCCTCTCCAACACTTGCTTTCTTGTGTTTTTTTATTTTAGCCATTCTGACAGTTATCAGGTAATACCTCATTGTAGTTTTGACTTGCATTTCCCTGATGATGAGTGATGTTGAGCATCCTTTCATACCTCTGTTGACCATTTGGATGTCTTCTGCCCATTTTTTATTAGATTGTTTGTTTTGGGGTATTGAGTCATAGTAGTTATTTATATATTTTGGATACTAACCCTTTACCAGATGTCATCTGCAAATATCTTTTCTCATTCCATAGAGTTTTGTTTTGTTAGGTGTTTCCTTCACTATGCAGAAGCTTTTTATTTTGATGTTCCCAATACATCTTTGTTTCCCTTGCCTGAGGAGACATGTCCAGAAAAATACTGCTACGGCTAATGTCAGAGAAATTACTGCCTGGGCTCTCTTCTGGGATTTTTATGGTCTCGGGTCTCATATTTAGGTCTTTAGTCCATTTTAAGTTTATTTTTTGTATGGTAAAAGAAAGTGATTCAGGTTCATTCTTTTCCATGTGGCTGTCCAGTTTTCCCAAACCATTTGTTGAAGAAACTGTTCTTTCACTAAATATTCACTTCTTTGTTGAAGATTAAGTAACCATATAATAATGGATATCTGGGTTTCCTGTTCTATTCCACTGATCTAGGTGTCTATTTTTAGGTCCATACCATACTGCTTTAATTACTACTTCTTTGTAACATGACTTGAAATCTGGAATTGTGCTTCCTCTAGTTTTGTTTTTGTTTCTCAAGATTGCTTTGGCTATTTGAGGACTTCTGTGGTTCCTTACAAATTTTAGGACTGTTTGTCCTAGTTCTGTGAAAAACACTATTGATGGGGCACCTAGGTGGCTCAGTTGATTGTGCACCTGACTCTTGGTTTCAGCTCAGGTCACTATCTCACAATCTGTGAGTTCAAACCCTGTGTTGGGCTCTGGGCTGGGGGCACAGAGACTGCTTAGGATTCTCTCTCATCTATCTGCCCCTCCCTCCTGCTCGCTCTTACTCCCTCTCTCAAAATAAATAAACATAAGCAAGAAACCATTTGAAAGGGGCTTATTAAAAATTGCTATTTGTATTCTGATGGGGGCTGTGTTAAATCTGTAGATTGCTTTAGGTAGTTTGGATATTTTAATAATATTTGCTCTTCTAACCTAGGAGCATGGGATGTCTTCATGTCTTCTTGAATTTCTTTTATCAGTGTTCCATGATTTTCACAGTACAGGTTTTTCACCTCTTTGCTTTAGTTTATTCCTAGATATTTCAGTGTTTTTGGTGCAACTGTATATGGGATTGTTTTCTTAATTTCACTTTCTGCTGCTTCATTAGTATACAAGAATGGAACAGATTTCTATACATTTATTTTGTATCCTGAGACTTTGTTGATTTATGACTTCTAGTAGTTTTTTTGGTGGAGTCTTTAGGGTTTTCATCTGCAAATAGTGAAAATTATGCTTCTTCCTTACCAATTTGGATGACTTTTATTTATGTTGTCTAATTGTTGTGGCCAGGACTTCCAGTACTATGTTGAATAAAAGTGGTGAGAATGGATTCCTTATCTTGTTCCTGATCTTAGGGGAAAAGCTCTCAGTTTTTCACCATTGAGTATGATGTTGGCTATAGGTTTTTCATATAAGGCCTTCATTATGTTGAGGTATGTACACTCTAAACCTACTTTGCAGGGAGTTTGTCGTGAATGGATCTTGTACTTTTTCAAATGCTTTTTCTGCATCTATTGAAATGATCATATGGTTTTACCCTCTCTTATTGATGTATCATGTTTACTGTTTTATGAATATTGAATCACTCTTGCGTGCCAGGAATAAATCCCACTTGATGGTGTTATATGATTTTTTTAAATGTACTGTTAGATTTAGTTTGCTAATAGTTTGTTGAGGATTTCTGCATCTATATTCATGAGATATATTGGCCTACAGTTCTTTTTTCCTGATGTCTATTTTGATATCAAGGTGATATTGGCTTCACGGAATGAATTTGGAAGTATTCCTTCCTCTTGTATTTTTTGAAATAGTCTGAGAAGAATAGGTATTAACTCCTTAAATGTTTGATAGAATTTGCCTGTGAAGCCATCAAGTCTTGGACTTTGTTTTTTGGGAGGTTTTTTTTTTTTTTTAATTTTTTTTATTGATTCAGTTTCATTGCTGTTAATGGATCTGGTCAAATTTTCTATTTTTTCCTGCTTTAGTTTTGGTAAGTTACATTTATAGAAATTTTCTCATTTAAGTTATCCAATTTGTTGGTGTATAGGTTTTCATAATATTATTACAAGTGTTTGTACTTCTATGGTATTGGTTGTTATTTCTCCTTTTTCATTAGTGATTTTGTTGATTTGGGTCCTCTCCTTTTTTAAAATCAATCTTGTTAGAGGTTTATCAATTTTGTTGGTCTTTTCAAAGAAATAGCTCCTGGTTTCATTGATCTATTCTATTGATTTTGATTTTATATCTTTTTCTTTCTTTGCTTGTGTCTACTAGATTATTAATATAAAAATGTTAAAAAGAAAAAAATTTCTTCTCTGTTATCAATTGGCTCTCATCCTTCCCTCTTGCCCACACAACTCCTGACCCATTTCCTCATGGCCAGTTCAAAACTGAGCCTGTTCACTGCCATTTTCACAGAAAACAACCAGTGCCAGGGATGCAGGGAAGAAGGTTAGATGAGGGTGAGAGTACTGTCCAGGTTCTACCCAAAGGTAGGCTGGGTGGAGATTTACAGAATTCCGATGAAAGGGCTGGTGGCCTCACAATGACACTGTCTAAAGTGGGCTGGAAAGGAGATAGGGCAGCCTGTCAGAAGCTTTAGAAGACATCTCATGGACTTGTGTCAAACCCAGAAAAACTGACACCAGGATGGAGAAACTAGGGAGGCTATCTTGCAGAAAGTTTCATAATTCTCCCACGTTGGGAGGTAGGAAAAGTCTAGAAGCCACCGAGTCTCGCTCGTTTTGGCAGAAAAATTTACTCTAGTGTTGGGAAGTCACAAAGCCATGGACACTGAGAGGCTATGTATGAAGGGATGCATAGTTTCACAAAACACAGTGGTCACAGACCAGAGAGCAGTGGAGATCATGCTACTGACACAGAAACTACAAAATCCAAAGGCAGGGAGAGTGGTTTTTCAGGGAGTAACTGCACCAGTCATCCATACTTGACCCTAGGTCAATCTGGTGAGTTTCACAGAGCAACTGGCAACTTTGGGGGTAAGGGCTGTCACATAAAAAGGACTTAAGCAGCTAGAAAGGTATGGTAGGAAACTGCTCCAGGGCTCTCAGGAGTTGAGGGCAGTATCAGAGGGTAGGTGGACAGATGCACAAGAAACAGCATCAAAGAGGTTACCTGATCAGCAGTCAGTTGGTGAGGGGGAAGAGGATCTAGGAGGCAGATGAAGGGACCAAAGATGGGGTCCTGAAGGCAAGTCTCTGGAGGCTGGATCAGGAGAAAGACCACACACTGGGCACAGTGATGAAACTCAACTCTGGAACCTAAATGGGGAGGTGACGAATGGGGGTGGGTGTCACTGACTGAGGGTGGTGGGTGAAACAGCCTCATAGGAGCCATCATAGGGCTACAGAGAAACACATGGCTGGTAGGTCACAGAGGGCTCCCTCCAGTCTGGATGGGAAGGCACAGTCTCACAGAGGAGGTCCATTGATGCCCAGATGGCCGAGGTCCTCATATTGACAGTGGCCCTTTTAGGCAAAGTGTCGGCAGACAGGGTGTTAGGATCTATCTTCCATAACTTGGGGGCCATCCTTGCGTGGGCAGGTATTTTTGATAAGAGACCAACTTTTGAGCCTTCAAGGATTTCTCTGCTCTTTGTGAAAGCCTCCCCTGAAAGGATCCCCATGGATTGGTCCAGGAAAAGGAGGTTCAGTATTGGTCCTCCACCAACCACAACCACATAGTCCACATCGGGGGCCTAGGTCTCCCCAGATTGGGCCTCTGCCCCAGGGAGGAGGTGGGAGACTCAGCAGTGGTGGAGTCATTTATCCCCTTGATCCTGGAGGACCTCTGTGAAGAGCTGACTTGGTCACCAAGCTTTCCATTGGCTACGGGGGTAGAACCCAGAAGGCTGGGTGGTCCAATAAGACTCCTATTCTCTTTATCTCCAGTCTCTTCCCACTCTGGCAGCAGGGCTGCTGCAGTGACAGCCACTGCTGCTGCTGCTTCTGCTTCTTTTATTTCAACATCATGGTTGCGGCAATGGCTGCCTATATCATTTATTCTGTTCTAATCTTTATTATTTCCTTGCTTTAGCGATGTTTGGGTTTTGTTCTTTATCTAGATCCTTTAGGTGTAAGGTTAGGTTGAGATTTTTCTTGCTTTTGAGGTAGGTCTGTATTGCTATGAACTTCCCTCTTAGGACCACTTTAGAGGCAGCCCAAAGATTTTGGACCATTGTCTTTTCAACTTTGTTTCCATGTAATTTTTGACTTCTTTAATTTCTTGGTTGATTCATTCATTATTTAGCAGCACACTATTTTAACCTCCAAGCATTTGCTGCTCTCTTTACAGATTTTTTTTCCTGTGGTTTTCTAATTTCAGAGCATTGTGATCAGAATAGATGCATGGTAGGACTTTGATTTTTTTAAATTTGTTGAGACATCTTTTGTGACTGAATATTTGATCTATTCTGGAGAGCGTTCTGTGTGCATTTGAAAAGACTGTGTACTCTGCTGTTTTAGGATAAATGTTCTGAATATATCTGTTAAATCCATCTGGTCCAGCATGTCATTCAAAGCCACTGTTCCTTTGTTGATTTCCTATTTGGATGGTTTGTCTGTTGATGTAAGCGGGATGTTAAAGTGCCCTACTATTATTGTATTATCAATTATTTCTTTTTTGTTTGTTATTAACTGTTTTATGAATTTCTGTGCTCCTATGTTGGGTACACAGATATTATTATATAGTGTTCTTCCTTATCACATTACAATTTTTGTTTTAAGTCTATTTTGTTCAATGTAAGTATTGTTACCCCAACTTGCTTTTGACGTCCATTTGCATGATACTTCTCCATCCCCTCACTTTCAACCTGTAGGTGTCTTTTGGTCTGAAATCAATCTCTTGTAGGCAGCATATTGATAGGTCTTGTTATTTTATCCACTGTGTCACTGTATGTCTTTTGATAAGAGCATTTAGTCCATTTGCATTCAAGGTAATTATTTATGGGTATGTATTTATCAACATTTTGTTATTTGTTTTATGGTTATTTCTAAATATTTTCTCTGATCCTTCTCTTGCTGTCTTTCATAGTGTGTTGGCATTCTTTAGTGATGGACTGGATTCCTTTCTCTTTATTCTTTGCATATGTATTACTGGCTTTTGATTTATGGTTACCATTAGTTTTGTATATAACATCTTCTGCATACAGTAGTCTATATCAAGTTGATGGCCACTTAAGTCAACCCATTTTTACCCCCTCACCCCGTTTTAGGTATATGGGGTCATATTTTACATGCTTTTTAAGTCCTTTGATAATATTTATAATATCAGTATTATAAAACAAATATTTTTACTGCTTTTGTGCTTTCTACAGTTCATACTCTCACTTATGGTCTTCCTTTTCCAGTCAAAGAGTCCACTTTAATATTCCTTGTAGGGCTGGTTTAGTGATTATGAACTCCATCAGATTTTGTCTGAGATACTCTCTCTCCTTTTATTCTGAATGATAGCTTTGCTGGATTGGATATTCTTGGTTGTAGATATTCCCTTTTACCACTTTGAATATATTATCCCACTCCCTTCTGGCTTACAAAACTTCTGCTCACAAATTCACTGATGGCTTTATGGGATTTCCCTTATATTTAATAGTCTTCCCCCCTCCTTTGTTGCTTTAACATTTTTTTATCACCACTTTTTGCCATTTTAATTACTATGTGTCTTGATGTGGAACCTTCTTGGGCTGAATTTTTGGAAGGTTCTCTGTGCCTCCTGGATCTGGACATCTGTTTCTCTCCTTAGAATAGGTAAGTTTTCAGCTACTATTTCTTCAAATAAATTTTCTACCCCCAATCTCTCTTCTTCTTCTGAAATCCCTATAATATGAATATTATTATGCTTGATGGAATCACTGAGTTCCCTTAGACTATTCTCAGTTTTCTTTCCTCTCCTTTGCTCAGCTTGGTTACTTTTCATTACTTGTCTTCCAGGTCACTAATTTGTTCCTCTGCTTCATCTAGCCTGGTATTTATTCCATCAAATGTATTTTTAATTTCATTTACTGTGTTCTTCATCTCTCTTTTTTTAATCTCCTTGTTAAGGGTCTCAGTGATGCCCTCTACTCTTTTCTCAAGTCTAGGAAGTATCTTTATGATCATTACTTTAAATTCTCTATCAAACATATTACTTTCATCTGTTTTGCTTTGGTTTCTCTTGGTGGCTTGTCTTGTTCTTTCATTTGGGAGATATTTCTGTCTCCTTATTTTGTCCCACTTTCAATGTCTGTTAGGAAAGTCAGCTACTTCTCTTGCTCTTAAAGTAATAGTCTTGTGAAGAAGAGGTCTTATAGTGCCCTCCAGTGCTGTGTCCCCTATTGCTCAGGGCCTGGTGTTTCAGGGAATGTTTCCTATGTGCATTGCATGTGCTCTGCTATTGAGTCTTGGCATATTTTTCCTTCAGTCCAGTTACCTACAGAGGATCTTTTTGCCGCTTGCGGTCCTCAGCAGGAGTGGCATAGATTTTAACAAGGTGTGTAGTAGTCTGCTTGTGAAATGGGATCTGCTCCTCCTGCTGCCAGAAGAGAGGCCCTGCAAAATGTACGTGTCAGCAGATTTGGTGTTGGCAGGGTTTGTGCCAGTCTTCTGGGGGCGAAATCTGCAGCGCCAGGACTGAGGTAGGTGTGACTGGGAAGGGCTGATCTGCCAAAGCATGAGGAGGCAGGGCTCAGTGCAAGCAAGTTAGGTAAGGAGCGTAGGTACCGCGGTGGTTCCCACAGGTGGCCACTATTTATTCAGGAGGGGGGCAGACAGGGAAGGGAAATGGTGCCTGCCAGCTCCTTTTCCTGGAGGCATCTCTTGGTGATCCCTATGTCTCTGGGCCACACTCTGTGATGACAAATCACTTTCCCTCCCACTTTCCCTGACATTTTTCAAACTGCTGGTTCTATCTTGTATCTGTATGGACTATTTGTAGTCCTCTTTATGGGCAGGAACTCCACTTTCTTCTCCCCTCTATACTCTCCCAGAGCCGAGTATGCCGATTTTTTAAGATTCCAGGTTTTAAGTCCCTCTGATTGTGAGAACTCAAGAAATTTAGCCCCTCTCATTTTCAAAGGCAAATATTATGAGGATTCATCCTCTCTGTTCATGGGTTCCCCAGTGTGAAAGTCTGTTTTCTGCCCTTCTCCACACCACTGGCTCCCTCCCCACCAAAGATGGCCACAGTCCCTTTTGCTTCCAGACCCTGTCTTTGACTTTCCTACCTCCTTTGACGTGGCCTCTTCCCTACCTTAGTTGCAGAGTTTGTTCTGCCTGTCTTTCTTAGGTCATTTGAGCTATTTACACTGGTTTGTTATCTAGTTGTATCCATGGGATGAAGCAGGCTTAGGGTCCTCCGACTCCACCGTCTTCCCAGGCAACCTTATTCCACAAGCTTTTTGAAATGAAGCCTTCTCTCTTGTCAGCCTTCAACTGACACAAATTAGTCAGCTGGGGGCAAGAATATTTTATAAATGGTGCTCTGTATTTCATTTTGCTTCTCATTAGGACACATATAAAATACTACTTCTAAATTTTGCTATATTCAATAACTATTAAAGGGTTAATAGAATAGACCACAAGGGACAAGAAAATGGAATGTTATGATGCTATCTGAATAATTAAAGTGTGAGATGATGGTGGCCCACTCCAATGTACTAGCAATAGAGGTGATGGGAAATGGTCAGATTTTTATATAATTTGAAGCTTGAATTTTGAGAGGAAAAAATGACTCTAGGAAATTTGGCCTCACATACTCAAAGGATGGATTTGCTATCACTTGAGATGGAGAAAGTCATGGGTAGAACATGTTTAGGGGAGGTGGAAAGGATCCGCAGTTCAGTTTGAGATGCTAATTTTAAGATGCCTATTGGCCAGCCATGTGGGATGGAAGCTGAAAATATGAATCTGCAGTTTGGGAAAGAAGACTAGATTGGGGATATAAATTTGGGAATCCTTAGCATAAAGTTGGTATTTAAAGCTTTTATATTGAATGAGTGCAGATGGAGAAGAAACAAAGAGCTGCTGCCTGAAATTCTCCAATATTAAGAGATTAGGAAGAAGAAAACCCAGCAAAGAAGACTGAAAATGAACAAGAAAAGCAGAAGGAAAACCAAGATGTGTATGTGAAATGCCAAGTGAATGAATTATGTCAAATAAGAGTGATCAACAGTGTCAACTGTTGCATACAGAATAGACCAAAAATATGTGGGATAAGAATTAAACAACAGATTTAGTAACATAGAGGTGAATTTAACAAGAGCAATTTTGGTGCAGTATTGGAGTGAAAATTTGATTACAGCTGGTTTAAACAGAAAATGGGGAGAAGGTACTGGGAGTTTGAGAAGGTATAAAATAGTTGTCTAGAACAGTAGAAAAGTAAATGAGTGAGTGGAAGACAGTCTGCCTGCCAGTAAAAGGTTCTAGTTGAGATTCATGGTACTGAATTTAAAGTGAGAACAGTGTTCATGTTGGTATACTTTTCTCTAGCCATGTTCCCTTTTAGGCACAGGTATAGCATAGATGAAGAATTAGATTAACCAAGGTTTTTGTTTTGCCAAGCAGTATAATGAAATGAGAGAGGGGTAAGGAGTCAAGTGTCAGAAAAAGAGTAATCCAGACTGCTCTATGGTATTTAAACTATGGAGGGTATCACAAGGTAAGGAATAAAACAGACAAACAAAAACACACAGGTGATAGGATCAATGCACTGGGAAACCCAATATAATCAAGAGTACTTAGAGGAAATGAACTACAGATAAAAGAACTGGAATAAAATAACTGTACTCAGACAATGGGATACACGGTGGAGTTAATATCATATACTTTTTAAAGGGTGCCTGGGTGGCTCAGTCAGTTAATCGTGGGACTTCAGCTCAGGTCATGATCTAACGGTCTGTGAGTTTTGAGCCCCCGTCAGCTCAATGCTGACAGCTAACTCAGAGCTGGGAGCCTGCTTCAGATTCTGTGTCTCCCTCTCTATCTCTCTCTGCTCCTCTCTGGCTCACACTCTGTCTCTCTCTCAAAAATAAATAATAACATTAAAAAATATGTATCTAATACCTTATATAATCCGTATTTTTGCTTTAAGCAAGCTTTTCTTATATTTTCTTATATTTTAGTTTAAAAGATTTTCTTACCTCTGATGAGGAAGGTCGGCTTGGACTGAGGGACATATTCACCAATGTCTGAACAGGGTAATTACCAGTTGGAATTTTGTGGGGTTTTTTCTCTTTCTTCATTTAAGTAGTATTTGTAAAGGTTAGAACAGATTTTTCACTTGTTTAAGATAGCATTCCACTCATTTCTGGTCTCTGTTCATTAAAAAAGTGAAAAGAAAAACACAAGAATCTTTAAAATAGGCTGAAAATGAAAACTTAGGAATGTTCACAATCTCATTATAATAATTTAAAAAATCTATTACTAGTAAATATATATATATATATATATTTATACATATATCAATGGGATATGTATATATCCCATACAACTAAATAAAGTGTTAAGTTACATTATAATAGACTTGTGACCAGGGCATATTTTACTATTCTAAACAATTTTCTCAAGGTTGAAAATTAAAGATATATGGTATTTTACATAAAGTAGAAGTATGTTTCTGGAAGTAGAAAGACTAAATTTGTGCAAATGGCTATAGGATGAAAACCGTTTTACCATAAAGATATATTCCTGGGCTTGATACCTCAACAATAAATGTGAATAATTATTCCATATGAAAATACCAGTATTTAAGTACTTTAAGCTATGTTTGTGTGTTTTCTGTATTTTTCTCAGAGGATTTAAAGTTTACAAGAATACACAATAGCATTTAAATTATATAAATATATAATAAAAATTGAAAAGGTAGCTGAATTACTCTAAAAAGGAATTATCAAGGTAGGACAATCCTTAACGATACAATGTGATGCCAATACCAGAACAGAAGCCTTTTCAAGCTTTCAAAGCATTGCTCCATCTTGATTAATATTCAAATAGTATGTCCAACAAAATTTAAAATCTGTTATTTGGTACTGATTACAGCTCTATGAAATCATATCAGAGACCACTAATGATTCTAATGATATCAAACTTAAAAAGATACATCCTGGGATATAGCCTCTTTTAAATCAAGTTAGTTTCATATATTACTTCCTGTGCAAATTTCTTAAAATAATTAAAACTTAAAATGTGATTTGTTATTTTAACCATCTCAAGCATTATTTTAATTACATTAGTATTTTTTCAACTATTTAGATATTTCCATTTCTATACCCATCCAAAGGCTCCTTCTGCCATTGTAGGAATATTAGCCTCTGTTACAAACCTAAATAAGGATATTACCATATATGTATCTGATTACATAAAAATTATTTGTAATAACCAATAAGAATTACAGTCCATGGGCATGCAAATTGCTACTGATGTGAAAACTGGGAGGCTGGGATTGTTAATTTTTGTGGATGCATTAAAACCTGGTCATTTTGGGGGTACCTGGTTGGCTCAGTTGGGTAAGCATCTGACTCTCGATTTCAGCTCAGGTCATTATTTCATGGTTCATGAGATGGAGCCCAAATTGGGTTCTGTGCTGATAGCATTAAGCCTGCTTGGGATTCTCTCTTTCCCTCTTGCTCTGCCCCTCCCCATTGTACATATGTGCACATTCTCTCTCTCTCTAAATAAATAAACATTAAAAAAACTTCACATTTTCATTCAGAACAAAGTTTTAATTAAGCAAACTCAAATCATTAACCAAGACCTGCTTTAATACTGTCCTCAGGTAAACTGCCTAATTACATTATCCCTTCTAAAGGTATAGCAAAGAAGCCATATTTTCAATAACTTCCTTTGTCATTTCTGACTGGATCAGTGCTGAATACTAAATGCTGGACAATAAAATGGCATGGCATGTAAAGATGAGACCTTAGAAATCAGAACAGGGAGAAAGAACTCAAGATTCAATATCTTCAAAAATAGATTATCATTAGTCAGTTATGGGTTTGAGAGGGAGTAAGTGCTTGTAGATAATCACCTACCTGTCATCTTTGATCTGATCTGTACTTTAAAGAGAACCACCTATTGTACTTTCACAGCATTTTCCCAAAATGACTTTGGGAGGAAGCAGCAGAACTGAAAATCAAGCTTAAAAATTTCTGGCACTTGATGACCTAGTGCTGAAAACACAAGATACTGCCACCCCATGCCTACTTCAGCTCTACCCATCCCACTGGGGTGGCCCTGATACAGAGTGCTACAGAACTCCCAGTCTGTGCCCACTCCAGCTCCAGCCAAAGCCACCAAGCATATGCAGACTATACAGGGATGGTTCCTATGCAACATCATTCCTTCAAGACTAGGTGAAATTGCTCTTTCACCTAATTCATAGAAACAAACACAAAAAATGAAACAAAATGAGGAGACAGAGAAATGTGGTCTCAATGAAATGATATTTGTCTAAATGAAAACAAAACCATAGAAAGAAGTAAATGAAATGAAGATAAGCAACCTAGCTAATAAAGAGTTCAAAGTAATGGTCAAAAAGATGCTCACCAGTCTGCAGAAAAGAGTGAATAAACCAAGTGAAAAAATATCCCATGAAAGGGATAAAAATATTCAAAAGAACCAGCCAGAGTTGAAGAATATAATAACTGAAATGAAAAATACACTAGAGGGAAACAATAAGGGATTCAGTAACCTGGAAGACAAAGTAATGAAAAGTATCCAAGCTGAACAGCAAAAAGAGAAAAGAATTTTTAAAAATGAGGAAATTTTAAGAGAACTCTGGAACAATATCAAACATACTAACATCTGCATTGTAGAAATCCCATAAGGAGAAAAGAAAGAGAAGGGGGCAGAAAACTTATTTGAATAGATAATAGCTGAAAACTTCCTCAACCTGGATAAGAAAACAGAGATGTAGTCCCAGTAAGCAGAGACAGAATCCCAAATAAAATAAACCCAAAAAAGTCCACATCAAGCCTCTAATAATTAAAACATCAAAAGCTGAAGATTAAGAGAGAATTTCAAATGTAACAAGAGAAAAACAACGAGTTACATACAAGGAAAACCCTATAAGGCAATCTATCACCTGATTTTTCAGCAGAAACTCTGCAGGCTAGAGGGTTTGGTATGATATATTCAAAGCACTAAAAGGGGAGAAAAAAATACAACCAAAAATACTGTACCTGGCAAGGTCATCATTCACAATTGAAGAAAAGATAGAGTCTCCCACACAAACAAAAATTAAAGGAGTTCATCACCACTAACCTTACAAGAAAAGTCAAAGGGACTTCTTAAAGTAGAAAAGGCCATAACTAGAAGAAAATTATAAAAGGATATAATTTCACTGGTAAAAGCAAACATACAGTAAAGGTAGTCAATCATTCACTTAGAAACCTAGTATGAAGTTTAAATAACAAAAGTGGTAAAAACAATTATATCTTTAAAAAAAGGCAAAGAATTCACAAAATAAAAAGGTGAAAAATGTGATACCATATACATAAAATGTGAAGGGGAAAAGAAAAAAATGTAATGCTTCTAAAATGTTTTCAAGCTTAAGCAGCCATCAACTTACCATAGACTGCTATATTATTTAGGATGTTATATATGAATCTCATAACCGCAAACCAAAAACCTGTAACGGATACACAAATATAAAGACAAAGGAGAACACTAAAGAAAGTTATCAATTACAAGGGAAGAATGCAAGAGAAGAGTGGAATAGAGAATAAACTGGAAAACAATGAAGAAAATTTTAGTAAGTACATACCTATCAATAATTACTTTATTTGAAAAAATATTTAATGTTTATTTATTTCTAGGAGAGAGAGAGAGAGAGAGCAAGCGAGGGCACAAACTGGGGAAGGGCAGAGAGAGAGAGGCAGATACAGGATCCGAAGCAGGCTCCAAGCTCTGAGCTGTCAGCACAGAGCCCAATGCAAGGCTCGAAGCCCTGAACTGTGAGATCATGACCTGAGCCAGTCCGATGCTTAACCGACTGAACCACCCAGGTGCCCCTCAATAATTACCTGAAATGTAAATGGACTAAATGCTCCAGATAAAACACAGGGTGACAAAATGGATAAAAAAACAACCCTCCAATGTTGCCAACAAGAAACTCACTCACTTCATACCTAAAGACACAAACAGACTGAAAGTAAAAGGATAGAAAGATATCCATGCAAATGAAGTAAAAAAAAAAAAAAAAGCTGTGGTAGCAATACTTTTATCAGAAAAATAGATTTTAAACAAGGACTGTAACAAGAGACAAAGTAGGGCATTAAGTAATAATAAAGTGATCAATACAGCACAAATATATAACAATTGTAAATATCTGTGCAAATATAGGAGTGCTTATATATATATATATATAAAAAATATGAACAGACATAAAGGCAGAAATTGACAGTAATATGAGAATAGTAGGGAACTTTAACACCCCACTTACATCAATGGATAGATCATCCAGACAGAAAATACAGAGACTGGCTTTGAATTACACATTAGAACATATGAACTTAACAGACATATATAGAATATTCCATCCCCAAACAGCAGAATATACATTCTTTTCAAGTGCATACGGAACTTCTCTAGAATTGATCATGTTAGGCCACAAAACAAGTCTCAATAAATTTAAGAAGACTGAAATAAAATCAATCATTTTTTCTGACCACAAGAATATGAAACTAGAAATCAATTACCAAAAAAAAAAAAAAGGAAAAAGAAAAAACCCAAATGTGGAGATTTGAAAACATATTACTAAACAACCAATAAGTCATAAAGAAATCAAACAGGAAATCAAAAAACTAGAAGACAAAAATGGAAACGTCATGGTTCAAAATTTTGGGGATGTATCAAAAGTAGTTCTAAGAGGGAAGTTTATAATGATATAGCTCTGCCTTAAGAAACAAGAAAAATCTCAGAACAATCTAACCTTACACCTAAAGGAACCAGAGAAGAAAGGAAATCCTATCAGAGTGAAAACAAATGAAAGATGCAAAAAAAAAAAAAAAAAAAATCAAGTGAAACTAAAACTGAGTGAGTCCTCTGAAAAGACACACAAAATTAATAAAACTTTAGCCAGATTCATCAAGAAAAAAGGGAGAGGACTCAATAAAATCAGAAATGAAAGAGAAGTAACAAGCTTTATCACAGAAATACAATGTATTATAAGAGACTACTATGTGAAATTATATGTCAACAAATTAGACAACCTAGAAGAAATAAATTCATAGAAAAACATATAATCTTCCAAGATTAAATCAGAAAGAAATAAAAAACCTGAACAGGCTGATTACTAATAACAAAATTCAATTGGTAATCAAAAAGCTCTGGGGCACCTGGGTGGCTCAGTTGGTTAAGCATCGGACTCTTGATTTTGCCTCAGGTCATAATCTCGAGATTTTGTGAGTTCGAGCCCCACATCAGGGCTCTGCACAGATAATACCAGAGCCTGCTTGGGATTCTCTCTTTCCCTCTTGCTCTGCCCCTCCCCTCTCCCTCTCTGCTCATGCTCACTCTCAGTCTCTCTCTTAAAATAAATAAATAAACTTAAATTTTATTTAAAAAAAACAAACTATTAAGACTACACCAAAATAAAAAGCTTTCACACAGCAAAAGAAACCAACAACAAAATGAAAAGACAACGTATTGTATGGGAGAAGATTTTTCCAATTGATATATCTGACAAGGGGTTAATATGCAAAATATAAAGAACTTCTACAACTCTACACCAAAACCACGAATAATCAACTTAAAAAATAGGTAGAGGATCTGAATCTACCAGACACATGTTGGTCTGATGGCCAACAGACACATGAAAAGATGCTCAACATCACTAATCATCAGGGAAATACCAATCAAAACCACAATGACATATTACCCTACACAAGTATAAAAGGCTAGAATCAAAAAGACAAGAGCAAGTGTTGGCAAGGATGTGGAGAAACAGAATCCCTCATTGACTCTTGGTAGGAATGTAAATTGGTGCAGCCCCTGTGGAAAGCACTATGCAGGTTCCTCAAAAATTAAGAGCAGAGGGGCGCCTGGGTTGATCAGTCAGTTAAGCGTCTGACTTCAGCTCAGGTCATGCGGTTCATGGGTTTGAGCCCTGCATCAGGTTCTGTGCTGACAGCTCAGAGCCTGGAGCCGGTTTCAGATTCTGTGTCTCCCTCGCTCTCTGCCCCTCCCCCTCTCACACTCTGTCTCACAAATAAACAAACATTAAAAATTTAAAAAATTAAGAACAGAAACACTGTATGATCCAGTAATTCCACTACTGGATATTTGCCCAAAGAAAACAAAAACATTAATTCAAAAAGATATATGTACCCCTATGTTTACTGCAGTATTATTTATAATAGCCAAGATATGGAAGCAACCCAACTGTCCATTGATAGATGAATGAAGAAGAGGTGGTATATATAAACAATGGAATACTCTCAGCCATAAAGAATGTAATCTTGCCCTCTGCAACAGTATGAACGGAACTAGAAGGTATTAAGCTAAGCAAAATAAGTCAGAGAGAGAAATACCATATGAATTCACTTATATGTGGAACCTAAAAAACAAATGAGTGAGCCTTACAGAGAACAAACTGATGGTTGCCAGAGGAAGGCAGGGAGATGAATGAAATAAAGGGGATTAAAAGGTACAAACTTCCAGTGATAAAATAATTCATGGAAATAAAAAGTACAGCATAAGAATATAGCCAATAATACTGTGATAATGTTGTTTGGTGAGAGATGGTGAGTACACTGACTATGGCGAGCATTGAGTAATGTAAAAAACTGTTGAATCATTGTTATACACCTGAAACTAATATAACATTGTATGTTAATCATACCGCAATAACTAAAAACCAGTCTGATTAAAAAATGGGCTGAGGACCTGAACACGCATTTTTTTTTTAAAAGACAACACAGAGATGGCCAAAAGACATACAAAAAGATCCTCAAAATCACTAATCACCAAGGAAATGAAAAGCAAAGTCACAAGATCACTTCAGACCTCAGAATCAGCTAGCTTCAAAAACACAAGAAATAAAAGTGTTGGCAAGGAAGTGAAGAAAAAGGACCACTCATGCACCGTTGGTGGGAATGTAAAATGGTGCAGGCATTGTGGAAACCAGTATGCAGGTTCTTCAAAAATGAAAAAAAAGAAAAAAACCCTACCATATAGTAATCCTGCTACTTGATATTTAGCTGCTGAAAATGAAAACACTAATTTGAAAAGATATATGTCCCTCTATGTTTACTGCAGTACTATTTTCAATAGCCAAGGTATGAAAGCAACACAAGTATCCATTGATGGATGAATGTATAAAGACTATGCAGAATATTAGTAATGTAATATTACTCCTCCATAAAAAAGAATGAGATCTTGCCTTTTTCAACATGGATGGGCCTAGGGAATATTATGCTAAGTGAAATAAACAAAGAATGACAAATACTATATGATTTCAGGTATACATAAAATCTAAAAAACAAATGAACAAACAAAACCAGAAACAGATCCATAAAGAGAACAAACTTATGGTTGCCAGAGGGAGGGAGTGTGGAGGGGTGGGCACAGTGGATGAAAGGAGAACAATGGGTACAAGATTCCGTTTCTGAAATGAATAGGCTACAGCATGGAATATAGTCAAAGGTACTGCGCTAGCATCATATGGTGACAGATGGCAGCTACACTTGGCGAGAGCACAACACAATGAATAGAGTTGTCAAATCACTGTTCTACACGTGAAACCAATGTAACATTGTGTGTCAACTATACTTCAATTAAATAAGAAAGTTCTGAAAGATTACTTCATTATGAAATGAGGAAACAGTGGTTCAGCAAAGCTTAAATGGTTTTGGCTTGCGGGTGGGGGGGAAGCGGGGAAAGGGTGGTGGTGGAGAATATTAAGTGGTGAAGAGAATTTAAACATTGGTTTATAACCCTAGTCGTTACATCTATTGTATGAATTAAGTAAAATACTACAGCACACTGTACATTTTTGTAAAGGGGTTTAAACTATTTAGTGAGGAAACTGGGTTTTTATTTGTCAATTAGAGCGAATTATATGAGGATTTTCTCACTATACAAAAAGTCTGAAACGTCTTAGTGATGAAATTATTCACGTTTATCGAAAACATTAGTGTATTCCTTGATGTACTTCAAGCGTTGAATAGGAAACACTTGTCCTAAGTCCTATGACATAATAAATACGTTTCCGTGGGTGAGATACTGATTGGCCGAGCCTATTTTGCTTGATTAGATCCTACTGTTTCTCCAGCAACTCCTCTGAACGTCACTTTCAAGCAGCAGGTAGTAAGTTACCAGTGAAATGTAAAACAAACTTTCCGGAAACACAAAAAGTTGTTTTATTTTTCAAGATACAATAATCGTTAACCCCCCCACGTGAAGTGGATAATAAGAGGAGACGGGCGTCATCTTCTGCAAGTACCTTGGCTTCTTCACAACCTCTTCGAGAAAACCAGGAGATAAGCGAGAGAAGCCAAATCCTGAGAAGATGCGCTTTCCCCTAGCGACCAGCACCCCTGCTCCCTGCCGCCCCGCTCCCCTCGGTCAGTTATGCGACCTCCGAGCCCCCTTTCTGCCTCAAGGGGTCTGAGGGCAGAAAACTGGCTGAGAACCGGCCACCCGACAAACAAACTCGGGTAACGTTTCAGAGACGCGTCTCTAGGGAGTCAGGGTGTCAGTAACTCGCGCCGGCTACTTCAGGCTCCTACTCCTCGGCTGGGACCTTCTCTCCCCACAACTTGTGCCGCCAAGGCCGTCAGGAAAACTGGAACCTCTTTGTCACCAGGCCAGCAGGCCTTATTATAAACTCCCTCAAGCACCTGACTTTCCTAACCAGTCCTCTCTGGTTCCCCTCGGGTCTTGGCAGCTACAGACGAGCTTTTTCTTTACCTCTCCTAAGTCGGCCTCTGGGGAGAGGAAAATGCGCGTCGGGTCTCATTGGCGTCCCGCAGCGGCTCAGCCCAAAGCGCGCTCCTCCCCTTCTCGCTCGCTTCTCCCCCTCCCTCCGGCTGCCCTCCCGCCTGGAGTGAGGAGCTGGAACTGAGAGCCGCGGAGGACACGCATGCGCGCCGCGGGTGGAGCCGCTGGGCAAAGAACCGGAAACTTAAGAGACAAAGTTCGGAGCCCCGCCCCCCGCCGCTCTGCCCCGCCGTCAGGCCCCGCGGACCCTCGACCCGGCCGCTTCCCGTTTCGACTAATCTGTCCCGCTCTCGCGAGCGCCATGTCGGGTTCCTCCAGCGTCGCCGCAATGAAGAAAGTGGTTCAACAGCTCCGGCTGGAAGCCGGGCTCAACCGCGTGAAGGTGAGCGGGGGCGGGCGGACGAGGGGGACGGGAGGGCGGAGGCGGCGGCGGGTGGGCGGCCGAGGTGGCTGTGGCGGGCAGCAGTCTCGTCCGGCTTCTGTTTCGTCTGGGGACGACGCGCGCTCGGCGCCGACGACCCGATCCGGGAGCGGCCAGCTTTAGAGAAGTAGCGGCGCGGGTCGGCGCTGTTGTTCGGAGGGTGGTTAGCGCGCCCTTCCGCGCCAGGGCTTTCCCAGGCAGGCTGGCCCCGGGGCTGAACTGCTGCTTTCCGCATTCCGGTCGCCCTTCTCTCTCCCTCCCTCCGCCGTGACTCCGCGGCTGGCTTGGGCAACAGCTGCCCCTCCGCGCGCCGTCCGCACCCTTCTAGTCCTTAGCTTACCACACCCCACCCTTTATTTTCACTGGACAGTTTTATCTGACTTTTAATTCAGAACAGAACCTATTTTCATGTCGAACTTTCCCAAGCCCACTCCGTGCTAGCTCCTCTTGTCCTCCGAACACATACTTGAAAACGAGTTTTTGCGCACGCAAACTGTAAGTTACAGAAGCGTGTTTGTTTTCGAAACGTCCCCGGTGTCTAAGGTTACCACTGGTGTTCTGTTCAATCTCATACAAAGCGTGCATTTCATACCTACTCGGCACAGTTTACTGTGATCTGACCTTGGAAATACCTACTGGTTTGCATACCTTAGTGACCAGGTTGGACTAGTCTTATTTGTTTTGCCGTCTAGTTAATACTGACCTTGTCTTGGGGCATTTACTTTGGGTGGAAAAAAGCCTTTTGTGTGTGTTGATAGGACAACCTGACATTCAAGTGCTATTCCAAGTTTCTCCTGATTTTTAAAATCCTAAATGGAGTCGCATCTTTCTGATGCAGGTCATCTTACAAGTGAAACACCTCTTGTAATTAAAAAATAATAATAACATAAATCACGCGCTCTGTTGAAAGCAGCAGCCAGGTTTCAAGATGACTTGTGTACTCATCTGGTTAGTGTTTACTTCTCCCTGAAATGTTTTTATGGAGTAAGATAGCCTCCCATTTACCTACTTCCTTAAATAGAAATGTCAGGGACCTAGCCTATTCAGTTGTGGTCACCTCAGGAGGGAAGGGAAATTCCCATTAGTTTTGGTGTGGGAGTCCCATCACTTCCTGCCCTTTAAGTGCTGTAGACTCCATTGCTATGGAATCCGTTTCTCTCATTTCCAGCTTCTTAACTCATCTCAGTGGTTTATGTACAGTCTTGGTTGGATTTAACTCTGAAATTTGAATCATAGGTTTCTTAACCAGCCATTACATGAACATTCATGTACGCCTTTATCACAGGTTGGAGTGGCCCAGGAAAGAAAAAAATGGGAGTGGGACGAAAAAAAAAAAAAAAAAAAGGCTGGTTGAAAGTAGTAAGTGTTCAGTGGGGGGACTTAGTCCTTGTCTCAAAAGAAAATGAGATGAAGCCCTCAGATTCAAGTACTCTAAGGGTTTTACCATGAAAAAACCCCAGTAAAATATACTCCAGTAAATTTTCTAGCTGATGCCTGTCTCTTACACTTCATTCTTAGGAGGCTTCTGGTGTGGAGCATTAAAATTTACACCACAGGTGACTTGGTTTCAGAGCTATTTCATCTCGTCCTTAGGGATGTAGCAAGGAGGGGAGGGTATCCCACCTTGGACTTTAAGTGAACTTTTCTTTAAATCTGTTGTAAAATGTGGTTAGAGTGATTTTATTTTGTCCATCTATTTTATCCATGACTCTGTTCTAGATGCTTTTTTTGGTGATATTTTTAAATTAGCATGAGTTTATACTGTTAAACCTTTATGTTTGACCACAGTTGATAGAAATTTTCACAAATGCTTGACCAACTCTACCATACGTAGGGTGACCGTGCATTGTATTACCAACTGAAACACTTCTGAGAGTGAAAGGGCATTAATAATTATGCCATGATTATAGGGTTTCAACCTCCTGGATAGTAATTATTACTGTGCTTTAGGGGTAGCAGCTTGTTTGAGTTTTAGAGCCTTTGTCTCAGTTCACTCCACTGCTTGGAATTCTCACTGATCGTTTTTCACTGATAGTTACTTGGTTGGATCTCTTGCCATTGAGATTTTCGTTTAAACATCACCTCCTCAGAGACACTTTCCCTTAGGTCAAGATCTAACCACTCTATTTCTGAAGAGCTCCTTGTCTGTATTTTCTGCTGAACTGTCACTTCCATAACAGGGATCTGGCTGCTCTTATGTATTCTCAGTGCCTAGAAGTATATTTGGTACATAATGGTGCTTGTGAAGTTTGTGAAAGGGAGTGAAGTTGGAGCCTGCCTACACTTTGGGCAGAAAGTTAACAAATACTTTGTCCTTACTGCTCATTAATGTGAATGAAACCAAGTTTTAAGTGTGTAAAAAATGATACCTTGCATTCCCCCACTTTAATTGCATACACCTTTTGGTGGATAAGCAGGGTGGCCATTTATTATAACTCTTGGTAACAGGTATTTACATATTACTTTACACAGTTGCTAAATAAACCTGTGGAACTCATTATTACCCTGGACTGTTGTAGAAGTCACAAGTACAAATAGATTTCAAGACTTGAGATTCATCTTGGGATGATGTATCTTTTTACCAGGTAAATGTCTGGGCTACAGCAGTAATTTTCAGGATTTCTTCTTATAGAGAATATTTGTGATACTTTCACCTCCCTTTCAAAGGCAAATGCCCAGCTGAACTGGATACCTGCTCTCACCCTTCTTGAGGATATTTAAAACTGAAAACAAAATTATTTTTCCCATCTTCCTAAACCTCAAGACTTATCAGAATATATACAAATAGTAGATGTTTAAGTGATACCTAACCCTTAAGTCCTGTTTGAGCGGCATTGCATACATATATGAAAATTATTAAGTCACATCTAAGCAAATACACCACTCCTTAAAGGCAGGCTGCTCAGTGGAGTTGCTAAAATAATTCAGTGTTTGCTATCGGCTTTTTAGTTACATGACATTTAACTGTCCAGTTTTGTAACATTAAACAGCAGATGGTACATAATACCAAAACAATGAACTGAATGGTTCAGATTTATAACATGATGTTCATTTTCCTAGTAATATATATGCTTTCAAGACAGTAATAATTGGCTAGAATTATAATACCTTTTGTTTGTATTTTGGGTACAGTTTTTAATAAAATACATGTTGAGTAACCTGAAGGTTGAGTACCTCTAAAGTTGATTAATAAACTACCATGATGGGTTTTTCTTTGCAGATGTACTAAATCATTTGATGCTTTTAATAAGCAAAAGTATACTATAAACTAGTCCTTTGTGTACATGCAGTGTTTTAAGTATGACCTCAGTATATGACTCCTTACTTTCAGTCAGTATATGTCTTCTTTTGAGTTGTTTATTGCAGGTATTTTCAAAGATTTGAGAAACCTTCATCAAAACAGTCTCATCTCCCACTACCCCCTTCTTTTGTACAGGTATCCCAGGCAGCTGCAGATTTGAAACAATTTTGTCTGCAGAATGCTCAACACGACCCCCTGCTGACTGGAGTGTCTTCAAGTACAAATCCCTTCAGGCCCCAGAAAGTCTGTTCCTTTTTGTAGTAAAAGGAATCTTTGAATGGTAAGTTTCCTTTAGAGGGTTTTTAACTGCAGTGTTTATGGGGACAACTTTTAATACGTGTACTACCAGTTGATTTGGATTAATTCTGATGTCATTTCTCTAATAGAAACCAGCTGTAGCACAGCATGGCAAAGAATTAATTGGGAGTTGGGAATGCAAGAGAAATTCAGGAAATAGTTGAATAGACTGACATGGTGTAGACATTTGTAGTGGGGGATAACAGGTTTTACTCTATTCTTGTTAGGTAAAGATACAAAAGAAATGAAGTGTAGGAGTTCATGGGGGCAGGCAGTGGATTTGAATTCAGCTTTCAGGATGGGCTGGTTTAAAGCATGTGTCCATATATTCCATTTCAAATGTCTGTGTGTGCAAAAATGTATAATGCTAATCCAAGAAAGATTTTCACCAAAAAACATGCTATGGATAATTTTAATATGTAATCTAAGGATGCTACCTTTTATAAATACACAGTACTTAAGTCAGAGGGTGTACTCATATTGACCTATGAGAAGCAACCTTAAACTAATAGTGTTAAAAAAAAAAAAAAAAGACTATGGGGGTGCCTGGGTGGCTCAGTCACTTGAGCGTCTGGCTTTGGCTCAGGTCATGGTCTTGCGGTTTGTGGGTTTGAGTCCTGAGTCAGGCTCTATGCTGACAGCTAGCTTGGAGCTTGTTTCAGATTCTGTGTCTCCTCCTCTCTCTGACCCTCCCCTTCTCATGCCGTCTCTCTCTCTCTCAGAAATAAAACATTAAAAAAAAAAGACTATGGCACACACCCTTTACAAACATTCTAACTCCTCAAAGTTCAGGAAGCCAGCTTCCTAAAATACCATGTTACATAGCTGTGCCCTCCCTAATTAAGCTTTGTAGATTTGGGAGTATCCAGGAAGTCAGCCTGTTTCCAGTAAATACAATGATTGGTTAAGATTCTGAAACACAAGAAACCACCTTTGAGTAACAGGTTTTCCATAAGGAAGTAGTTCTTTTTAACAGCCTAACGTGTTCATATTTAATAGTGAATAGTTCTTTGCTTCAGCAATACTAAATCTACATGGCAGTTTTTGGAAAATTGATTTTTATGGCTATCTTAAACCTCTGTTCCCCACTGTATTCATTTTATAAAGTGGTTTATTTTCATTTGATATAAAATACTGTTATGAAACAGGGCTTATTACCTGCCTGTTAATAGTTTCATTTTGCAGGAAGTCTGCAGATAAGAATTTAAATCACTTGCTCAAAGTCATAGCTAGAATAAGAACCCAGATTTTGAAGTAAAATAATATCTACTAATTCTGGCAGTTTAATAAAACAGGTTTGTGGATATGATTTGAAACACCCTGGGCCAGGAAAAGGCTATTGGGATGTAAAAGTATTTCTTCTCAAACTTGAATGTATCTGCAAATTACCTTGTTAAAATGCAAATTCAAATTCAGTAGGTATGAATACTAAGGGCTCAAGGATTTTTTTTTTTAATGTTTATTTTTGAGAGAGAGAAACCGAGCACGAGTGGGGGAGGGCAGAGAGAGAGGGATGCACAGAATCCAAAGTAGGCGCCAGGCTCTGAGCTGTCTGCACAGAGTCTGACACGGGTTGAATTCACAAACCACAAAGTTGGGATGCCCAACCAACCAAGCCATCCAGGCACAGGGCTGAAGCATTTTTTACAGACGCCCAGGTTATACTGATATTGGTGGTCCTGGGCCCACACTGAATGGCTTGGGTGCATAGAATCTATATTTGAGTCTTTATACTCACATCTTTTAAAAATACATAGTTTTATAGTTTAAAGAAAATAGCATAGATGGCTTAGTAATAGGTTAGAATACAAGGAAAATACAAAGACCATGATCAGCAAATTTAGAGACAATCATTGTTAAACTAGATTTCCTTTTAAGAGGGGAAAAAAATTATGGGCTAGATTAGACAAGGAGTATGTATGGTTTTTATTCTGCTTTTAGAAAACACTTGAACTTTATAGGCACCTGGGTGTCTCGGTTAAGCAGCCGATTTTGGCTCAGGTCATGATCTCATGGCTTGTGAGTTTGAGCCCTGCTCTGTGCTGACAGCTCAGAGCCTGGAGCCTGATTTGGATTCTGTGCCTTCCTCTCCGTTTGCCCCTCCCCCTCTCATTCTTGCATTCTTTCTCTCAAAAATAAAAATTAAAAAAAAACAAAACACTTGAACTTAATTTCATTAAAAATTCTTTGTAAATGAAATATTCAATGGCTGTATTACAGCTTAAACATCATTAAATATTGCTACACTGAGGCAAATATCTTGGTATTCCGATGTATAGTTTACTTGTTTCTTTAAGATAAGTTTCTAGAAGATTATTAAGGAATGTCATTTAAAATTTAACAACACTCATTAACTGGGAACACACTTTCCACCTGGAGCTTGAGAGTGCTTTTCTGTTGAGCCCTTGCCAAATAGACCTCAGCCTATTTGCTACTATTTTCTACTGATCTGTTTTTTTGCAATTTGCACTAATTCAGATAACTGGCTGAGATCAAACATTTTTTTTTTCATGATTCTGTTTAAGCCTCTTGAACATTCTCATTCTAAAATAATAGAAATTTTCAAGTAAGTATAGAAGACCATGTACCTACCGTCCTGAAATAAATAGTTTACCTTACTACTTTTCAAAAAGAAATAAAAGACACTTTTTCTACTTTTCTGCACAGGTAACTTACTCTGAAGTGGGAATACCTATGTTTTTACTACATATATTGTGTTTTGTAGTTTTAAAACAAAGTTACTGCTTTTTAAAGGACCAACTCTTAGCCTTACGATTTGTGTTGATCCTTGTAGATTGTTTTACCTGTTCTGCAGTATTCAGTGATGTGTGTAAGCCTCGGTTTATTTATCCATTCCACTGCTGAGTTACATTAAGGCTATTCCCAGTTCTTTGCTGTTAAAACACCATGATAGTCAATATCCATGTATATGTTTCACTTAAAGGTTTATCTAGGTAAATGTTAAATGGGTGTCCAATTGAATGGGAACCCCCAAGTGTGGGGCAGTGTGGGGTGGAAGTTGGTGGTGAGGGAGGTGAAAAAATTCACCTGAGACAGAACAAAGATAGAAGTTGACTGCATACGCTGTAAGGGAACTGGTGGGCAGGCCAGCAGAAAAGCTTGTGCCATGAGGCAGTGGGACTGGAATACACCTTAAGGGAGCTTCAGGCAGGACTGCAAAGGAGAGGCTTTCGGTAGTGAGGAAGTGGGTAGGGCTGTTTTTAAACGGAGAAGATGAGAAGTTATGGCGATGTATGGAATCTTCCTTTTGGTAACTGTGCCTAGTTGTAAGTAGCCCACTGGTTAATTGGCCTATGGATATTTTAAGGTGGATCACCTGATGGGCCTGTGTGTATTTAGGCAGGGGATCCGTGTGGGTGTTTTCTACACTCCATGGCCCAAGCCTGTTTGCCTGAAAGTGGCCTCTACAGTAAACAGAATTGGGACTGCATCTTCTATCTTAGTAGAAATTATCAAACTGCTTTCCTCAGTGCTATTGCTCATTTTCTAGAGATATTCAGATTTTTCTGAATTTAAGAGATTTTTATATTAACTTTTTAAATCTTTAAGTCTGTTTTTTATAAACCATAGGTGATTTGTACTTCAGAGTGGTTGTGAAAACTAAGAGAAATCTATTTTATATACCAGAGATCTATTCCTCATTTTAATCCTAGAAACCCTGTGATATGCCTGCTTTTAAAAAAAAAAACAGGCTGAGTTTAATTGAAAGCATTGTATAAGCTGACATGCAAATGAATGCCCTTGAAGTAAAAGAATACGTATAACTTTTCAGAAAAAATTACTGTTTTGGTACTTTTCCCTAATTCACTCTTTTCTTTTCCATTTCAGGTTTTCTAAGCCATTTTTCATGAACCAGTGCATATTCAAAGGAGAACTAAATTTGGAGCCTGTACGAAAGCTTATCCCTGTAACACGTGCCATACTATATAAACTTCTACTTTTGTCAGTCCTTAACATCTACCTCTCTGAATTTTCATAAACTTCTGTTTCCCAAGGGTAATTATTTTATATACACTGGCAGCCACATACAATAAAATAGTTAATGTAAATGTTTTTGGTTAATTACTGGCATTAAAGGGGCGCCTGGGTGGCTTAGTAGGTTAAGAGTCCGACTTTCGCTTGGGTCACGACCTCGCGGTTCGTGGGTTCGAGCCCAGCATCGGGCTCTGTGCTGACTGCCAGCTCAGAGCCTGGAGCCTGTTTCAATCTGTGACTCCCTCTCTCTCTGACCCTCCCCTGCTCACGCTGTCTCTCTCTCTCCTAGAAATAAATAAAAAATTAAAAATAAAAAATTAAAAAAAAAATTGCTGGCATTAAATAAGATTAATAGCAGTTTCCCACTGTCATTAAGAAGAGGTTTAAGTTTTAGTGCATGTTCTACAGCTCATCTCACATAATTTTATGCCATACATATGAAACATTATAAGCAAATTAAAGGTAAGTTGCAAACTTTTTTCTTTCAAGGTCAGGAGGAGACTGCTAATACTAGTTTCTACTCATGAGTTATATCCAGGTTTAACTTTGTATTTCTAAAAAACTCCGTTGTGTTACCATTACACCTAGAAATTAATTAATAGACTGCTCTCTTAATAAGGATAGTAGAGAAAAGACTGGACATGGGAATTATATTAGAAGATGTCAAAAACTTGAGAGCTTTACACAATTCTTGGATGGAATATTATAGTACAACGTAATGAGGCACAAAATACCAGAAAAAAGGAACTGAAGATCGGTTTCAGTAATTTGCAACTCTGCCTTAAGTCTTTGGTAAAGAGCCAAATTTTTGCCATTCTGAAAGTCTTAAGGAAATATTAAAATAACCCAGAAACCTTGCCTCCAATATATTTTTTAAACAAATTAAAGCGATGTGCCAGATCCAAGTTTATTCTGGTAGAAAGCCCCTGGGTTTATCTACCAAGGACTGTATTTTCTCTCCAGACCAAGTGTTCCATGCAAGTACACATGGAAACTTAATTTGAATCTTGATTCCAACTTACAATACCTAGAAATAAGAAAATTAAGTTTTAGGAAACCTAAACTGCAATTTCTAAACTCAGTAAAATGATTTTTATTGGTATTTGCTACATAAACAGTGAATGATAATTCATGGCACTTGTCCAGACATGAAAGGTTTATGAAACCAAACCAGTAGATACCATTCTGAAAAGGTCTTCTGCCATAAATCCAAGATGGCCCTGTTTTAGCACAATCCAGTACTATTCCTTCAGTACTTTATAAATGGAATTTTCTTCTACTTGTATCCATCTCCCGGGGCTGAAAATTAGAAGGGGAAAAAAAAGTAAACAATGCTAAAAGAATCTCTGGGACTGAATAGTTTTTAGAAGTTACTGTTCGAGAGAGAGAGAGAGAGAGAGAGAGTGTGTGTGTGTGTGTGTGTGTGTGTGTAATATAAAATTTTAAAGTGAAATATTGCTTACTAGAAGAGACAAGTTTTAAAATACTGAAGTTTTCATTTAGGATTTAACATGATCTCCAAATGTTTACAAAACCTCTATGGCAGTTGTCATACATACAGCAGAATCATAACACAGGCTTATAAACAGTGCTAGGCCCCGTTCCCTAAGTTGCTGATTGAATAACAGTTTGCCTTCCTAACAGGTTCCTAGTTCCTAGGTGATGCTGTTGGTCTCGCTCTGAGGACTAGTGATCTTTAGGGTACTTCAAATAAACCAGTGTTAGTCACCAGACCCAAATATCCTATCAGAATTGGTTCTTTCAAGCTTGAGGAGGTCATAAACATAAGGTGTAAGCACTCAAAGCTTCAAGTACATGAGTTCCTTCTCATTCTGTGCTTTTGAAATTATATAAATGGCTCTTAAAAGAATAAGGCACATACCTTATGGATCCATTCATATTCTCCATATTTAGAATCAAAGGTTCCTTTCTGAAGAGATCTTAATTTTAAGGTAAAACGTGGTCCAAGTTCCTGAATTCCCACTTTCTTTTCACTCTTGAATATGTACCTTCAAAGACGGAGAATTAAGGAAAACAGTCTAAATGAACCAAATTAATTTCTTTAATGTAACACAGTTCAAAAGATCTTTCTCATCTACAATACTTGTTACAATACATTAGAAAACCTTTTACACTGAAAATGTTTTCATGATTAAAGTCGGAGTCCAAGGAGTTAAAGTGCCTTCCCTACCTGTGAAACCTGAAGAAGATATAGTCCCGTTGATTGTGAAATGTGGCAACTTGCCTTCCAATAAACTGAGGATTATGGGGAAAGAGAGATGCAAACATACGTCCAACAGAATGACCCAGCCGCGTTGTAAAGTTATTCAAAATGATTTCTGGTACGTGTTCTGTAGGGTCTTTGCCTCTCCTCTAGAAAAATGATGAAAAAAAAAGGAATTAATATCCTTATTTCAAGTTTCAGAATTTATATGACAAGCGGGATTTAAAGTTCTTTTTAAATGATAAACTACCACAGGTAACTTATCAGCTCCATGAAATAAAATACATCTAAAATAATTTTAACATGCAGTGGCTGTACCAAAGTCCTACTAGAAAAGAAACTGGTTTCAGAGTTAATGAAGGCCATGTTAATATCTGTCATAACTCAATTACATAAGAAAACTACCAGTGAACAAAGCTTGCTTTAACCAGGAGAGCAAATGGCATTATAAAAGTAATTAGAGCTATAGAAGTTCGAGAGTTTACTAATCAAATACTCCAAGACTAATGCCAATCAAAGAACACATAAAACTTACCTTAATTTCTTTACGCAAACGAACACTGCTCATTTTAAAATGAGCAGTTGGGCCACTAGGCAAGTGACTTAGAATTAATCCATCTGTTCATAAAGTTAAGAATGCACTGGACTTGGTTATTTCAATCTTAAATTGTGTAAGTAATGGGTCCTTTAGATGTCCAAAGGCTCCTAAAATCTGTAGCTAGATGAATAGGTAGACACATGTATTCCTTCTGTGGGTTAAAAGAAATTTTCTTACCATACCTAAAACTAAAGGCTCGTAAGTCAACCCAAACGTTTCAAAAAAATAGATAACCTATAGTAGTCCCACTTTTTGTCTTTTCACAATATGATAAATGCCTCATCACCCTCAAGACGGTATGTTGCATATTCAACAAAGTTTCTGAAAAGAGCTTATATCCACTACCCTAGTAAGAATGATAAGACAGGATGGAATTCTAAAATGTTTAGGCCTTATAACCCTAAAACACATTTGTATGTACATATTTTGTACATTTGTAAGGTTCGTATGTGTTGTCAGCTTTGAAATACTGTCCAGTAAGATGAGAGACTGCTCTCTTCTTGAAATCAAGGTTATTAGTGTTTCTCAAAAGACCAGCTCTTACTCTTGGGATTACTGTGCCACAAACTGAATCAACTATTTAATAACCATTTACTGATTATCTGCCAGAAACAGACTTGTGCTAGACACTCTAAACTACAAATGAAGTATACTACCCCTACGTACAATCAGCAAGTGTAGCAGTGCAAGAACTTTAAAAATCTGGAATGCAGCTAGCTGAGACAACATTCCTCAAATCTTCAGTATAGCACTCTGGCCCCAAACCACCTTTCTAATCACTGTGTCTTCCCCATGTTTCCTAACTGGTAGGCACTGACAGTCTTATACACCATACATATTAATCCTATCATGTAATTTTTGTTCATGCTATTTCAAACACCAGCAACATTTAACTTCTCCATTAAGGCTCACTTCATCAATGATTTCCTTTATGACTGATTTTATATATTTGGGTGCTTCATGTTGGGGGCTATTTACAAATGTTAGGTATTCCTGTTGGATTGTCCCTTTTATTACGATACAGTGCCCTTCATCTCTTAACACTGGTTTAAAAGTTTGTCCAATACAAGTACTGCTCCTCTGGCTTTTTTGACATCCATTTATAGATGTTTCATCCCCTCACTTGAAATCTGTATGTGTCCTTAGGTCTAAAATAAGTCTCTTATAGGCAGCACATAGTTGGATCTTGTTTCTCTATCCATTGACACCGGCCCCCCCCCCCCCTTAAAGTAGGCTTCATGTCCAGTCTATAGCCCAATACAGGGCTTGAACTCACAACCCTGAAATTAATGAGTCAGACACTTAAACAACTGAGACACCCAGGTGCCCAATACCCCATGTCTTTTGATTGGAGTATTTAGTCCATTTACATTCAGAATTCTTGATAGATATGCAATTAGTACCATTTAATACCTTTTGTCATCGTTTCTGGAGATTTTTCTACTCAAAGAGTTTTAATATTTCTTGCAGGGCTGGTTTAACAGTCACAAACTCCTTTACTTTTTGTTTGGGAAACTCTTTTATCTCGTCTTCTAGTCTGAATGATAGCCTTGCTGGATTTTTTTTGGCTGTAGATTTTTCCCATTCAGCACTTGGAATACATCATGCCACTCCCTTCTGGCTTGCCAAGTTTCTGTCGAGAAAGCTGCAGCTAGCCTTATGGGTCTTCCCTTCTAAGTTAGGGACTTCTTTTGTCTTGCTGCTTTTAAGATTTTTTTACTACATTTTGCAAATCTAATTACAATGTATCTTGGTGTTGGCCTGCTTTTGATTTTGATCAGAGTTCTCTCTTCCTCTTGAATGTGGATGTTAATTTCCTTCTGCAGATGAGGAAGTTTTCAGCTAATATTTCCTCAAATAAATTTTCTGCCCCTTTTTCTTCTTCTGGCACTCTTACAATATGAATATTATTATGTTTCATGGAGTCACTGAGTTCCCTAAATCTGTTCTCTTGTTCCAGAATTTTCTATTGTTCGGCTTCATTATTTTCTGTTATTTTGTCTTCCGCATCACTTATTAATATCTATGCTTCTTCCAGCCTTGTAATCACTGCCTCTAGCCTGTTTCCAATCTTAGTTACTGCATTTTTCATTTCTGACTTTTTGAACTCTATTTCTGTGGTAAGGGCCTCCCTGAAGTCTTTCATTGTTTTCTCAAACCTAGTGAGTATCCTTATGATTGTTGCTTTAAATTCTCCAGCAGGCATGTTACTTATATCTCTTTCACTTATCTTGTTCTTTTACTTGGGATTAATTACTGTCTTGGCATTTTTTCCAAGTCTCTGCCTTCTTCAGTATGTTAGAAAAGCCCGTTATGTGTCCTGCTTCTGAGAATAATGGCTTTATGAAGAAGAGGTCCTATAGTGTCCAGGGCCTGGCACTTCAGGGAGTATCTCTTATGTGCACATGTGTGCTCAGCTGTTGTGTTTTGGCTGCTCTATCCATCAGGCCAGTCATCTGCAGAGGCTGGTCGTGCCTGCAGGGGGCAATGTTTGGTACTTGTCCAGAATGTGGTCGGTTTTGATTAGGTATGCTCTGATATGCTTATCAAATGAGACCTGATACTACTTCCACTAGAACTGAAGCCCCACAAAGTGATCGGGTCAGGAGATGTGGTGTGGGCAGGGGTTTCTGCTGGTTTACTGGGAAAGGGGCTTGCCACATTGGGACTGAAGCAAGCTTGGCCAAGAAGGGCAGTACTGTTATTAAGGTCCACTTCAAATGCCACCTCTTCTTACATAGTTATGTTTTCAATCTCAGTTGCCACTGTTACTTAACAACCATAGTACTTATCACTTATTTGAGTTATAATCATGTAAATGACTTTCTTCCCAACTAATCTGTTAACTCTTGGAAGATAAATTTGTTTCTGATAACTACTAGTGCCTACCTCATAGCAGATTATTTGTAATGTTTGAGTTCTTTCCTTCTTTTCAAAAATTCACCACAGGTTCAACTTCTTGAGGTACAGCCAAAAATATTTCTGGATCATTTGAACATTGAAAAAAATCATAAAATCTCACTGGAGCTAAGAGAGGTAAAGGTAATTTTTTCCAAACTAAATCCATACTTCCAACCTAAACCAAATCTGCAACATCAAAATACTTGCAGATCCCCAACTTTCTAGAACATTCCCACTCAATTATGGTTTCTGTCAAAAGAAAACTACAAAATCCAAAATGATCAGTTCCTAAATACTCACATTGTACAAAAAGCTTTACTTATGTTATTGCTAATTCCTAGCATAAATCCTGAAGAACAGTTCATTATCCCTATTTCAGTAACAAGGAAAAGAGGCTGAGAAAGGTTAGGTAGATAAGATCAAATTTTAGAGCTAGGTGTCAGGTGGGATTACACCTGTGCCCAAGCCTTGACGCATAGAGATATTTTGTAATGATAACTAGGGCAAAAAGACTTTTAGTCCCCAGAGGCCAAGAAAGCAAAACAGCATACAACCTGTCAAAAGTATAGCACAAAGACTTACCGAACTCAAATTTCCATTTAGAAATAATGAATAGAGGATGTAGGTGTCTCCAGGAAAAACTTCCATGCTTCCCCCTATATCATAACATTTACTAAAAAGCCTATAAGGTATTATGCATTAAAAAACATAATACATTTAATGTGATCTTTGTGAGAACCCTAAAGATTTAGGTATTATTTCCTATTTTAAAATATAAGGAAACCAAGTGGCTAAGAAACTTGACAAAAATCACACGTAATGAAGTCTGTATTTGACATTACATCTCCCTGACCAAAAGCCACTAGACTAGTTAAGATGGTTGACAAAGCTCTTTTCCAGAGTTAAGTCAAAAATTTCTATCTCCATAAATTCCCACCATTTGGCACTACTCTTTTATACAGCAGCCCTTCCAGTATGTTGTCATGCCCCCATATTCTAATTTCCCACAGGGTGAATATCCTCAATTCTTTTTTTTTAAATCTTTTTAAATGTTTATTTACTTTTGAGAGGCAGAGAGAGACAAAGCACAAGCAGGAGATGGATAGAGAGAGGGGGAGACACAGAATCTGAGGCAGGCTCCAGGCTCTGAGCTGTCAGCAAGGAGCCTGACACGGGGCTCTAACCCAAGGACCATTGAGATCATGACCTGAGCTGAAGTCGGATGCTCAACCAATGGAGCCACCCAGGTGCCCCTGAATATCCTCAATTCTTTCAACTTTTCTCCAAGTGTCATCATTACGGGTCATGACTTGTTATTTATAAGCCCATATTAAGTCCCTAGGAATCATACATCATTTCTATTCTGTGCTTACAAATTATTCTCCCTTTAATTATCTGACACGTTTTTTTTCTGGATCATGGCATATATTAACCGGCAGTCCTTTGTCCCTCCTTCCTACACTTGCCTGTCTCCTATCTTTCCCCAGAGTGCAAAGTCTCATTTACACATAGTCTTTGAAGCCAGGATATCTGACCTTATTCAGAGTTTCCAGGCCTTATGTTAACAATCTTTTAATCCAAGATCGACTTCCAGGGCCCCTTACCAATGTCCTCAATTAGTCTTGAAGACCTTTCTCTGTTAACAAAGAACACAAAAGCAATTTAGAAGGTCTGCTTTCCTAGTTTCTTTCACCAATACTTCGCCATCAACTAATTACTATGTATCAATTAGAAAAGAAAATTAAGTATTTTTGAAATTATAAAGATCAACATCCAGGTAGGGTTATACTTCTAAAAATTCTACTCATTAGGACTTTTAGAAACTGCTGTGTAGCCCCTCTGGAAAACAGTGTGGAGATTCCTCAAAAAATTAACAACAGAACTCCCCTATGACCCAGCAGTAGCACTGCTAGGAATTTACCCAAGGGATACAGGAGTGCTGATGCACAGGGGCACATGTACCCCAATGTTCACAGCACCACTCTCAACAAAAGCCAAAACATGGAAAGAACCTAAGTGTCCATCAACTGATGAATGGATCAAGAAGATGTGGTTTATTTATACAATGGAATACTACATGGCAATGAGAAAGAATGAAATCTGGCCATGTGTAGCAACATGGATGGAACTAGAGGGTGTTATGCTGAGCAAAATAAGTCAGGCAGAGAAGGACAGACACCATATGTCTGCACGTATAGGAGGAACTTAACGGAAGCCTATGGGGGAGAAGAAGGGAAAAATAGTGGGGGAGAGGGAGGGAGGCAAACCACGAGAGACTCTTGAATGCCGAGAACAAACTGAGGGCAGATGTGGAGGGAGGGAAAGTGGGGTTATGGGCATGGAGGAGGGCACTTGTGGGAATGAGCACTGGGTGTTATATGGAAATGACAATAAACTATTTAAAAGAACATATTGTGGGAAATATATTTA
Organism: Hyaena hyaena; assembly: GCF_003009895.1. Taxonomy (NCBI): domain Eukaryota; kingdom Metazoa; phylum Chordata; class Mammalia; order Carnivora; family Hyaenidae; genus Hyaena; species Hyaena hyaena. The sequence continues at coordinate 1,384,845 of NW_024080918.1, forward strand.
AAAAATTTAGAGATAAAAATTACAACTTAGGAGATGAAAAATACACTAGGTAGGATTAATGGCAGATTACACAATGCAAAATAAAAATTATTGAATATGAAAACACAGAAACTATCCAAAATGAAACACAGAAGAAAAAAAAAAAACATAACAACTGCTACCTAATTCTATACCCAAAACTTATAATCCTAGGACACCCATACACAGATGTGTGCATATATGTTTACGTGTATAGGAGAAACAATCTCATATTTGAATTAATTAGCCTAGTTATTTCCTAAATATAAATTTGGTCTGTGTACTGAGGGTACCTTAATGATCTGATGGTTAACTTACCCTACAAGGTGTCTGATATGGTAATCAGAAAAATATTAATATATTTTGAGTAAAAACAATAAAATTTTATAAGGAAAAGAGAACATAAGCTTTCTAAAGGCAATAGATGGTGTAAGTAAAACTTACATCCTATATAAAATGCCTCAGATGAAACAAGGATATAATGCTTATTGAATTGATGAATGCCTGCTGGCAGCCTTAAAATAATGTTTTTTTAACTGCCAAAATAAAAAGAGAGGAACACAGACCTTCCCACTTTATTTTGGGGAGGTAGCTTTAAGAAAGCAGCAACTACATTAAAAGCAGATCTCTTCTGGAATAGTTAAATATTCAAGAGATTTTAGTTATTTTGGTACATTAACCCACAATCCAAGCCAAATTATAATATGGCCAAAAACCATCACATTACAAAGCTAGCTTTAGTATATTTTAGTCTCTGAAAAGCAACTCGTACAAGTGGATAATGTCTTTAACTTCTATTGAAAATCGTAAGAACCGTAAAAGTTATTGAGATTCTTAAAAAATAGCTTTGAGACCATTTTTTAAAGTAGTGTTCATTGATTTAAAAAAAAAAAAGTCCTGACAGCAGGAAACTCCTGACCCTATATTTTATGAATCCTTAATAATTTTAAGAATTTGATCCATTCAGTTGATCATCTTTAAAATTAGCTCACAGCCACCATTTGATAAATAAGTAAGACAATAGCAACAACCAAAACAAATCTAGGCATTCTTGATCTCATTTCAAAACAGGAAAAAATACCTTGGGTTCAAGTGACAGTCACTTAGGATATGAAACTCACAGAAAAAGGATAGAGTATTCTTGGCATCTGAAACAGTAGTAAATACATAGAATGGGCTCAACTATCTGCTTCAAATATGTAATCCTGTGATACCACTTCTGGTAACATAAAATCTAGCCATATCAAATTACTTGTAGATCCCCTACTGGGTCTGTTCCTTAATGCCTCTGCCTTTACAAATGGTCTCTCTGCACTGAGCACTCTTCCTCTGCCTTATTCACCTCATTCACCCATATTCAACAAAATGAGTTAAGCATCTTTTCCAGTCAGGTACTTACTCCATGATATCCCCAGGGCAGATTTTACCAGAGTGTGCACTGTATCCTGTATTTCTCTTTGCTTGTACTACCCACTCTACATTTTTGTTAGTTTACATGTCTATTTTCTCCTATTAGATTATGAACTCCCTAAAGCTCTTGTTTATCTCTGCATCTTTTACTAAGGATTAAAGTAATGTCTTGCCTGTAGCATTTGCTTGATGAATATTTGCTAAATGAAAAAAAAAAACAGTTTATAGAATCTTGGATACAGATACATGATTTTCTTATTTAAAGAAATTATGTTCTGAAAGTTCTTGAGTAAGTTCCTTATTCTTTTAAATAGGTTTAAAAGGGGGTGAAGGTAAGACAAGAAACAAATAAAGGATACTTGGTGTTTTACGATCTTCATTAATAACGATCAGATCTGTGAAATCTCTTGAAATGCACTGTGGAATAATTTTTTTCAGAGCCAATCCTCTTCTGTAATAAACATGTGAGTTTGGTATAACTGTGGAGAGCTGTTCACAGAGTCGTACTGTTCTCTGCAAAACAAAATAACAAATCTCCAAAGGTGAAAAGGAACAAAAGTCTTAAGTTGGTATACACTTAAAAGAAAAGGAGCAATGATTAATATGTGTCATTTAAAAAGAGCAAAGGTAGGGAAAGAATGAAATCTGAACAGTATTTAATCCTTTATCAAAGGCTGACCATCCTAAAGCAGTGGTTCTGAATTGGGGGTGCTTATGCCCCACTAGAGGGCATTTGACAATACCTAGAAACATTTTCGGTGGTTTATTCACTGGTGGTAGTAGTAGTAGTAGTAGTAGGGGGCAGCTGATAGTGGTATCTAGTGAATAGAGGCCAGAGATAATGCTAACTATTCTCTAATGAACAGGACAACCTCCATAACAAAAAACTACCCAGCCCCAAATGCTAATGGTGCTGAGATTGAGAAACCCTATCCTGAAGAATCATGTTTAGAGAACCTACATCACATCACCGGTATTCATTTTATTTAGCTTATTCACAGGCATCATCTATAGAAATTACCAATAATTTAACTCAGATCTTCTTAAAAGAGTTCTCTTAAATAGTCTAAATAATGTAAGAAAATTAAGAATTCAATAACTATACTGATTGATATGTTTACCCCATGAGGTCTATCTGATGTTGTGATGAGAATCTTGGGAGAAGTCTGTCTGTTGAAGTAAGAAGCAAATTCATCTGTAGCTTCATCATAAGCAACCTGTGAACAGAAAAAGAGAATTTTATATCAAACACTCTACTGGGCCAGAATTTTAAAAGTAGCTCCAGCAGGATTCTATGACACTGAGTACCTTCCTAGCTGATAGGGGATTTAAAGAAGGCCAGGAAGGACTTATGTTAATGGTAACATGAAGAGGTTGGGTGATTTTCTATCTGTAGAATACAATTATAAAACTGGAAAAATGTCAAAAACAATTTCAAGATACAAACTGAGCTGTGTTTATTCTTTTTTTTTTTTACATTTTATTTATTTTTGAGGGACAGAGTAAGACAGAGCATGAGTGGGGGAGGGGCAGAGAGAGAAAGAGACACAGAATCTGAAACAGGCTCCAGGCCCTGAGCAAGCATTCAGCACAGAGCCTGACGCAGAGCTTGAACCCACCAACCGTGAGATCATGACCTGAGCCAAAGTTGGACGCTCAACCGACTGAGCCACTCAGGCGCCCCGAGCTGTGTTTATTCTTGAAAAATGGCTAGGGCTGTGGGCAAGAATGTCAGGAATCTTGCTTACAGCCATTCCATTTCTCCCATCAACATGACTGCAAAAATAGTAACTTTATCAACTTCAGGTCTGATGGCAGGCAAGAAGCAGCAATCTTTAATCCAAAGGTGGAAGACTGGATTCAGGGACAGGTGGGTCTGAAAACCCTCGCTTTGCCAGTCCAAGGTTACTGAGCCAGTTCAGGGTAAGTGCAGACCAGCCAGAAATGTAAAGGAGAGCTCTGAAAATGAAGGAGCCATAGAGGGGCTGAGATCATCTCTCCACAAATCCCTGACAGATAAACTACACATGGGAGAGACTCAAAAATCCAGTACACATGAAAGGTGAGGGAGACTTGAAAACTGGCTGCAACTCGACACAATCTCTGCCCAAATCACTGGCTTACCATTGAGTCACACAAATACAATGACAATCACTTTGGAGGCAGGTGAAAAATAACAATAAAAAACAAGTAGAGACATAGTTTTGAAAAAGGAAATTCAACTTTTAATGTTTGTGAGCCTTGCTCCTGGGCTTCCAAGGAAACTATACTTTTACCAAGGTCAGAATGATTTCACCAAACTTCAAAGCATGGGATCTATTTCTACCCCAAGGAAATAACCTAAAAGAAATATTTTAAACCAAAGATAAGAGTAAAAATCTCACAGGGCACCTAGGTGGCTCAAGACAATTAAGTGTCCAACTCTTGATTTCGGCTCCGGTAATGATATCATGGTTCATGGGAATGAGCCCCACTTTGAGCTCTGTGCTGACAGCAGAGATCCTGCTTGGGAATTTCTCTCTGTCCCTCCCCAACTCACACTCATGCACACCCACACTCTCTCTCAAAATAAGTAAACTTAAAAAAAAATACAATTTAAGGAAATCCTACAAGCTGAAAGAAAATGACACCAAGGAAAGAAAAGCATTGTAAATGGTAAATACGAAGTTAACGATAAGATTTTTTGTGTGTGTTGTATGTGTACACTTAATTTGTTTTTTAAAAACAACATAAGATATTTTAAAATAGAAATTACAACACTAGATTTATAACACAGATGTTATATATAACATGACAATAGGATGAACAAGAGTGAAGGAACTAAGTTATACTGGTGTAAACCTGCTAAATTTTACCGGAATCATGTCAGTATTTGCTTGAAGCACTCTGTGATAAATTAAAGATGCATGCTGTGAGCAACAAGAACGCCCTAAACCCAGTAGAAGAAGAGAAATAGTAAAAATTAGAGCAGAAATAAACAACAGAGAGACCAAAGAAACAATTGAACAGATCAATGAAACCAAGAGTTGGTTTTTTTGAAAAAGTAAACAAAATTGACAAACCTCTAGCCAGGCTTATCAAAAAGAAAAGAGAGAGCACCCAAATAGACAAAATCATGAATGAAAATGGACTTATTACAACCAACCCCTCAGAAATACAAGCAATTATCAGGGAATACTATGAAAAATTATATGCCAACAAATTGGACAACTTAGAAGAAATGGACAAATTCCTAAACACACACTCACTACCAAAATTCACACGGGAAGAAATAGAAAACCTGAACAGACCCATAACGAGTGAAGAA
>NW_024080918.1:1392238-1548511 GCF_003009895.1 Hyaena hyaena
AAATAAAATAAAAAAATAAATACCTCTTTGAAAAAAAAATGTTCTTGATGAAATAAAACTATTAATTTTTTCAAAAAAAAAAAAGACGCATGCTGTAATTCCTAGATAAACTACTAAAAACCCCATAAATATATAACTTAAAAGATTAAGAGGTATTAAAATAGGATAATAAAAATACATTTTTATTATAAAAGAAAGCATTCAAGGAGGAACAGATAAAGATATAAAACATAGTGTGGTGCCTGGGTGGCTTAGTCAGTTAAATGTCTGACTTCAGCTCAGGTCATGATCTCAACGGCTCATGAGTTCAAGCCCTGCGCTGGGCTTTGTGCTGACAGCTCAGAGCCTGGAGCCTGCTTCATATTCTGTGTCCCTCTCACTCTGCCCCTCTCCCACTCATGCTCTGTCTCCCAAGAACATTAAAAAAATTTTTTTAAACATATAAAATATAGAGAAAAAAGCAAATGGCAGATGTAAATATAACTACATCAATAATTAACATTAAATATTAATTGTCAGAGGCGCCTGGGTGACTCAGTCGGTTAAGCATCTGACTTCGACTAAGGTCATGATCTCACAGTTCATGGGTTTGAGTCCTTCATTAGGCTCTGTGCTGACAGCTCAGAACCTGGAGCCTGCTTCAGATTCTGTCTCCCTCTCTCACTGCACCTCCCCAAGCTGGCACACTGTCCCGTTCTCTCTCAAAAATAAATAATAAACATTAAACAAATTTTTTTAACTAAAAAAAAATACTGTCAAGACTGAATAAAAAAGCAATATTTAACCATATGATGTCTGTAAGTGATACTTTTATTAGTATTTTTAAAAACTGTTTATTTTTGAGAGAAAGTGAGAAAGCACAGGGGAGGGGCTGGGATGGAGGATCTGAAGCAGGCTCTGCACTAAAAGCAGAAAGCCCAATGTGGGACTCAAACTCACAAACCATGAGACCATGACCTGAGCTGAAGTCCAACACTCAACTGACTGGCTACCCAGATGTCTCTGTAAGTGACACTTCAAGTTCAAAGATACAACTGGTTGAAAGTAAAAACATGAAAAAAGAAGATATACTATGCAAACAGTAACCATAAAAGAGTTTAGGTGGCTATGTGCACATGAAACACAACAGACATTAAAAATGTGCCATCGGACAATTTAAGGGATGGGACAGACAATATGGGACACTAGACTAAGGGACAATACATTAGGAAGATATAATAATTACAAAGGGATATGTATCTAACAAAAGGATGCCCAAAAAGACATGAAGCAAAACTGAAACAAATGGAAGAAATGAATAATTCAACAGTTATAGATGGAGATTTCAAAACTTTGCTCTCAGTAATTGATAGAAAATTTGGCAAGAATATAGAAAACATAAACACCACAATCAACCAACTCAAAACAACTCTTTTAATATATTTCAAAACAGCAAAATATATATTTTTCAAAGACACATAACATTCTCAAGAATAGATCTTATCCTAGAACACAGAACAGTCTCTTTACTTGAAAAGGACTGAAATCAAACAGAGTATGTTCCAGAACCACAATAAAACTGAATCAGAAATCAGCAACAGAAATATATATGGGAAATCCTCAAATATTGGAAATTAAACAACATACTTTTTGATAATCAATAAGCCAGAGAATAAATAACAAGAGAAATTAGAAAATATCTTGAACAGAATAAAAATGAAAACACAACAAACATATCAAAAAGGTATGAGATATGGCTAAAGCAATGCTTAGAAGGAAAACCACAGCTTTATCAGATTATATTAAAAAGAAAGAAGAATATAAAATCAGTAATCTAAGCTTCCATTTTAAGAAACTAGAAAAAGAAGAATAAATGAAACCTTAAGTAAAAGAAACAAAAATAATAAGAATCAGGGGAGAAATAATGAAATAAAATACATCAAGCAAAAAAAATGAAATTACAAGAAATCAACAAATCTTACATTAAAGGAGATACTTAAATTTGAATAATAATGAAGGAAGAAATACATCTTAAAACTTGTCGGATATACCAAAAGTGGTACTTACAGGAAATTTTGTGGTCTTAACTGCTTATAATAGAAGGGAAGATGAAAAATGAGTTAAAGAAGAAGAATAAACTTAACTGAGTAACAAGAAATAAATGATAAAGATAAGGTGAGATATAAATAAATTAGAAAACAAAATTTCAATGAAGATGATAAAAGAAAAAAGTAGTTTGAAAAGAGTAACAAAATAGACACATCTCTGGTGAAAAGCACAAATAAATAATATTAGGAATGGAAAGGGACATTACTCTGGTCTCACTTATAAACATAAACGTACATACTCTAAACAAAGTACTGACAAACCAAAACAATGTGTAGAAGATCAAAGTTTTCAGAAAAAGCACATAATTATCTCAAAATTTTCAGAAAAAGTATTTAAATTTAATAATATTTCACATTCATTCATGATAAAACAAACACCCTGCCCCCCAGCAAGAAATGGATTTTCCTTAATGTATAATCTTCCAATAATGACACGAACATTAATGATGGCATGTTAGAAATATTCTCTTTAAAACCAGGACCATGACACAGATGCCACTGTTGCTTTTTCTATTTATTTCACATTATGTTGGAGGCTCTAGTCAGCACAAAAGAAATAAATGATTAATGGACTGAAAGTTATTTGGAGAAAATGATTAAACATGAATTGAAAACAATATTTAGCCAAATTATTAGAGACGAATCTAGGTGAATGACTGTTTAGAAGATCACAGTCCAATAATCAACTGTGCTTTTATAAATCAGCAAATAAAACAATTCTCAATGAGATGCAATTTACACTAATAAAATAAGATATCCAGCAATTGCTCTAATAAGATTTATGTGTAAAACTTGCATGAAGATAATTAAAAAATTCACTGAGTTACATTTTCAGTTAAAGACCTAAATAGGAGCACCTGGGTGGCTCGGTCAGTTAAGCATCTGACTTCTGTTCAGGTCATGATCTCAGGGTTTGAGAGTTTGATCCCCACATCAGGCTCTCTGCTGTCAGGACAGAGCCTGCTTAGGATCTTCTGTCTCTTTCTCTCTGTCCCTTCCCCACTAGCACTCTCTAATTCAAAAATAAACATTAAAAAAAAAAAAGACCTAAATAAAGCAATATATAAATAGATCCCGTAAGTGATCTGCTTTAATACAATTTATAATTTTATATGGAAGATCAAAGGTCCAAAAAGAGAATGAACATTCCTGAAGAGAGATATGAAGATGGAGGTAGGGAGGGGCATCTTGCTCTAAAAGATAACAAAACTTACCATGAAAATAAACAATTATGAAAATAAAGAAGTGATACAGTGAGAAACTGACCAATAGCCCAGAAAAAGGCCAAACATGTATGGATACTTGATATATGACACAGCATTACAATTCACTGTGGGAAAGGTTATACTAATCCAAAAATAGTGCCAAGGAAACTGGTTACATGCAGGGGGGTAGCATAAGGGGCAGGGGAAGAAAGAAATTGTTTTTTTTCCTCACAGCAGAGAAATCAATTCCTGATGATTAAGCACATAAAGGTGAAAAACAATTCTTCAATTTTTTTAGGGGGAAAAAAAAGAACATATGATCACAGGATAAAGATTTTTAAATATGACAAAAAATTACATGTTAAAAAAATTAAACTTAACTATTTTAAGACTTTTATTCATGAAGACGGTACAGAAAAAGTAAAGAGCATCCACAAACTGGAAGATAACTTGTAACACATATAAAGGATAAGTATCCAAAAAAGATAAAAAGAAGTTCTATAAAATCAGTAAAATACACAAAAGGATAGAAAATGGGGCAAAAGACATGAGCGGGGGCACAACTTTAGCAAAAACAGTACACACATGAAAAGAGGTACAACCAAATTAGGAATCAGGGAAATGCAAACTCAAAGCACAATGAGATAGCTCTTTATCACTAGTGAAGTACTGGTCAGAATATAGAAGTATTTGGTCAGAATGTAGATGACCAGAAACATAGCCTTATTACTATGCAAGTGCAAAATGATACAACCACTACTTTGGAAAACATTTTGGCATTATCATGTACAGCTGTACATTTACACACCTCATGACCCAACAAATTCTTAGGTAAATATTTAAGAAAATTTTACATATATGTAACCTCTCAATACATATAATCTCCAATTTATCTCTAACCAAGACCTCTTCCATATATCATCAATGAGAATTTCATCCTTCTATCCTTATTGCTCAGGCTAAAAACCTCAATACCATCTATGAATCTTATTTCTCTTCTATCCCATATACAATCTAACAAGAAATTCCAGTGACTTTAATTTCAAAATATATATCCCCAAAAAAAAGCCCTTGGAATGAAATCACTTCTCAACACTCAATGTAATTGCTGTAGCCTAAATCATAATCTCATTCTTGGATTATTTCAGTAGCTTCCTAACTGTTTCTCTACATTCTCTTAAAAGTTAAGTATGATCATATTCCTCTGTTCAAAGCCATCCAACTGCTCCTCATTTCACTAAGTATAAAAGCTTAAATCCTCACAAGGGTCAACAAAGCCAATGCTCTGTCCTCTGCTCTTCCATATACTTTCCCTGGCACCTCTTCTATAACCCTCTTGCTCACTAAATTTCAGCATACTGGCTTCCTTACTGTTCTTCAAACACATACTAAGCATGCTCCTCCTGCCCTAGAGCTTTTGCATTCATTGTTCATGCATTCATTTTTGCACTAGACATCTCTCAAAAATAAGCAGGGGTGAAGCTGCAAGGATGCTAATTTCATTACATGCAAAAATGGCTAATTTCTTTATAACCTTCAAGTCTTTGCTAAAAGGAATTCTCCATGAAGTCTACCCTGACCCTCATTATATAGAACCCTAACCAAGAGACATGAACGAACTGATTAAAAAAAAAGAAAACATAAAAAGATGTTCAGCTCCATTCATAACAAGTGAACAGAAAGTTCAAACTACACTCAGATACACTCTCTGACCCATCAAACTAGAAAAAATTATTTGCAACTGCAAAATCTTGAGTAAAGGCTTGAATAATATTTACATAATCTCAAAGTATCTCCACCGTCAAAACTTATTACAAAGGGAAAAAACAGAAGCTATAATGAGAAAATCATGTGACTCCTAATAAAATGTACATCTGTGATATACCTGTCAAAAGTACATAAACATATATAATCATGAGCAAATATCAAGTTCATATTAAGTGACATTCCACAAAAGTACCTGGACTGTGCTCCTCAAAAATGCAAATGTCATTAAAAGCAATGACTGAGACTTACTGAGGAACAGTTTCAAATTAAGGGAGGTTAAAGTCATGAAAATGGAATAAAATGAATGAGCTGGGATTTTTCTTTTGCAAAAAATAATGCCACTTGGACAACTGGCGACATCTAAATAAGTTGTCTAGATTACATAATAATCAATGTTAATTGTATGATTTTGAGAATTATACACTGTGCTTATTTAAAAAAAACACACTTGTTTGTAAGTAAAACATAATAAATTATATAGGAGTCAAGAAGCTTCATGTCTGTCATTTACTCTCAAGCATTTCAGAAAGAATATCAAAGAAAACCATGCGTGATACAATTTAATATTTAGGAAATCTAGATGAAGGTATACTTGAAATTCCCACTTTTTTTATTAAATCTGCAATTATGTCAAACTAAATAAAACGTGTACACATTCCTATATATATAAAATTGCAAACTCTCTATACTCCAAGCAGCCCTGAATCTCTGTCCTACTTTTTAACTTTAGTAACCTACCCCACTACCTGTTAACACATGAAAATTTACTTTATTACGTTCATGGTTTGTCACTCTTTAGAATGTAAGCTCTGGGTGGGCTGATATTTTGTGTGTATATGTGGCATGGTACTTAGTGCACTGACAGATCCCAAATTCCTAAAACAGATCCCAATAAACAGCAGGCAATCAATAAACATTTGCTGGAAAACTGACTAACTGAATAAAGAAATGACTACATCAGGAAATGTGAAAGAATGTCAATAATAGTATGGTTTGAGAGCAAACAAACATAACCAAAACCAAATTTCCTATACAAAAAAAAAAAGTTTTAAAACTTGATTCTCTCACCATACTGTCACAAACTATTTAAAGGGAAAATGTGAAAAGTGAAAAGTGGATGATTATCTTGAAACCAAGAGTTTTATGAGGACACAAAAAATATCATCAAATGTTATCCTTATGTCAAAATTTCTAGTACTAAAAAAATCTATGAGGAATGCTTTTCAAATGATATTAAAAACAATACAAGTACTATATAAGATATTAAATGACAAAAAGTTTACTAGGCATAAAATATAATACATTTCTATAAAATAAGTCATCAGAGCTTTTTCCTATAGCATTGAGAAATTCAGTTATGAAATAATCTATAGCAAGTAATATGCCAACATTATAGCTGAATCAATTCATTATAAAACTTCACCAGCCAGTACTTTAAATTAAATATCAACACATGAACAAATAATTTGTCAAATGTGGTCATCCAAATTTATTTAAGATTTCTAACATTACCTCTTCATCATTAGGGTCTACTACAGTTTCATCATACACTCGCTGGTTGTCAATGGTCTTTGGTATAGGCTTTGGTGGAGCCTAAATAAAAGAAAAACAGATTAAGTTTTAGAAGGATTTTACATGAATAATTTTTCATTTTGGTTAGGGAAGAATAACAGAAATCTATAAATAAACCAAAGCCTCAATCTGTTCCTCATTTCCATTGCTACATCAATCCTGATATTAATACTGAGTAAGTTTTTTTTTAACTAAGCAAAGACCTAAACATACTGGAAGAATTGCTAACTGTGTGAAATGGTCTAAAACCATGCAAAAGTAGCAGAAAGAAGAAATTGGGACCAAAGTAATTATACACCAAGAAAAACATCAAATAGATTGGAAAAAATTAGAGTAGACCCTTGAACAACATAGATTTGAACTATGCAGGCCCACTTATACATGAATTTTTTATAGTGCAAGACTGTAAGTGTATTTTCTTACAATTTTCCAAATAACATTTTCTTTTCTCTTATTTTACAGTAAGCATACAGTATATAATACATATAACATATAAATATGTGTTAATTGACTTTATGTTATCAGTAAGACTTCAGTCAATAGTAGGGTATTAGCAGTTAAGTTTTTGGGATTTTCATATGTGCAGGAGTAGAGATGGTATTCTGTACCCCAACCCCATTTTATTCAAGTGTCAAATGTACAAAGGTGTATGTATATATATGTATGTATGTGTGTGTGTGTGTGTGTGTGTGTGTGTGTGTGTGTACCTTTGTTCCAATGCTTTCAGAAAGCTATTCAGAAATAAATAACAAGGGGTGCCTGGGTGGTTCAGTCAGTTGAGCGTCCAAATCTTGATTTCAGCTCAGGTCATGATCCCAGGATGAGGGATTGAACCCCATCTGGGGCGGCTTTAAGCTAAGCATGAAGCCTGCTTGGGATTCTCTCTCTCTCTCTCTCTCTCTCTCTCTCTCTCTCTCTCTCTCTCTCTCCCCCCCCCATCCTCTCTCCACACAGATGTATACATGTTCTCTCTCTCTACTCTCTCTAAAATTAGGAGCGCCTGGATGGCTCAGTGGGTTAAGCGTCCTACTTCTGCTCAGGCCACGATCTCACGATTCGTGGGTTCGAGTCCCACGTCAGGCTCTGTGCTGACAGCTAGCTCAGAGCCTGAGGCCCGTTTCGGATTCTGTATCTCCCTCTCTCTCTGACCCTCCCCTGTTCTCTCTCTCTCTCTCTCTCAGAAATAAATAAAACATTAAAATAAAAGTCTTTAAAATTAAAACAATACCAGAAATAAATAATCAAAGCTACAAATCTCTCTGCTGAACTAACAATTCCAGTTTGAGGCATTTATGGTAAGACATAAAAGAGAGAAGCAATTTATGAATGGCAAATACAGCAAATATCCAAAACCAGGGTAACGACTATGACACTTCAACATAATGGAACATTTTTAGAATTGGCAATCATGCATACTCAGCTTAGACCAAAAAACTGTGTAAATGAAATGCTACAGAGCAGGAATACAGAACTGTAAGCATATACTGACTAAAACAAATTTGAAACATATGCATGCTAGCAGAGTTAGGAAGAAATATGAACTGATAAACTCTTTAGGATTCATTTTTTATTACTCTATGAAACAAATATTAAATTTTAAGTAATTTTTTTAAAGGAGGCAGTTCTAGGATGTCATTTTTCAGTCCAAAACACAAGAACAGTTATATTTCCAAAGGTGATTGGCAATATTTGCTGTAACTGGCTGATTACTGAGCGTTAAAAAAGAATAACAGTGCTGATAGAATTCTGCATATCAAAACAGTGTAAAACTGGCAATTTCATGGGATTTAACCTAATCTATTAAGAGAAGGCATGAAAAAGCAGAGCATTTAATTTTTATATAATCTTTAAATTTTCTTCTTCCTCAAAAATGCTTACCATTCCTTGGTATCTCATCTTAAGAAATGATAGAGGAGGAAGAGTTGGATGGTCTAAAAATTTTGCAAGCATAAATCAAAATCTAATACTAGCTATAAATAAAATGAAATTAAAGGAAAACAATTTAGTTGTAGAAGTATTTAGCAGTTTTTTTTTAAAAACTGTCAATAGACTTCATTCCTTTTTTTTTTTTTTGGAAGATTTTATTTTTTTTTTTTTTTTTTTTTTTTTTTTTTTTGGAAGATTTTATTTTTTTTATTTATTTATTTATTTATTTTTTACAAATAGTTTATTGTCAAATTAGTTTCCACATAACACTCAGTGCTCATCCCCACAAATGTCCTCCTCCATGCCCATCTCCCCTCCCCCCTCCCCCCCACATCCATCAGTCCTCAGTTTGTTTCTCAGCATTCAAGAGTCTCTCATGGTTTGCCTCTCTCCCTTTCCCCCACCATTTCCGCCTTTCTTCTCCCCCTTGTTCCTCCATCAAGTTCCTCCTAATCCTCCTATACGTGCAAACATATGATATTTGTCCTTCTCTGCCTGACTTATTTCGCTCAGCATAACACACTCAAGGTCCATCCATGTTGCTACACATGGCCAGATTTCATTGTTTCTCATTGCCATGTAGTATTCCATGGTATAGATAAACCACATCTTCTTGATCCATTCGTCCGTTGATGGACACTTAGGCTCTTTCCATGTTTTAGCTATTGTGGAGAGTGCTGCTATGAACATTGGGGTACACGTGCTCCTATGCCTCAGCATTTCTGTATCCCTTGGGTAAATTCCTAGCAGTGCTATTGCTGGGTCCTAGGGGAGTTCTATTGTTAGTTTCCTGAGGAACCTCCACACTGTTTTCCAGAGGGGCTGTACCAGTTTACCTTCCCACCAACAGTGTAGGAGGGTGCCCGTTTCTCCACATCCTCGCCAGCATCTAGAGTTCTCTGATTTGCTCATTTTAGCCACTCTGACTGGCGTGAGGTGGTATCTCAGTGTGGTTTTGATTTGTATTTCCCTGATGAGGAGGGATGCTGAGCATCGTTTCATGTGTCTGATGGCCATCTGGATGTCCTCTTTGGAGAAGTGTCTGTTCATGAATAGACTTCATTCCTTATCAATAACACAAAAATAGCCAAATCCTTTCTGGATGTATTAACTTTGCTCTCTTCTTTGCCATAGTCCATCCAAGTATATCTCAGTCTCCTACTTGCCATTCTCACTCTTCACAGGTTCATATCCCCTGTCTCAGCTCTCATTCCTACACACCTCAATCTTACAACAGAAGAGGCCCGTCCTGCCGTTCTTTGCTTCAAGTCACAAGAACTCCAACTACAGGCCTAAACTGGGAAGCTTCCCAAAAAGCTTTCCAAAGTCAAGAAGAGGAGTCTCTATCTCTCAAACATGTAAAATAAGCAAGCTGAAATAGACATAGCATTTACGTGAAATTTTGAAGGAAAAAAAAAGCAAAACTATTGTGCTCATTGTTTAGGGACACAAACCTAAAGGTAATAAATAAATGTATGGGAAAAAAAATCAGTAAGGGGAAAACAATCAGTAAGAAGCATCCAAAGGACTTTGAAAATTATTTGCTACTGCATAATTTTCTAAGCTGAGTAAAGAATAGAAAGAGGCTTGTTATTTTATTTTCATATCTTTTATACACTGGAAATACTTTATATTAGGCTTTAAAAGAAAGTGATACAACATAAACCTCACATAAACCTAAGGGAGCATTCCTCAATAGAAGACAGAAAGCAGATAGCTAAAAATGTTATTTACCTTATCACCAAGAGCTTCTCTCTCTTTTTTAAGTTTTTTCTTAATTGCCAACTTTTCCTAAAAGGTTTAAAAAAACACAGAAAATTACTGAGAAACCACCAGTTATATCACAAACACATACTGAAACTACACATTACTAATGCTATAAATACTTAAACTGAGCAATCATTGTAATGTATTAAATACCTTGACACAGATTTTCATACCTAAGCTATTGTAAAACAAATAAGTTAGCTAATCACTAAACAATCAAGGTCTTCTTCAAAAAATTGAAATTGGCAATGTATGACTATTTAAAGTTTGTCTTTTTACCTTTTACTTTTTATCTTATTATAAAGCCTTAAATTAAGTGAAAATGTAAAACATCTAATAAACAAGTTAACAAGTTTGTGTTGCTGTTTTATTTTGCATTCCTAACAAGTTGCATACTAAAGAAAACCATGATGGCTATGCCGGTTGCTTCTCTTGGAAAGTACTAAAAATAAATGAGAATGGGAGATCCGTTTTCAGATTGCTTCCAATAAGCCACCATTAGTTATTCATACATTTTATAATCAAAATATGCTTTTAAAATTATTAGGAACTTGCAAGGTGAGTTATATTTGTACTGTAGGTTGTACATACTGGAGATTTCTGAACAGAATGCTTTCTTACACACAATATAAAGTGCCCTCTTCCCGAGCCCCCCACGCCTATCCACCCTCCATCCATCAAGTCTCAGATTATAGTGTCAAGAAGTCTCCTAGGAGGCCCTTCCCGCAAATGCGCTCACCAGAATGTTAGATTCTCTACGTACTCCAATACTACTCTGGAACTTACAATAATGAGTAAGGCACTATCCAGGGCCTTAAAAGTTTTAGTATCTAGTAAGAGGAGACAGGCAAGTAAAAAGATTATATACGTGAACTTTTATGATCTACAAGAATAAACAGAGGCTTGCGTCCGATTACAATTAAGCACTGTGACCTTGAGCTTTACTTATCTCCTCATATTTATCTTCTACAACAGTATGAGGATAACGCTACAAATAAAGTTACCAGAAACTTCACAGTAATAATTTAGGTAAGAGTTGCTACCCCGGAATCAGAAAATCATCACTGGAGTCCCGTATTGCCTGTATTACAGACTCTAGGAATTAGCCAGCGTTAGGTGGACGGGGTGAATGAAGCACAGAGACGGGAGGCTTTCTCCTCCCAGGTCAGCAGGGGGATTTTTCACCGCTGGGAGAGCGGGACTTCTTGCTTTCATTCCCAGTCAGGGAACGTAGGGAGGGGCTGGAAAGGAAGAAGAATCCTCGCCGCTCAGGCAAAATGCTGAACCTACACAGAATCCCCCAACGCAGTGCGGGGGGACCAGGACCTTAGAACGTCAGCCTCATCCTTCTAGAGTAATTACCTCCTCCTGAAAGCCAAGCTAAGGCTACCACGCAAGAACTATTCCCTTCCTTACGGTCGCGTGCGCGCCCGCGCGCGCGCCGATGTAGCGCATGCGCCCTACCGCCGCGGCGCCGTCATACCTTCCGCTGCTGCTGTTTCCACCGCGTGAACATTAAGTGTCGCCGTTGTTTGTTCTTAATTTCTGAAATGCTGAAGCCTGGGGGAAAGGCAGCCGCTTTCGGGGGCTGGACCCCGCTTTCCATCGCTCCATTCTCAGCGACTGCAGCCTCCTGAGGTTCTTCGGCGGTTGCTTTACGTTTCAGGCCTTTCTTTCCTTTACTGCAGCTCTTATCCAAGGCCTTCGCCATGGTGTTTGCTCCGTAGCGTCTGTACGGAAACGGAAATAGCTTACCTCTCTGACTCCCTTACCTAGTCTTTTACTTCCGGGGTCAGCAAGTTCTTAAAGAAAAACGTGAACTGTTTTGTGAGCCTCAGCAGTTGAAGAAGGTGCTGAAGTTTAGTTCTGAGCAGAGTTTACGGGGGTTGCCTTGCTGTATAAATAGTGGAATGATGAGTTCCCAGAAATCTTTATTGAGCGTCTATTATCTGTCAAGCCCTCAAAATATTGGAACAAAAAGTCTTTGCTGTATAAAATTTACATTCTACTGGAGAAAGACCTGAAATGAGCACACAAAAAGTGTGGTGACCTATAAAGTAAGACATGGCAAGGAAAAAATAGAACAGGATAAAGGAAGATGAGAGGGTAGTGAGGCAGTTGCAGTTTTTCAATAGGATTGTTAGAGTATCCTTCGTTGAAAAAGTTAACATTGAGCACAGATTTGAAAGAGGTAATGGGTAAACTATGAAGTTATTTGAGAGAAGAGCTGCTCATCTGAGTAAAGCTTTTATCTAGGAAAAAAGCTGTCCATGCATGGGAAACCTACAATTCCAAGATTCCTAGTCAGCAGCCAGCATGGTATATTTGGGAAACACTGTGGAAGCCAGGAGTAATATGAGAAAGGAGGACAGTAGGTAGGGGAAGGGTTTAGAAGTAAGATTGTGTAGGAGTTTGTAAGAACTTTGGCTTTTTTATGTGAGATGCACATTTCCTGGGGGATTTTAAGAAATGACATGATTTGACTTACATTTTGAAAGTATCATGCAGGCTCTCCTTTGGAGACTATAGTGGAAGGAAAGGGAAGGAGGGGAGAAATGACAGTGGCTTGAACCAAAGTGGTTCTAATGGAGGTGATGAGAAGTGATCAGATTCTTTTGCAAGGTGTAGTTCCTGATGATTAAATGAAGTGCACGAGAGAAAGAGAAGAGTCGAGATGATCCCAACACTTTTGAACTAAGCAACTGGAAGGATGGGGCTACCATCAGTTGAGCTTGGACAGACTTAAGGTAGAACTAATTTGAAGGGTAAGTTCAAGATTTCAGTTCTGGAAATAATTGAGTTTGAGACATTTAGTAGTCAACTGATTGTTGTTGTCAGTTGGGATGTATAATTCTGCAGCAAGAGAGAAAAGTATGGACTAGAGATGAAAATGTAGGAGTCATAGGCATATAGATACTATTTCAAATCATTACAGTGAGTGTGGATAAAGAACTGAAAAAAAAGAAGAGGACCAAAGACTGAGCACTGGAAAAATTTTGTATAAAGAGCTGGAGAGAAAAAGAGGACCCAGTAAAGGAGAATGAGAAGGGAAAATGAAGAAGGTGTCATAAAAGCCAAGGGAAGAAAGTGCTTCCCCAATGGTTAAATTTTTCTGTATTCCTTATTTTAATTTCATGAAAATGTCCTCCAAACAAGACAAAAGAATTCCTTTTGGTTTACTGTTAGTCAGTTTTCCAGAGACTGCCTTAATTTGAAATTGTATGTTTCATTATTGACATTGAATGTTTTGGTAATCCAATATTTTGATGTCCATACTGCATTTTTTTACCTATTTAATTTCTTTTAAACAGGATATTGAAAACATCAAAACTTCATTTTCCAGAATACAAAACCTGCTATGAAGCCACAAGTCCAAAATTGTGATTAGAAAACTAAAGCCAGCATATTTAGATACAAAACTGATGTAATGCAATAGAAAGGAAAAGATGTTGAGCTCTAAAATTACTGACATACTTTAGTTTGTCTGCAGTAAGTCGTAAGATTTTATGTGACTTATCTAAAGAGGAATAATCAGATCAAAAACAAGGAGGAGGGGGAAGCAAGAGAAAACAAATCAAACTTTATCTAAATATAGACTGAAAAAGTATTTTGGAAGTATCTTCTAGTCTTAATATTTTATCTCACTACATATATCCTTTCCTCATAAGAATACAAAATAATCCTGAAACGGATTATTTTTTTAATGTTTATTTATTTTTGAGAGGGAGAGACAAAGTATGAGTGGGGGAAGAACAGAGGGAAAGAGAGGGAGACACAGAATCTGACACAGGCTCCAGGCTCTGAGCTGTCAGCACAGAGCTGGATGTGGGGCTCCAACTCAGGAATAGCGAGGTCATGACCTAGGCGTAAGTTGGACACTTAACCAACTGAGCCACCCAGGTGCCCCAATCCTGAAATGGATCTATATACCTGTCTTAAATTTGTTTAGAGGTACTATACAAATGAGATGATAAGGCACTTAACATAGAGACTTCCTATTTTTTCTTCATGACTTATTTGTCATAACAGTTGTGTGAGTTGAATGAAAGGATTTCTGTGATCAGAGTAAAGTCCATATTCTGCAGAAGTCACAAAAGCATTGATCAGTTCCTCCAATGTATATTTAAACTGCTCATTAAAGGAACAATGTGAATGAGTATGATTGAAACAGTGGGCTCAATGTTCAGGTCTGTGCTCAATCCTTTACTCAGTCACTTAGATGCTGTAAAATCTCAATTAAATTGCATAATCTCTGTGAGCCTCAATTTCTTGATCTGTAAATGGGCCTAATTATATTGCCATATAGGTTGTTGAGATATATACTAAAGAAACGCATCCGATAATTGCTAACTAGCTTTTTTTATAATTCTGGGTATAAAAGACTGCCAAACAGTGTAGAGAAAAAAGACATCATGATTGCCCTCAAGCAGCTTATAGCTTAGAAGTTGAAGCATAAATTCTAGTATTTGTATTAAAAAGTGGTCCATGTAGAGTGCTCCTTAACTTGATGTCCATTTCAGCAATTTCCTTTTTCTCACTAATTGCTTCATTGTCTGCTATTTTCAGGGTGTATTCCTTTTTTTTTAAATTTTTTTTATTTAAAAAAAATTTTTTTAATGTTTTATTTATTTCTAGGAGAGAGAGAGAGAGACAGCGTGAGCAGGGGAGGGTCAGAGAGAAGGAGTCACAGACTGAAACAGGCTCCAGGCTCTGAGCTGGCAGTCAGCACAGCCCAACGTGGGGCTCGAACCCACGAACCGCGAGATCATGACCTAAGCGAAAGTCGGACGCTTAATCGACTAAGCCACCCAGGCACCGCTTAGGGTGTATTCCTGATATAGTATATGTTGTTTTAAAATGAAACATTTATTTTAAATATTTAATATATATTTTTTACTTATCTGTTTTCATTCTGACATATGAGATACCCCAAAATAGAACTCTTGGACACCGGATGAATTCAATAATCCAACCTAATAAATGACCAAGATTCTGTTCACAAAATTGGATCTATTATTTTACAATATGACTTAAGCTCTTTGTATCACAAAAATTATTCCAAAGGCACAAAATATTAATCCATTGCATGAGAATAAGGGGTTCCAGTCTGGGGATTGGAAGATGTTTTATTTATAATGTGGTATAAACGTTTCACTAACACATGTTTCCTGAACTTGAATTATGTCATATAATTTGTTGGTAAGAACTGTTAAAGAAAAAAAAATGGGAGCCACGGTTTGAAAATATCTCTAGGCCAACCAGCACTCATAGTCACATAACCAAAACTTAAATTATCCTGATTTCCCCCAAATACTAACTGACCTAAAACAAAACTTGAGCTTTTTTTTTTTTTGAGTCAGTGTCACCTTATAGCTTTGTAGCTAATCAGCTGCACACAATTAAGCATGCACAATGCTACTACATAAAGACTACATTTTTAGTTACTAAACACAATAAATAACGACAACAATGTACTCCCTCATTCATGCTTTATAAACTGAGCTGTAGCTGCTAACCCCTTTTAGCTTGAAGTCTCTCTGCGAAGAGTTTTGTTTCTTGCTCAATAAAATGTTCATATCAAACAAAGCTCTCAAAATTTTCTTTTGGCAGGAACAAGAGGCCTATTACAGAACTAGTCTGTCATCTGAGGATGTTTCACTGGTACCCAGGAGCTGTTTTTGGCACTTAAACTACTTCTCTCAAGGAATTTTGAGAGTTCTCTTTCTTTGTTTATTCTACACTTTAAGCTAAGTGACTAAGGAGGTTTGTTTCTCAGGTTTCACTGACCCAGGAAGTTAGTTGAAAAGTTACTACAGGGATTCATAGTGTCAATAGGACTGTCACAGTGGCAGCTCTCTGTGAAAGAAGTTCAAGTCAACAAGAATATAATCAGTACCATTTTGTGAGATGTTAGAACCACACCCCCTCCTACCTGAAACCGAATTAGTGACTCAAACATGAAGACTTTTCAGATATCAAGGACATGCAGAGTAATTGTGTGGTGAATGCTGTCATCTCGGTATACTTCACACTGTGAAAGAGACAGAATGCATGTGCTGGCCTTTCCAGAAACTAGAAATATATTAGGCGACCAGAAGTTTCCTTCCAGAAATAAGTCTTTACATCGCGCCTTTGGAATAATTTCTAATCGTTCTCTTGAGGCATTTAACTTCTTTCAGCATATTCTAAACTCAGCCATGATGCGATAGGATACAAGAGCAGTTTTTACTATATTTTCCAAGTGGCTTGATGCTAAGCAATAAGGTGAGCTATTTGGATAAACAGATTTTTTTTTTCTGCTTGTTAATATTTCCCAAGTGTATATAGTTCCATATGTGTCTTATCTAATGATACACATTCTTGACCCTTACTTGACCAGGGAAAGCAACAGCACAATCAAATTGCAGTTTCACTAAAATATCTTCCCCTAAAAAGATTCCTAGTTCTTTGAGTCATCGAAGAAGCTTTTATTTATATCTTTGGAATGTATATGGTGCCTCCGGCTTATGTTTCTGTTAACGGAACAACTAGAAATAAAATTTAAATAACAACCTGGGATAGCTTTTATGTGTCTAAAAATTTTTTCTGTTGTTTCATTCATTCAGCACAAATTTATTAAGTCATACATCGTGCCAGATCCTTTGGTTATAGCAGTCAAAAAGAAACTACTCCCTCCCATCAGACAACTCCTTGGGAGAGACCAACAATGACACAAGCCAATCCAAAAAGTGTAAGAGGTTTTATGACTGCTACCTTATTGTGTAATCAACACCGAATTTAGAATTGTGCCTTCTCATGTCTTCTTCAAAGAGCCAGATTAGATGAATTTGTATGTCCCTTGTTGATAGCTGAGAATATAGTTTCCATAGAAATTAACCCAAATGTGGTGATTAGATCACTCAGACTAGAGACACGATTATTTGTTTCTTTTGTTTGTTTTCAGCCAATACTGTTTAATTTTTCTCCATATTTATGTTTTCATTTTCCATAATCTTGGAATTACTATGTGAAATAAAATATTCTCTATGTTTCACAAATATGAAATATAGCAAACATTCTACACAATTATCAGAATCACAATATTTAAAATGAAAGGTTATGAAGCATAGTCCTTAGCGGTTCTCAAACTTTTTGTCTCAGAACCCCTTTGGCACTCTTAAAAATTGTTGAGAACCCCAAAAAGCTTCTGTTTATTTAAATCATATCAATATGCACCATGTACAAATTAAAATTGAAAACAAACCAAATATGTATTTATCTAAAAATAATTAACTCACTATATGATAATAAACACTCTATGAAAATGACTGTATTTTCCAAAACAAAAAAGTTAGCAAAAAAAGTGTCATTTTTTACATGCTTTGTAAATCTCTTTTATGTTTGGCTTAATAGGAAATAACTCAGTTTATACCCACTTCCGCATTTAAACCAGTAGTGCCAGACTATTTTGGTTGAGATACATGAAGAAAATATGGCCTCAAACATGCATGTGGTTGGAAATGGAAGGACTATTTAAGAGCTTTTACAGATAACTATGGATATTCATCTTTGATGTTACACCAAATACTGAGGAGTTTTACGTTTCTTAAAGGTTGGTTGTAATGTGTAATCTGAAATCATATCAACAGGCTATATATACTCTATCACATTAAAATCTATTGGTCTATCTCTCACTTTGAATAGATTTTTTACCCACGCGTGACTTTGTAACATCATGCATTTTGTTGGTCATTTGGAATATATTGGTTCACTGATTTGTGCATATCTTCCAAAAGTTGACACATTTCATTATACAGTATCAAAAAATCACCTTTGTTAAAATCACTCATAATCTCATCACAAAAGCCTTCAAATACTGGCACTGGTAAGCTGTCCAGCTTCTACAGTGGTGAGTAGAAGTTTTCCAAAATTCTGATTTTCACTGAATGGGGACTTCCTTTCACCCCTGCCCCCTGCATCCTCTGTCACTGATGGCAACGCAGGGGGTAGAAGCAGGGATTCAGGGGAGTCATGTGCGATGAGGCCCTCTTCTTTATGCATACTTCCCAGGGCTAGACCATCTTCCTGTTACCTTTTTTAAATCTGTGGGTCCTGAAAGTTAGCTTACTTTTCCTTTCCCACCATTAGTTAGCAAGAACAACCTTATCAGGAACTCTGAATATATTTGGAGTGTACTTACAGAGGCAATCCAAGGAGTGCCTTGTGGAGGTTCTTGTATTCATTTGTGCAAGATGGAAGTTACCAACCCACCATAGGATGGCTCCTAAGGCAGCGTCTTGCGGGATCGAAAGTTTGTACTATTTGTTGCTTCTGACAGAGGATTTTTTCTTTTCTGACCCACGGTGAAAAAGAATGTCTTCTCACATCCTCGCTTCTTCTCCCAAAGCAATCAGCAAAGCTTTTCAATTTTTCTGAAGTTTCCTTATTTTTTTCTTTCTGCAGCAACCAGATGAAATAGAAATAAAAGATACCTTTTCTTTATCTCTTTACACTTGAATAGGGATGATAAGGTCTTATAGAATGATGGTCTACGCCTTCAGAAAAACTGAAAAATTGCTAAGCTTCCTTTAGGGAAAATAACAAATGTTGGCAGCTTTCCTGGAATTTCCATCACATAAGTCAGGAGGGCCTCTGGGAGAGAGAGAGGTAAGGATATGGAAGAACAGTCTGAGGAACCGAAGATGTGTTTGTGAGATCAGCATTAACACTAGTGACATGGGCAGACACTGCAGAATTGGATTATACTCTTATGTATTTTTTTCTATGTCACTCTTACTTTACTAGATTGATACCAAGGTGAAAGAGTGGAGATGAGGGATAAAAGACCCCTCAACAAGTGATCAGGTTCCTAAAGTTTCCACCATGTGCCAGTACACTCCCAGGAGATGTTATTTAATTTAGTTTCCCTACAATTATCCCTCTGTTGGTTAAGCATCCAACTCTTGATTTTGGCTCAGGTCATGATCCCAGGGTCATGGGATCTAGCCCCACACTGGGCTCCCTGCTGAGCATGGAGCCTGCTTAAGGTTCCCTCTCTCTCTGTCCCTCTGCCCCTCTACCCTGCTCACATGTGCTCTCACTCTCTCAAAACAAAACAAAACAGAAAACACTGCTGAAGAAGAATGTTACATCCCTCAGCCCTATTAATTTCTATTAAACAAGGCAGAGGCTTTGTTTCAGGCCACAAATTTGTAGTTCACTTATAATGATATTTTATTATTATAAACAATATTTTATTATTTTAAAAATGAATGCATTCATTGACAGGAAGACTGAATGGTAAAAATCATTGTGGAAAACTAATATGTTTATTTTGTTTTCTATCTTAGTCCTTGCACAAATTTGGAATGAGATTCAACAGATCTATCTAACTGATAGGCAACATATCAATTTAGGGACCTGTAATGATACCTTGTCAGAACAAAATGACTTTACTTTTCTTTCAGGCAACTACCAAAGAAAGTGATTTTCAAAGTGTAATATCAGGACCAGGAGCATCCACATCTCCAGAAACATAGTTAGAAACGCAGATGCTGAGGTTAGCCTGGACCCTCTGAATCAGAGGCTCTGGGGTGGGACTTAGAAATCTGTGTTCTAGTAAGCCCTCCAGGTGATCCTGATGCATACCCACGTTGTACACCCACTGGTCTTGACCCATTAGTATCTTATAATTCCTTTCAGCAGACTATTTAAAGGTTTGTTTCTCCTGTGACTATGGCAAGCTGCCCTAAGTGGAAACTCACTCAACCTCTATCTGTGTCTTCATGTAGAAGATGTAGGTGTCCAAAAAGGTACCAAAAGAACTATTCTCATGAATATTTAAAAAAAAAATACCCTAGCAATGATGGCAAAGCTCATACTGATGCAATCATCATCTTTAAGTAAATAAAAGAGGGATAATGACTGATAGAAGATCATGCTTATTTCTTGCTAAAGTTAGCTAAGAACCTAACACTGTGGTGTGCCCAGGTAGCTTTTGGACTTTCAGTTTATTTTTTTATTGTTCACATTAATATTTTGATACTGATTAGCTTCATTGCCCAGAAATGGCTGATTTTTAAATCTCAGCAGTAAGACATTAACGTCTCTTTGCAATGTGATATATAGATTGAATCTTGGAACTGAAAAAACATTAGCAGAAAATTAATAAAATCTGAATAAAGCCCAAAGTTTAGTTAAGAGTCATGTGACACTGTGGGTTCTTAGTTTTGAGAAAGGTATTATGGAAAGGTAAAATATTAAGATTAGGTAAAACCGAATGAGGGTGTATAGGAATGCTCTACATTATTTTTGCAATATTTCCATACATCTATAATTATTCCCCAAAAAATTTATTAAAAAAAATCCCAACACCCCTGCCTGATCCTTCACTTAACAAAGCTGTTGAAGTATGACCAGATAAAAGAAATTAAAGAACTGCTCTATACCAACCCGGGCTGCCCATTTGTTAGGCGGAGTAACATTATTTAATTTGTTTTCTTGGGATGCCAGCAAAGGGATGACTACTAACAATCACCAAACACATTTGCTGAATATATAGGACAGGCAATTAAAGCAGGAAACATGCTTCCTTTACTCTTCATTCCTTGAACTTTTATGTATAGTTTCTACTTGAGTACTTTGTACTAGGTGATATGTTGTTTTAATGATAATCCTCAAATCATTTCATGGATGACTGTTCCCATCCACCCCCACCCACCCCCGGAGCACTTAATGCAGTGCGCTGCAGGAAGTAGGCATTCAGAGCTTAGATTTCTCTGACTAACTGACTGACTCAATGTGCTACCTGTAATTATATTTTAAAATTTAATCAGGGCAGTTCTAGGAACTCAAGGGGATAAAGTCAAAATCAACGATTCAAGTTAGGTTTGCATAAATTGTCTAGAATGAATAGACTTCATCAAAACTTGTCAAAATGCAGAATTTGTCAGTGGAAACCAGAATATCAAAAATTTAAATCATCCGTACGAAATACACTCAAGACTGAAGGTGAATAGTTCGTGTGAAGTTAACATTTCTAAAATAAATTTTGGGATGAACAGAAAGTTACCAGTGTTACTTCTACCATGCTTTCTGATTTAGTGTATTTTGTTTTATAAGGTAATCAAGGATCACAAATATTATCTTGCTTTAACTGTTGATATGCCTTGGAAAATTCTGAAAAATGCCGGAAAAAAATTCTGAAAAATAGAAGGAACCATTTCTCTCTCTGATATTTATCAGTGGTATCTCTGTAAATGAAAGCCAAAGTTACTTTAAAATATCAAGAATTATGACATATCCAACATTACAGATTCTCAAAATGTTTCCAATATATCATTTCAGACCTAAGATTCTTATAAATACACACAAGGCAGGAATTATCACCATGTTTCCAATGGGAAAATGGAAATTCAAAGAGATGAAAAACAGCACCCAGAGTAAACTACAACTTAGAATTCTTAGGTCATTGCTCTTTCAACTAATCATATGTCATCCCCTTAGATCCATATTACTTAAATTATTAAGTGAACACAAGCCTACACATATAGTCTGCATATAACTGCACACTCTTTTCTTGACTCTGCAGTGAGTGTTCAGGGACAAAGCACTTGATAAAGTACAGTGTGGGCCCTTTAAAAGAATCAGATGCATGCAGATTGAAGTACTGAATGTAAGAGTCATATTTATTTTTCATTGAACTATTTCAACCCATTTTTTCTTGCACCTCTGGTAGAACTTGATAGTTTTAGTACAATGAGGGGTCCCTGGGTGGCTCAGTTAGTTAAGTGTCTAACTCTTGATTTCAGCTCAGGTCATGATCTTACTGTTTGTGAGTTCGAATCCCGTGTCAGGCTCTGTGCTGACCTTGTGGAGACTGCTTCAGATACTCTTGTCTCCCTCTCTCTCTGCCCCTCCCCCACTTGCTCTTTCTCAAAAATAAATACACATTTTTTTTTACAAATAGTTTATTGTCAAATTGGTTTCCATATAACACCCAGTGCTCATCCCCACAAGTGCCCTCCTCCATGCCCATCTCCCCCCTCCCCCCCACATCCATCAGTCCTCAGTTTGTTTCTCAGCATTCAAGAGTCTCTCATGGTTTGCCTCTCTCCCTTTCTCCCATCATTTCCCCCCTTCTTCTCCCCTATGGTCCTCTGTTAGGTTCCTCCTAATCCTCCTATACGTGCAAACATGATATTTGTCCTTCTCTGCCTGACTTATTTCGCTCAGCATAACACCCTCAAGTTCCATCCATGCTGCTACACATGGCCAGATTTCATTATTTCTCATTGCCATGTAGTATTCCATGGTATAGATAAACCACATCTTCTTGATCCATCTTCCGTTGATGGACACTTAGGTTCTTTCCATGTTTTAGCTATTGTGGAGAGTGCTGCTATGAACATTGGGGTACATGTGCTCTTACGCATCAGCATTTCTATATCCCTTGGGTAAATTCCTAGCAGTGCTATTGCTGGATCATAGGGGAGTTCTATTGTTATTTTCCTGAGGAACCTCCACACTGTTTTCCAGAGGGGCTGCACCAGTTTGCATTCCCACTAAATACACATTTTAAAAAACAAAAAATAATTTCAGCACAAGGAACGTAAGCCAAAAAGATATACATTTGATATATTGTTTCCCATATATTTAATTAAACTGGGGAGAATTACTTCAGGGATTCCCTATTATAGAAAGTGGGAAAGAATTATCTTTATAATCCACTGAGGTGACGTAATAAATTGAAAATTACTTGGTTGACACAATTAAAATTTTCTTGGTCAGAGGCCAAGAGAATTATTGATTTTTCTTCCAGGTTTCTTTCTCAGGAATAAAAAAAAATTCAGGAATATGACTTTACGTGGTTTAATATTTGAGCTGCTAAAAGGAGGTTAACCATTTGAATAGTTAGAAGACTATACCTTCTAGCCTTATACAAAATGAGGACGCATCTAATGTACTTGTAATAGCTGATGAAAGACATGCCCTGCAAGGGTTTCTGTACAGTTCTGTGATGTGGGAAGGGCCACTTTTGATACCTTATGTTAGCAATATACTCCACAGCCTCATGATGTTGGAGTCCCCTCACTGTTGTTAAGGGTGCTAAGAGTAAATTAGCAAATCCATTGACTTAGTAGATGTCCAATCTAGCAATGAGATACTTGTATCTTTTTCTTGAAGGGGGTTCTTATCTTTATAATTAATTTGATTGGATTTCCTAACTTGGCTTGTTGGAGGGGAAGAGACACATCATTTGCCCCCAGGGACTCCCTTCATGGTCCTCGTGTGTGTGTGCGTGTGTGTGTGCGCGCGCACGTCTCATTAACCCAATGGTTATCTTAATGCCTGCTATCTTCAGCTTTGGAGCTTTGGAAGCAATTCTGAAAATACAAAAATAGTTTACCACCCTAAAACATTGCATATGAGATAAGGGAGAAGTAAGTCAAGGATTCTTCCTCATAGAAAACAAAGGGATGGTGAGACAGTGAAAATTCAAGAAAGGACCAGGTAGTCAGGGTAGAGGGGAGGCCCTGGCTTTGATTTTGCATATTTCAAGTGTGAGGTACTTTTTGAATATCTAATGGAATAAAAAGTAGGTAGTTGGACATATGGCCAGGTGCTCCAAGAAGTCTGAGCCAGAAGTAGAAATTTGGGAGTCATTTGGTATATAGATAATAATTGAGGACATCAATATACATGTAACGAACCAGAGAAGATATAGCATGATAAGAACAGCAGGTCTAGGACTGGTCTTGAAAAACTCCAACAGATGAAGGCTAAATAGAGGAGGACACGTTGGCAAAAGAGTCTGAAGAAGAATAGTAGAAGGAAAAAAAGGAGTAGATGGCAGAATAGAACACATGATGTAAGAGTATTTCATAAAGGAGGGTGTCATCACCGTGTTGAATGCTGCTGAGAGATCAGGTAAGGTGAGAACTAAAATATCCATTGGGTTTAACAACCTAGAGGCCATTGGTGACTTAGTGACAGCCATTTCAGGGGAGTGGAAATGGAAGTTATATTGAAGTAGGTCTAAAAAGAAGTGCATAGTGAGAAAAGGAAGACAGAGTACACAAATCCTTTCTCGTTTTTTTTGTTTGTTTGTTTGTTTGTTTTGTAGTTGGGGGAGGAGGTAGGGTCAAGGGAGGATGTTTCAGAGGTGAGAAGACTGAGTATGTCTGAAAGCTGAGGGAAGGATCCAGTACAGAGGGCATTAGAAATTTAATACATGAGAGAAGGCAGTTGGGGTGGTATCCAGAGCACAGGAAGAGGACCAACTTTAGGAAAAAGAAAAGTGTGAAAGGGTTAGTGCAATTTTACATAGGTTTCTGTTTGGGAAATTGGGTTTCTGACCTGCTGATGTAGTAGAGGTTATAGGGTTAGATTTTAGTTAACTGAAAACAGAGAATATTCATTATTATTGGTTTACCACTGTCAGTGGAAGTCTTTAGACTCCAAATCCCATTTGACTTAAGGCATTTTCCAAAGTAACATGTCTCGCTCCCCCTTCAAAACATCATCAAATATTGTTCCAAACAGACTGAAATAGCACAGTTATTTTTCCATAGCCAG
This sequence comes from Hyaena hyaena, assembly GCF_003009895.1. Classification (NCBI taxonomy): domain Eukaryota; kingdom Metazoa; phylum Chordata; class Mammalia; order Carnivora; family Hyaenidae; genus Hyaena; species Hyaena hyaena. Next base: position 1,417,119 of record NW_024080918.1, read on the forward strand.
TAATTTCATTTCACTCATTAATATACATCCTAACAAAGCTAAACCCTAAGACATTAGGGAGAAGGAAAATATATTTCAGTGATTTTGGAATTCTTAAGGCTTAATTATCATTAAGATCACTAAGCTTTGACCCTGGACCTTAAAGCAAGTGCTTACGTTCATGAGTATAAAAATACTCATATTTTTATTGTCCTTCATCAATTTGTAATAAAAGCTACAGAGGTAATTTGAGATTTTCAAGCATCTTCCCATAGAAACAAAGTGACCATGTGAAAACTCCTAAGCAAACTTATAATATTTCTCACTAAATAACTTTTACTGAGTGACCAATATGCTTAGAAAACCAGGAAAACCAATTTTATCTAACAGTACCTTCAGTTGGACTTATAGACTTAGGGATGAGTAGACAAATTTCCCTTTAATGAAAGTCAGTTTTGGAGTAAATGAGTAGAAACTATCTGATACATGACTGATTAATAAACCTTGTAACTCTGATCCTAGGAAATGAGACTGACTGAAAATGTAAATACTGACTCATGAATTAACTGGATTCATTCATTGGTTCTAGTTCCCCATGTTAAGCGGGGCAAAAATTATTTTTCAGAAAGTTTGAGACCTATTCCTGCCTTCCTTCCAAACTAAAAGGTGCCCCTCCCTTTTTTTGGGCCACTCAAATTAAGTAATCCCTTTGGACTTATATGTTAATATTTTCCAATGTAAGTTCTTATGTGAGAAAGCATATTCAACCATCCCTGGGTGGATTTGATTTGTGTTGATTCTTTTTGTCCCCGCTTATTTATCAATTCCTTAAGGGGACTCTCAATTATAGTGGTTTCGAATTGTTTCTTATGTCCTGATAGTTACTTCACCAAGAACCTGAATCCTACCATGATGGAACAAACTCAAATTTACATGCATTCTGTTATAATACTTCTCATTTACTATATTATTTTAATGGCCAAAAAATTATGGTAGGAAATACATCTTATTGCAATAATAATGGCAGCTAACATTTCCTTAGCAATTTTCACATGCCAAGCAATGTTCTATGTGCTTTACATCTATGACTCATTTAATTTCCTCAGCAATTCCATGTGTTTGATACTATTGTGAGCTTCATTTTTATTTGAGGCACAGATAGGTATTTAAGGCACAGAAAGGTTAAGTATTTTACGGAGAATCATTCAGCCAGAACCTGGATCCACACACTGGCACTCTGGCTCCTGCACCCATATTCTTAGGGGCTATGCTATAAAATGATCCACTATATAAAACCAAGTGCTTCATTAATAATTACAAATATAGTAGGGCCACCCAGATGGCCTGTCAGTTAAGAAGCCTCCAATTCTTGATTCGAGCCCCGTGTCTGCTTGGGATTCTCTCTTCTCTCCCTTGTTCTCTCTCTTTCTCAAAATAAATAAATAGACTTAAAAAGATGATGATATTTTAGAGTGTAAACTTTGCTACCATATATCTGAAATGAAGATAAATTAATATTATAAAAGTAATATCAGCAACTAGAGTAGGTAGAAAGTGGTGCACTGTGCTTGCAAGGGAACATGGACATTAAGGAAGAATGACTATTTGGGGATTCTAATGAAAACCTTATGTCCTACCTAGACTGCTTTTCTCTCCCCACTGATGGTCTGCATACCCCTAGTAGAGAATTAGTGCTTTAGTTGATATGTTACATGACCCCCTACTAATGCCTTCTGTGTATGATTCCAAGCAGGGTGGGGCCCTTGGTGAATATTGGTATCTGGTTGGAAAATTCAATATTTATTTATTTTTGAGAGAAAGAGGCAGAGTGTGAATGGGAAAGAAGCAGAAAGAAAGGGAGACACAGAATCTGAAGCAGGCTCCAGGCTCTGAGCTGTTAGCACAGAGCCTGACATGCGGCTTGAACTCACAAGCTGTGAGATCATGACCTGAAGCCAAAGTCGGACGCCCAACCAACTGAGCCACCCAGGTGCCCCTTGTTGGAAAATTCATTAGTTCATTCAACAACCATCTATTCAGAACCTCCTCCCACCAAAACCTCATAGATCTGTAGGAGAGAGAAACATATACACAAATAATTACAACACAGCAGAACAAATTTAAAAATAGAGGCAAGTGCAAGATACATAGAGGGGGTACCAAAATGAAGAAGGGGAGGGAGGATGATAGGAATAAGAAGTATCTGGGAGGCATTCCCAAAAAGGAAGTGTTGGAATTGGGTGAGTGATACTCTAGGCAGACAAGGAATAGGGAAGGCCATTCTGAGCAGAGGGTGTGGCACATATAAAGACTCATAGATACGAAATAGGATAATGTGTTCAAGGAAATGTAAATCCCATAGTATTATGAGGACAGAAATTTCAGGGAAGGAAGGGAATTAAAGATGAAGCTGGAGGAAATGGCAGGTCTAGAAGAACATGAAGGAATTTGGAACTTTACTGGAAAGAACAGAGAGTCAATAAATAGTTGTAAGCAGGGAAGTGACATGATGTATTTAATGCTCAGTCAAATTGAGCTCCAACTCTTCCAGTTGATTATCACACATGAATAATGTATTAAAAAGAAATCAAGCAAAAATGTATTAAAAAGGATTTTTGTATAACTAAAGTGAGCACCTGTAGTGGGCATATATTGTTTATGCCTGCCCAGCATCCATTCTTTCCTTCTTTCACTTTTTGTAATAACATCTCAACTTTTCTTTGGTGGGGGCTCAGCATGGTGGGTTAATCCTCCCACAATCCCTACAATCTCCTACAATGCTCAAACAAGGTTCACACTCTCCTTAGCTGAAAGTTGAACAAAGGATCCAAGTAAGCTTCCTCCTTTTCTCCAGGAATTTAAATTATGTGAGGAGTGACCTAAGGATGAGAAGAGATGAGAGCTGATCTACGTGGCGTCATCACCCTGGAGGATGCTCATACTTCCTCCTGGTGTTACCCAGGCCACCATATTTACCTCAGTCCTCTCTTTTCTGAAGCTGGGGGCTCTCAGATTGCTTTTGATTTTTTGAACTCTCCTACAACCCTCCAATATATTCCATTTTTGCTTGATGAGAACACATTCTTTTTTGCTCAAACCAGGTGCAGTTTTCTTCCAAGTGAAGGACCTTGATTTATACCTAGCCTCTGGGGGGTGATCTGCTTACCTTTCCCTACTGCAAAGAGCTGGGAATTCTGTACTAAAGTTGCTGTATTCCTACCAGTCTAGACACGGCAGGCAACACTTTACTCTGTGGATCTTGCTGCTGAACCAATATGCTGGTGAGAAGGGGGACTAGGTTCCCTTTGCTCTCAGAACCTGCAGGCTTCCTCCTCTCTCCGTCTCTTCTCCCCTCAACTACCAGTGTGGAGCAAAGGGGATCTCTACTTGTGAAACTTCTTTCCTGTTTATTTCTGGCCAAGATACTTTTTCCATGTTTAGCATAGAGACTTTCATCTCCTTCACAAAACCCCTATGTTCTCCTACTAAGATCCTGGAAGACTAATGAAAGATTTTCAGGCCTCTTCTACTTTTGGCTTTACCCCAAAGCTATTCAGAGGTGATAAACACAAAACCTTCTATGTCCTTGAACTGGGAAAAGGATTGGAAGTAGAAGAAAAATGAAAAGACACAGAAGAAGAAAAGAAGTTCATACTTCAAAACACCCCAGTGGTTCAGTAATAAAAGTAGTGGTACCTTTTAAGACATCTTTATTACCATTCCTTTTTTTTTAAATTATTTTTTAATGTTTTATTTGTTTCTAGGAGAGAGAGAGAGACAGCGTGAGCCGGGGAGGGTCAGAGAGAGAGGGAGACACAGACTCTGGAACAGGCTCCAGGCTCTGAGCTGGCAGTCAGCACAGAGCCCGATGCGGGGCTCGAACCCACGGACCGCGAGATCATGACCTAAGCGAAAGTCGGACGCTTAACCGACTAAGCCACCCAGGCGCCCCATTACCATTCTTTATTGTACTTTTTCTTTGTATGTTTTGTTTTACTTAATACTCATGTGTGGATAGTGTACATTTATTACTAGACATATTGGGTTGTTCTCTTGGGTGTATAGTGGCTCTTTTTAGTCAGTATAAGGCCAGCAATGATTAAGCCTATGTCCAAAGATGAACAATCTTTACTCATTTTCCATATCATCTGAAAGAGCTCTTGGAAGACAATCTTCCTGTTTGAGTGTTTGAGGCACAGCCTGCCCATCTTAAACTTTGGCTTTCAGGTCACTGGCAAGGTGTAGTCTTAGTCATCTTTTTCATGCATACCTCCTGACATCATCATTCAAAACTTCCTGTGTGCATTTATGTACCATCAAATCCAAATGAGGGAATGTATCAAGGGGCAATAAATGACTGCATCTTCTTACATGTCATGACCGGAATTTAAAATGGTAGACTTTCTTTCCTAAGGCTCCATCTCTGTCACATTCTGCAGTAATTCTCGCCATCTGTACAGATCATTTCATAGAACCAGCACTCAAGGGAGAAAAACGGTTCCTCCTCGAATCGCGATCACACACTCATTCTCCCTTCTTGTGGCATTGCTTTCTTCAACACAGAAACTCTGAGCCTTGCCATACATACAGGCTGGAGGTGAAGAGGAGAACAGGCACCAAAAGGAGGAAAAGCCAGGAAAGGAAGTTGGAGAGAAGGATGAAAGAAAAGGAGGAACCAGTACGCTTGAAATATTTTGAGTTTTCAAAAGCAAAAGACTAGGATTAGTCAACACAAACACAGAAAGTATCACTTATGCTCCTCTCCTCCTTTTACATCTGTGTCTCCACCACCGCCCTTCTCCTCCTCAAGCCTTTCTCACGCAGGACATTCCACCGGATACAGGAACCCTTCACAGAAGTCACAATGGTTTTACACTTGTTCTTTCAATGTACGTATTAGAACTGTTTCTCATCCTTCCTTGGGTTCTTCTAAACAGAGAACTGCTTCTGACTGCTTTTTCATTACCAGTAGTGAATATCCTTGCAAGAGCCTTCCAGGGAGGATGACCCAGGAGGGAATCAAGGTTTGAGCCCACCTCTTACTGTCATTGTCAGGATGGAGCTAGCTTGGACTCCGGACCTTGAAATGTTATTGTCTATTCTTGTTCATATATATATATATATATATATATATATATATGTATATATGAATGTATTTGTGATTTCTTTTCACCTGTATACCCTTAGTATTATTTGAAAAGTTTTGTTTGACTCCTGCCGTTTTCTTTGGATATGAATGTCGTTGACTGTAATATAAATGGTACTTCGCTCAAGAGTGATGGCAAAGAAAGTCAAGTCGATTCCTTTTAGTATAGGCTTTCCATCTAAGGAGAGGCTACACTGAGATGAAGGTAGCATTAAGTATGCTACAACTGTTATGTGACTGTGGTCTATGGTGTTCTGGTATTTTATTGTTTTTTGTTTAACGTACTGATATAATAATAAATATCTGTTCTCTTTCATCTAGTCACCTTAGAAGGGGATGGTGAGAGGCAGCTTCATCCAATGATGGTATTTCTTTCTTTGGAGATGTGTTTTAATAACCACCCAGGCTTTGATGTCTACGTTTCCATGTTTGTTGCCATTCCTTGATGCTAGAGGTGATCTCCCTCATAACCTTTATCCTCATAACTTTACTTCCCAGAGGCAAAGGACATGCTTTGTGCCTAACTGCATTATGAAACACCTGGGTTTGTCTGACCCATCCCTCCATAGGCTGCACCACCCAGGACACTATGAAAATGAAGTTGCCACTGACTGGAGGTCAGTAGTACTCTGCTGGGTGCAGAAGAGCTTACACCAACATGGAACCCCAAAGGCCAGTCTGTAGAGGGTCATCTCTGAACCTGCTTGAAGTAAGTCTTCAGCCACATTATTACTTATTTTAATGTTGGCATTGGGTTTCTAAAAATTTGATGCTCAGGGATGGAGGGATGGATAAAATAGATGAAGGGGATTAAAATGTGCAATCATTTGTACTTTTTATTTTATTATAAAATAATAAAGACTTAGGGGCACAGTGTGTAGCATAGAGATAAAGTCAATAACATGTAACAACTTTGGGATAGATGGAGCTAGACTCATTATGGTGTTCATTACACAATGTATATGAATATGAAATCACTATGTGGTGCACCTAAAACTAATATAATGTGGTGTGTAACTATTCTCCAATTTAAAAAGAAATTGATGCTCGTTATAGAAGCAGGAGATGTCTAAACGCAGGACTTCACAGAATGATGGTGATCATTAGTTGGCTCTCGCTTTTTCCTTTGTTGATATTTTGACTCATTGCCTTGGGAGAAATGCTTCTCAGGAATTAGCTCCATTTTATTTTGTAACAGTATAGCCAATAAGAAAAAGGAGAGTTGAAGGGGAATTGAGATGAAATTTAAGGACTGATTAATAAAAAATATATACACGTTAGGTTTTATGTGGCTCCCTGTTCGTCATTATACTATAATCAATCTGATTCTCACAGATTACCCCAAATATTATTTATCATTTATTCATTCAACAAATATCTATGAAATCAGGCACTTTGCAAATAAAGAGGGAGAGATTTCAATCAGAATGTAAGCTCCATGAGCACAGGATTTTTGTCTGTTTCATTCCTTGCTCTTCCTAGCTGTCAGATCACTACCTGGCACAGAGGAGTCACTTAAATATTTGGTGGTGAACGAATATTAGTGTGCCTTTTTTTTTTTTTTTAAATAAATTCATTTTGGAGTAAGAATTATACGAAGCACATTTGACCTGTCACCATAAATAGCAAGCAGAAGGCCCATCAATCAGAAAAACTCTCCAAAGAAGACTTGAAGCATCCAAGTGTCAGAGGTGGCATGTTCTTTTATGTTCAGAAGGGGCAGCTATTTCATGTCCCAGACTAGTTTTGTCTCAGACGTTAATTTCATCTCTATTTACACTCTTTTGGAAGGTAAAAAAAGCCTCTGATCTATAAAAACAATGAGTTCATTTTATTTGTTAGCTTTTTTCTACGTTCATTTAGTGCTTCTCTCTAAGGAATTCCAAGGGAATCCTCAGATGGTTGTATTAAACCTGGCACCTCAGCATAGAGGTTGTGAGCTGAGCCAGCCCTTACGGTGGGCAGTGTGGACTTCTTCCCAAAGCTCTGTAGGCAGTGCCAAGCAGGCACTCACTTCAATCCCTGTGTCTGAAGTTTGTATTTGCTGTTGCTCTATTTCTGTATCATTTCAGGGCCAGTGGTAAAGACAGGGGGAATTGAAGATGGGGATCTGGGATGTGGGTGGAGGACTTGGCTGGCACTCTCTCTGTTACCCACTTTCTTACTTGTCTACCTCGCTCAGGACATCTTTTTTCCTCGGTGCTCCTCCAGCAACATAGTTGAGGTGGGGGACAAATGCAGACTTGGCCAAGGGCCCTCCCCATGTAGGAGGGTACTCTCACCTCCCATTTGGAGTCTCAGGAGCTAAGAGTTGAGAGTGACTTTTCCAGGCTACACTGTGTTTACAGCGACAAGACCAGAAGTTCTGTCTGAGGCTTGAGCAATTATACTGCTCTATAAAAAAGCACACAACACAGCCTAATACTTTTATGTTATAGTTGAAGTGTTTCATTTTATAAGAACTTTAAGTCCAACACATAAATCTCTCTCAGGTCAGCAAGGCTTTGTATTTTGGCTTTTGTTTTTTTTTCTTTTCTCTCTTGTAACTCACCCTGAGTTCATCCAAGGCAAATATGTCTAAACCAGCCAGTTGGTTAGAAAAGACACTGTGGTGTAGTGGGAAGACATAAGACAGTGAATCCGATTTGGGCCTAGATTGGGCCCTAGATTGGGCCTTGTAGCTAACCAGCTGAGTCCAGACCTTGGGCCTCATTTTCTTGGTTTATAAACTAAAGGAATTGTGTGAGATGAATGGTAACAGCATGTTCAGCTCTAATGTTCTGTTTGGGCTCCAGACCTTGAACCCTGTCTTTCTGTCTTCTTGAATAATGGAAGATAAAGTATGGGGAAGAACCCTACCATCGGTTCTGTTAATGTTTTTTTATTTTGTAATGTTTTTTAGTTTTTGAGAGAGAGAGAGACAGAGAGACAGAGCATGAGCAGGGGAGGGGCACAGAGAGAGGGAGACACAGAATCCAAAGCAGGCTCCGGGCTCCAAGCTGTCAGCACACAGCCCAATGCGAGGCTCAAACTCACCAACTGTGAGATCATGACCTGAGCTGAAGTCTGATGTTTTACCGACTGAGCCACGCAGGTGCCCCAGTTCTGTTAATGTTAAGTCTGAACTAAACTGAATCTAAACAATCTGCTTAGTGTATACAGGAAGGACCTAAGTGAGAACAGAAAAGTCATGTTACTTGCCTAGGTCACACAACTAATTAATAGCCCAAACCTGACATTTTTATCAATCAAGAATTTTTTTTCTCAGAAAAAATTTATCTTTTTCTGGTGGTGGTGGTGGTGGTGGTGGTGGTAATGTACGGAGAAGGGACAGAAATTTTCACAAAAAGGTGGAACTCCTGTTTCTGCTAAGATGGCTTTACCTTTTAGGATGTTCCTTGTATATCTCGTGCCAAACTATTAGTGACTGTTATGCAGAGGTTTTGTTGGTTGCTTAAGGTTAAACGCAAAGAGACTACCCTGTCCTTTAAGAAACTAACACCTTAAGGGGTGCCTGGGGGGCTCAGTTGGTTAAGTGTCTGACTCTTGATTTCGGCTCAGGTCATAATCCCAGAGCTGTGATATCAAGCCCAGACTCTGTGCTGAATAAACGTGGATGGAGTCGGCTTGGGATTCTCTCTCTCTCTCTCTCTCTCTCTCTCTCTCTCTCTCTTGATCTTTCTCCCTCTGCCACCCTCCCCCCCTGCAATAAAAAAAATAATAAAAGAAACTAACACCTTAAAAATGTTTTTCCTTCTGGGGCCCCTGGGTGGCTCAGTTGGTTAAGCATCCAACTTTGGCTCAGGTCATGATCTCACGACTCATAAGTCTGAGCCCTGTGTCAGGCTCTGTGCTGACAGCTCAGAGCCTGGAGCCTCCTCGGAATTCTGTCTTCGTCTCTCTCTGCTCCTCCCCCATTCATGCTCTATTTCTCTATCTCTCTTAGATATAAATCAATATGTATATATATTTAAAAAAGAATCAGGAAGCTGAAAGATTCTCTTGGCTCATGCCAATGATACCTCTCTAAAGGGCAGCTGACTTAAAACAACACAACTAGGGACGCCTGGGTGGCTCAGTCCATTAAGCATCTGACTTCAGCTCAGGTCATGATCTCACAGGTCATGGATTCAAGGCCCACACTGGACTTTTTGCTGGCTGCTCAGAACCTGGAACTTGCTTCGAACTCTGTGTCTCCCTCTTCCTCTCTCTCTGCCCCTCCTCTGCTCATGCTCTCTCTCTCAACAATAAACATTAAAAAAAATTTTTTTAAACATTTTTTCCTTCTGACTTGACTTCTAAAATCATGTTCATTGTTCAAAGAGTAAGAGGTCAGAAAAATCTGTTCAGAGAAGCAAGGACCAGGAGTTCCAGTCCAGCTTCTGCATCGGTTTTAGGAAATCTGATGGATGAGTAGCGTGAACTAGTGTAAAAATGACAGCTCTGTGCCATACAGTTTTCCTGCTCTGGAATGAGTGTTGTCTAAATATGAACTCATCTTGCTCTGGGAGGCTGGCTTTTCCTGACTTCTCTATTGTTGATCAGTGTCACCATTCTCCAAATTACTCACTTTTCAAATCTTAGTCATCTGTGACCCCTCCCCTTTCTATGATAATGTTGAATTAGTCACTAAACTCCATGGATTCCTTCTTTGCAATGTGTCTTACATTGGTTTTTCTTCTTTATTCCTATTATTTTTCACGTGTGCCACATAAAGTCATTTTTTTGTGAGCAGTTAAGCACATAGCTTTGGAGTCTGGCAGAACTGGGTTTGAGTCCTAAACTCTGCCACTTCCTGCCTGTGTGTCATTACTTAATCTCCTTCACTCTTAGTTACCTTCCTTGTAAAATGGGGAACACAATTGAATGGGCCTCAGGGGTTGTTGTGAGAATTAGCTGACAGAATGTGTGTAAAACACTCAGTAGAATGCCTCGCACATAATCACTATTGAACACTTGATAATGATCACTACTTTCTGCCCTCAGGTTAATGCTCTTAAAGTCCAGCTCTGACATTCTCTCTTCCTAACTCCCAAAGAGGTGCCTCGTCACAGGGTGATGAAAAGCTGTCCTTTGCAGCTGGACTGCCCAGGTCTTTATTTACTAGCTCTGTGATCTTGAGAAGTTTCTCACCTCCTCTCTGCCTCAGTTCTCTTACATGTAACATAGGGATAATCATATCTACCTCAAAGGGTTATTATGACGCTTATAGTATTTAATATTAACAGCTCATATTTCAAAGTAGCTGGTACATAATGTTAATGTTAATTTTTGATAAACAAAAACCTATACTGATTTTCTTTCATTTGCTATTTCATAAGCATGTTCTGTATTCATTTCTCTGGTGTTACCATTCCTTCTATCCAGAATGCAGCATGGTTTAATGGAAAGGATACTTGCAGCCCAGGGAGCATAGATTTCACTTACATGCCAGATTTGACTTAGTAGTGGTAGTTCCTTGGATTACTTGCAAAATACTCTGAGAGTTTGTCTTATTTCAGTGTGCGATCGGCCAGTTGTGTCTCCCACAGGCCCTGAAGGGAGAAGTGGAGGTACATCCTTAGGCTTTGCACAATAAAGAAGTCAGTCATTTGTAAGAATCTCAATGCTTTCACAATAATAATATACAGATTAGGGTGAAAAATAAATTTTCTTAACACTGATGGCTAAAGAAAAGAATTCTCCATGGGTCTTCATAAACAGTGTATTTTTAATTGCTTTGTATACTGGAATTCTTTCCATCTTCATGGCATTCTTTGGGGTAGGTACTATTATGTTCTCAATTCCTTTTTTACAGACGAGGAAGCAAAGGTACAAGGAAGTCAAGTAATTGCATGAGATCATGCAATTCACGAATAGTAGGTCTATGATTTGAAACCTGGACAATCTAGATCTGAAATCTATATCTTTGTCTGTCATACTAAATATTACTCTTGTTTGGGGGGTTACTTTTTAAGTAAATCTAAATTAATTTAAAAAGAAGGTAACTTATGTAGTACTTTCAGAGAATTAATCCTATAAAGGCCCAAGTGGTTTGGTTTGACACAACAATAAAATTGAGAATATCTTGAGCAATGGATTCAAAGCACTCTGTATGGTGGCACAGAGGTTTACATCTGGTGATGGTGAGTGGGTAAGGGGCTCTGAGCTCCCCATTTTAATCAGGGTAGCTTTGCTTTATTTAAAAATTGGGGTTCTGAACATGATTTACTTTGAGAGAAACATTCTTTGCCTTTATTTTTTTAAATTTTTAAAAAATGCTTTACTTATTTCTGAGAGAGAAACAGCATAAGCAGGGGAGGGCCAGACAGAGAGGGAGACACAGAATCTGAAACAGGCTCCAGGCTCTGAGCTGTCAGCACAGAGCCCGATGCAGGGCTTGAACCCACGAACCGTGAGATCATGACCTGAGCCAAAGTCAGACGCTTAACCAACTGAGCCACCCAGCCCTTCTTTGCCTTTAAAAAAGTGAAAAATCACTGACCTAGAGAAATAAGTGGATAGCATATTTGGGGGCGATTCCTATGAAATATTATTTCTGGTCAGTAAGCTGCCATTATGAGCTGGGCAGCACCATGTGCAAAATTATATATTTGGAAAGAAACTGGAGTCCAAATAATGTTATGGTCAGATACATATTTTTTTTTTCTGATACACATTTATTGATGGCCAGTGGCACAAAGGGCAATGAGAATATTCTCTAACAAAATCTGGAGTATCCAGCTTAGACTCACATAATGGTCACTAGAATGTTTCTGTACTCACTAGCTCATTTCTTGAATTTTAGGGATTTATATGTTGAAACGTTATATATTGAAACGAAGTATTAGGTCTCCATGTAAATATACCCAGTTTCCTTATCTTTATTGTTACTCAGGAGCACATGTTTAAGCTCTCTTATTCATGCATAATAAAGTATTATATCTGGCTTCAATGGATTTTGTCTTATTTTGACTGTTCAATTTTTTGCAAAAGTCTGCTTTTTAATACTAAAGTGTGCTCAGGTTATCAGAGATTGGAAGTTTCCTGTAATCTACTATTCATCAAATTAAAGCACATGTGAAACTTGACTTGGAGCAGAGAACTGAAAAGGAGGAGACAAGCAACAAATGGAAGAGTGTTCTTTGGATTTACTCCTAAGAATCCAGGGAAGGCTCTAGGTACGCCCTGCTCCTTTCCAGAACCAACTTGTCGGAAAGCAAGTCATTGGGTCCCCCTGGGTCCTGGATGAGGTCTTTAGGAGTATGCCTAAAAAACGTCACGTCTTCAAATAAGGCAACCAGTATCAGAGGAAGCAGGATTGTGGTACTAGTTATTTAAAACTTTAAGTAGCTTGTTTGGTCTTGGGATATGTTTGTGTTATTCTCCTGTAGTGGATTTCCTTCCTAATTATGGTTGGCTTTAGGCGGGTGATACTTATAATCACTTTAGTTTGAGAAGCACCTATCAACTGGGAGTAGGTCAAGCAGGCTTGGGAGAATGCTGATAGCGGCAGAAAGCCAGATTGGTATTAACATTCTATGTAGAAAGTGTAGCAAAATAGTAATCCACATTGGGCACAACTGAGAGTTGGTTTTACAAGCAAAACTCATTACTCTTGTTAATTTGTGACTTTGTTCAGCTGTAACTCGAATATCCATGGCATCCCTTGTCAATTTATTTATCTCTAAGAGGGGAATTAATAAGATTCTGAGAGAGCACCAGAAGGGAAGTCCTCAGTGCCCACTGCTAGCACAGTCAACAAAGTCCTGGGTAGCAGCAGATTTAATTTAAGAGAAGTAAGACTTCCTGCTGAAATAAATGTACCGCTTGAAACCTTGTAGAATATAAATGCCTGCTTTTGTTTTTATTTCTTTCCATTCAAAGTTACCTTTCAAAGGTGTTCTTAAAAGAATATCTTATAGAAGATCCTGTGGAAGGCAAAATGATGATCTGAAACAAAGTTGTGTTTAGTGAACATTCAAACAAAGCACCTTCCAGTGGGGTTTGATAAGTGCATTTGTGGTGGGTTTCTTGCCACAACTTTCATTTAGAAGGTAATGAGTTTTGGAGAAGTTGAACAAAAAGTCATATGGAAAATTATGCTGATTCTTCCTGTAGTGATTTTGGGTATATGATGATGATTCATAGCCATGACTTAGCTAAGGAAGTAGAATCTTCAGTTTTTCTGAGCAACACTGCCTCCTTGTGTAAGGGAATTACCTTCTCGTCCATTACTTGATATATATTTTTTTTAGAAAGCATTTTCATTTGAATTAAGTGGCATAAACAACCTAAACCAGGTAGGACGCCTCATTGAAGAAAATCTCTTTGTACCCATGTTTAACAATTTCCATTTATAAAACCTACCATCTTTTTTTTTTTTTTTTTTAAGGTACAGTTTGCCCAATTTGACATTATCTATTTTTGGCTTTTACTCCTAATCCCTCTCATTATGCCTTTAAAGTGATAGAAAGGAAAAGAGAAAGTGGATGAAATACAAAGCAATATTTTTTCTACTTGTTACCTCATCTTTGGATATTTTTGTGGGAAGACAGAAACCCTTGGATAAATGAAAAATATTTGCTAAACAAAAGCTTCAAATTATACAGGTGTTCTAACTTTGTCAAAAGCAGTTGATTCAAAGTAGTAAAGCCTAATGAATTTAAGTTATATATTTTCTTACCTTTTTTTCTATTTATTCTTGGTTCAGGAGATTGGTGCTGTTTGACTTCATGCAATTCATTTGGTAAATATCTAGCATATCTGTTAGATACCAGGCACTCTTTTAGATGCTGGAATACTGCAGGGAACAGAACAGAGAACTATCATTGCTCTCATACAGTTTATTCTCTTAGTAAGAAAACAGATAAAAAAAAGATGCTGAGGTAGTATATTGATTTTTTAATGATTATTTTTTTTTGAAGGAGATAGAGACAGAGCACGAGCAGAGAGGGGCAGAGAGACACAAAATCTAAAGCAGGCTTCAGGTTCTGAGCTGTCAGCACAGAGCCCAAAGTGGGTTTTGACTCTATGAGCCTTGAGATCATGACCTGAGCCGAAGTCAGATGCTTAACCAACTGAGCCACCCAGGGACTCTAAATATATATTATTTTAGATGGTGATTAGTGCTGAGGAGAAAAAATTAAACAGAGAAAGGGGATCAGGAATGTCCAGAGTGAGAGTAATATAACAGATTTAAAAAGGAGAGATGTTAGATACTGAGAAGGTGACATTTGAGTGAAGTTGTGGAAAAGCAGAACAAACCACGAGGATATTTGGGAGAAGAATGTTCCATGCACAGGTGACAGCAAGTGCAAAGGTCCTGAGCAGAGTATGTGTGTCTGGCTTATTTAAGGCCAATATGACTGGAGCAGAGTGAGCAAGGCGCAGGGTCATAGGAGATGAGGCCAGATAGGATCTTACAGACTATGTAAGAATTTGAGGTTTCAGGCTGTTGTAAGATTTTAAGCAGAGAAATCAGGTATTCTGATTTCTTTTTTAATGGAATAGAACGAAAGCAGGTAAGGGTGAAAATAGAGTGGATGGCTAGATGGCTGGATTTTTTTAAAAAAAATTAATGGTTTATTATTTTTGAGAGAGAGAGAGAATGTGAGCAAGTGGGGGAGGTGCACCGAGAAAGGGGAGACACTGAATCCAAAGCAGGCTCCAGGCTCTGAGCTGTCAGCACAGAGCGTGACTCAGGGCTTGAACTGACAAGCTGCAAGATCATGACCTGAGCTGAAATCGGATGCTTAACCAACTGAGCCACCCAGGCGCCCCAAAGATTTTGATTTTATAATCATCCCAGCTATATTGAAATATGCACACTCTCACGAACCAAGAATTTGTTACTAATGTACAAGGTGCTTGTCATGATCAAGGTTTGTCATTATTAACAGGTTACTACATAATATAAAAGTTGAACACTTACTAAACCAGGGAATCATTTTTAAAAAATATTCAACAGTTGGCTAAGCAGTAGTCATCAAGGAGATTGTTATTTAAACGAATGATTAGATTTGTGAATAGAAATGTAAATATGATTGTAATTGACATTCTGTGTTTGAGGAAACTTACCCCATTTTCCAGAATTATGACTTACACAGAAAGAAATTTAGGACATTTAGGAGTAGTTCATTTTCTGAAAGAGTAGTTCCTCCTTGACTGTGTTAATCTAGTCTAAAAATTCCAACTAGGAAGATGTTTTCACAAGAAATGGAATAAAAACTTGCTTTCTTTTCTTTTATGTATATAAACTCAGCTTTCACACTTGTTCTACTTTATAGCAGAGTCTTTATTTACATTGCTATTGTTTGTGTTTTCCTAGAATTATTTGAAAAGCACTGCATTGCCACAATAGATAATTCAGTTTATTTTTTTGTAATTATTGGAAAACTTTAACATTGTTATTAAAAGTTTGTCCCTGAAAGCCAACAGTATGTGCTAGCATACTGCAGGAAGAGACTTAGCACATTTTTAAATTTACAGAGATCCTTCCCCAACCCTTCCACACAGCAATCATTGATTCTGGGTATTAAAATGTATAATAATAATAATAATGATGATGTTCTGCTAACACCAATGTGGGAAAGCTGAGGATTCCCCTCTTGCCCCCTACAAAATTTTAACAGTGACCTCAGCTAAGAAAAGCCTTCAATGATCCCATGACTTAATACTCACAAAAAATTTTTCATTATTTGTTCATTCAACATATATTTATTCAACACCTATTACATGTGAGCTGCTGCATAGGGAATACAGATATACAAGAATCAAAAAAAATAGCCTAATAAATGTATGAATTATCTTCAATCTATACTTTTCTACCAATAACAACTTTACCACTGACCTTAGTCTTCACTGTTCATAAGTGAAAAATGAATCCTTGTCACATAAAATATTACAAATATAGAATGTTACCTTTTCTGTATTGACCCTGGACTTGAGAATCACCATCTTCTGTCTTCCTCAGGCTTAGAATAGACAAGGATCTAATATCCCTATCTTTCACCTCCCATCCATGCCCAAGGTTCTTAAACACTTATTTCATCTTATCTAATCATAGTTGCTAATTTCCTCTGGTTAGCCAAGCTTATTTGTTTGACACAAACCTAGTATTCAAACCTCTGAGGGATTTCTCTGTCAATTCTAGGAGGGATTACCACCTGTGTCCCCTTAATTATGTTTCCTTGGATACCAGAAAAAAATTCAAGCTTTTTTGCCTAAACTGTGTTTAGAGCCAGTTTTAGCTGAAGCATGGAATTTTCCTAGGTGCTTATAGCCTTGCTCAAGGCCCTTCTCCCTTGCGGGCTCTCTGAGCCCTGGTGATATCTGAGCCTTGGCAGTTTGTGCTCCCCCCATCAAGATCACTTGATAGGTCCCCTTCCTCCCCAGAGCGATCTGAACCTCTCCTAGCTGCCGTTCCTCCTTCAATTCTCCATCTAGAATCTTCTAGGATAGATTATTGAACAAATAAACCCTTGTGGATCTCTTCAAACCACAGCTAATCACAGCATTCCACTTTGGGAGTAGTTGCTCTGTAGATTTATAATCCTAGCCTATTTTTAAAACTAGAAAGAGGGGCACCCGGGTGGCTCAGTTATGCATCTGACTTCGGCTCAGGTCATGATCTCACAGTTTCTGAGTGTGAGCCCCGTGTTGGGCTTTCTGCTTTTAGCACAGAGCCTGCTTCAGATCTTCTGTCTCCCTTTCTTTTTGCCCCTCCCCAGCCCGCACTCTCACTCTCAAACATAAAATAAACATAAATAAAATAAAATAAAATAAAATAAAATAAAATAAAATAAAATAAAATAAAATAAAATAAAATGCCTGGTCCCATCTGCAGCCCATTTCCCTATTGGGTGTTTAACTTTCTTATTAAAAAAATATATAATAATTTACAAAAAAACTAGAAAGAACCTTACAGCTTTTCTATTTTTGTTTGTTTTTAATTAGCATGACCGTTTCTTAAAAGAAACTTTATTTGGAAACCAGCATATAAAAACTAGCGAGCGTAGAGCTGTGCTAGATAGAATGGCAATCATTCCCCGGCCTCCTCCTCCTCCCCCGCCTCCGCATCCGCAGAGCAGCCAGGGACCACTGAAACACTCTCCCACAAAGACCTCTGAAGCTGGCCTGATAGGCTAGGTGGGGCTTGCCCTAGAGCTTCAGTTCGTACTTTGTCCAGCCTCTAGGAGGTCTGATCTCTGTTCTAATGAAATCGAGGCTGTTACTTACCTGCCCCCAACTTACCTGGAGGGCGAGGTGCCAGCCCCCTGGCGGTCACAGGCTTAACACCTTTCTCCATAGTGAGTGTCAGGAGGCTAGGCCTGATGCAGAAGGGCCCTTGAAACTATTCCAGGAGCCTGCACGCCAGTGCTAAGTTTTCACCCATTATAACATTGCACCCTTAAAAATATTAAGCAAAAATAGAGACTTGTGAAAATGTCCTCCTTTCCAGTGGCTTTGGTGGGAAAGCATTTTCCTGTGAGTTTACAAAGGACACTGAACATTTCACATTCTCATCTCAGCTTTTGACCAGCAAAATCCTGCTGCATTTCCTTTTGTATCAATTATCTTTGTCCTTGGAGGAATCTAAGCTCATTTTCATTACTTTAATGGAAGTGGAGGGATGATTGGCACGAAGCTGATAGTGGTGATGGACTTTTGGAAAGGTCCATGTTAGAGAAGAACAAATTGTTTTATTTGCGTGGCCCACATGACAATTTAGGACAGATAGAAGATAATCAGGAAGGCTTCATGTAGACAACTTCCTTCAGTTTAGGCTCTGGTTTAAAAATAAGGGGCACCTGGGTGGCTCAGTCGGTTAAGTGTCTGGCTTTAACTCGGGGCGTGATCTCGTGGTTTGTGGGTTTGAGCTCCAACGCGCGTTGGGCTCTGTGCTGACAGCTCAAAACCTGGAGGCTGCTTCAGGTTCTGTGTCTCTCTCTCTCTCTCTCTTCCCCTACCCTGCTTGCACTCTGTAGCTCTCTCTCTCTCAAAAATAAACATTGAAAACATTTTAAAAAATAAACCTTATGGGCTGCCTAGGTGGCTCAGTTGGTTAAGCACCCAACTCCTGATTTCTGCTCAGGCCATGATCTCAGGGTCTGTGAGTTTGAGCCCTGCATCATGGCTTTGCACTGACAGCAAGGAGCCTGCTTAGGATTCTCTGTCTCCTCTCTTCTCCTCCGAGTCTTGTGCATATGCACACACACTCTCTCTAAGTAAATAAATAAACTTAAAAAAAATGAAATCTTATGTTAATAGTGAGGGAAGAAGATGAGAATAATGGGAGAGTTCTTTTGGGTTTTTTTTGCTTGTAATTAGATTTTGCCATGCTATTAGACCACACTCTTTAGGCCAGGCAATGGGGTAGAGAAGAAAGCACACCAACTTTCAAGTCCTTTATTCATTTCTTTTTTTGTCATTAATTTATGCTTTCTCTTCCTTAGCAATTTTTTTTAGGCTCCTAAAATGTATTTGGTGTTGTTAGATGCTGGGGACATAACACTAAATTATATAATACAGGGCTTATAGCCTGGGGAACTCTGAATTACATCTTTACCATTTACTCCTGAGAAATCTTGGGCAAATCAATCTCTTTGAGCTTCAGTCTCATCTTTTGTAAAATTGGGGTAACAACAATTAAATGGGAGTTAAATGAGATAATATAGACAAATTACCTCCACAGAGTGCCTGGTACATAGGAGCTTAAAAAATGGGAGCCTATTATAGATTCCTGTCTTTATAATCACTGTGAGCTGATATTTAGGTTCATCTTGCTACATTCTATGAGGAATTTTCTGAGGGTTTTGGCATCTGACTCTTCGTTTCATTCTACCTTGGAGAGACTCAGGAACATCCCCTCCAGTAATTCATAGACCAACAATTGCTTTATCCCAGAGACCCTGAGTTATCAAAACCCTTTCCAGACTCCAGCTTCTGTGCTTCAACCTCTCTAAGTTTAGAGGGCTTTTCAGTTCCTTTGGCGTCTCTGGTCTCTGGATCTGATATTTGTTTCCCAAACTGTCAGCCATAGCCCTCCACCCTATCCCTTTCCTTCAAACCATCTTCATTTTCTTTCATGTTCCTCCTGCACATCACAACCAAATATTCACTGCCACAACCTCACCAAGACAATACGCTTTGGTCCATTGCACTGGCCGTGTCAATCTAGAGCTCTGAATCATATTAGTTATTTTTTCTTCTCATGCCTTTGGTTTATGTGTGGCTTCTGGAGAAAAGCTACTCACCTTTGTTGATGCTCATCTCCTTCAGTTCCTGTCTGCTCTCCTACTGCCCCCTCAGTACTGCCCAGGAGTCTTTAAAAAAATTTTTTTTAATGTTTTATTTATTTCTAGGAGAGACAGAGAGACAGCGTGAGCAGGGGAGGGTCAGAGAGAGAGGGAGACACAGGCCCTGAAATAATGTTTTATTTATTTCTAGGAGAGACAGAGAGACAGCGTGAGCAGGGGAGGGTCAGAGAGAGAGGGAGACACAGACCCTGAAACAGGCTCCAGGCTCCGAGCTGGCAGTCAGCACAGAGCCCGACGCGGGGCTCGAACCCACTAACCGCGAGATCATGACCTAAGCGAAAGTCGGACGCTCAACCGACTAAGTCACCCAGGCGCCCCATTACTGCCCAGGAGTCTTTCACACATCTTCAGTAGGTTGATTTTCCTTTTCTCACATAGCAACTGCTCTAGCATAACACCTTTAGCTGTCTCCTTAGACCCTCATCTCAGTGTGGTCTTCTGGAAATCACCACTTCCGACCACCATTCAGAAGGCACGTCCTTCGCTGCTGTCCAGTTGTGCCAGGAGAAGATGTATTCTACTCTTTTCCAAGACTCAGTCTGTGCTTGTGATCCTTTCCCCTCCCAACTTCTCTTGAATCTGTCTCAACCACTCATACTTCTCTCCTTTGGCTCTCCCTCTTCACCAGCTTTTCCTCATTAACCTCCACACATATTCAAGTCAGCTGGTCTTAGGAAAGTTTCTCCTGTCCCACTCTCTCCTGTGGGCACCACCCTGTTTCTCTCTTCTACTTAACTGCCAAATTTCTCCATAGTGTTGTTTGTCCTCAGTACTTTTACTTCCTCATTTGTCATTTAAATGGTCACTCAAACCGGGTTTTTCCTTTACCACTGTACTCTTTCAGAGACACCAGGGACTTCCTAAATAACAAAACCAATGGTTTAAGTCCTTATACTTTTTTAGTTTCCTTTTGGTTTTTGACAGTATTGACTTCTCCCTTCTTGAAATTTTCTCCTCCTTTGGTCAATCTGATAATAGTTTCTCTTGGTTTTCCTCCAAAATCTCTGAGGATTCTGTCTCAGTTTCCACTAATGGTCCCTCTTCTGCCCTTTCTTTCTTTCTTTCTTTCTTTTTTTTTATGACAGAGACAGAGCATGAGTGGGGGAGGGACAGTGGGAGGGAGACACAGAATCCAAAGCAGGCTCCAGGGTATGAGCTGTCAGCACAGAGCCGACGTGGGGCTTGAACTCACAAACTGTGAGATCATGACCTAAGCTGAAGTCAGACGCTTAACTGACAGAGCCACCCAGGTGCTCCTGCCCATTCTTTAACTGTTGGTGATGTCTCCCAAGTTTTCATGTTCAGCCCTCTTTTCTTCCTTCTATTTTCTCTTTTGATAACCTCACCCACAGCCATGACTTCAACTCTGACATACAGGTTGATGATTTTTAAGTCTATACCTTCATTACCAATCCCTCTCTTGAACCCAAGTCCCTCTGGTCATCACTGACTGGGTAGGTTACAGACCCTTCAAATTCGTGAGGTGCATCTGCCCCTCCATAACCTGACCACCCAATCCTTACCACTTCTCAGCTTTAATGTCGGGGCTTTCAGGAATTTCCAGGGTGAAAGAAACTAAAACCTTTGTGGAACTCTGTTTCTCGCTCTTTCTCCTCTATTACAAGCAACTGGTGATGACCAAAAATCACTAGTTAATATTATAAGCAATGTCCTGCCCTGGGCCTTTTCTGAAACTCAGATGGCACCCAAAGAGCTTAAATTATCAAGGTGAGAAAGGTCTTACATTCCAGACTCACTCTGAGTTAGAGATAAAACAAAGAAATAGCCCCAAGCAGAGAAAATCTGGCACCTAGTCAAAATTTGCCTTGTCTCATCATACATAGCAGGAAAGACAATATCCAGTGTTCTTTCAGTAAGTTTCTAATATT
This sequence comes from Hyaena hyaena, assembly GCF_003009895.1. NCBI lineage: Eukaryota > Metazoa > Chordata > Mammalia > Carnivora > Hyaenidae > Hyaena > Hyaena hyaena. The sequence continues at coordinate 1,438,433 of NW_024080918.1, forward strand.
TTTGAAATACTAATTTTGCACGTAAAGTCTTAATCTTTTTACTAAAAATGTTTAATCACCTTTGTTTTTTGTGGGTTTTTTTTTTTTTTTTGGTTTTAGTTTAGATTGAAAAAAACAAAAAACAAAACAAAACAAAACAAAACAAAAAAACAACCCGGCTTCTTGGTCAGCAGGTGGAGCACTACTACTTTGCTCTGGCAAGATTTTTACCAAGGCAACAACTATCTTTAACATAGACCACATCCTAGCAACGAGGAGGAAAAAAACAATGATACAGTCAATACATTTGCTCCCTCGTGGTTGCAATTGTTAAAAATAGCTTTTTTTTAATCCTTTGTAATTCAATAGTGTTTGCTTAAGAAGATGTCATCTGCTGTCTTTTCATCCTCTCTGTCTTGCCTCTAGGTCACATTCTAATTAGAGAGAGGTGTTTATTTAATCCAGGAGACAGGGTTTAAAATGGGCCACGGAGGCTAGTGTTACAGCACCTGGTCAGCATTTAGGCAGCATCTATGTGACACAGAAACAAAGGCACTGATATGCTCATTTTATTTAAACTGGCCAGTACAGTGAAAGAAATCAGTCAAAACCAGATTTCTGTCTAAAATGACCTTTTGTGTGAGTGAATGGATTCAAGGAGATCGCGGTGGGGGCACGGTGTCCTTCCCACACTCAGCTGGAGTGAATCCTATCAAGCAAGGGTGCCAGCAGCGGGAAAAGGAGGAGTCAGGAGACCAAGTTCTCATCTGGATTCTGCTTGCGATCACGGGCGAAATATTTCACCCAACTCTTTGTACCATGATTTCTTCTTTTATTAATGTCACACACTTTTATGAAGAGGCAATGATATAATAGATTTGAAAACACTCTGAAAGATCAGGAAATAAGAATTTACACTAAAGATCTAGTTTGACACATATAGTGTATGTGTACCCCATGTGTATGTAAGTACATACCTATATACATACCTACATATGTGTATATGTGTGCATATATATATGTGTATAGCTAAGTAGATGTTTATATCCCTATAATATATATATGAACTCTATATCTATCTCTCTGTATATATGCAGTCTATACACACAGAAAGTAAACAGGTGAAGACCATTTTTTCTGAAAGTGTTACACTGTTTATAATAATTATTCCACCCACTCACTGAGAATAATAATAGCTTACAGGCAGAAATAATAAAGAATCCAGGTCTCTTGATAAGCATTTGCTTTCTAAAATTCTTATCTGGTGAGAAGAAGTTTGTATCTCCTACTCCATGCTCATTTTATAAGGAAAGAATTAGCAGAGATGCTTTAACTAAAGCTCATAATACACACCCATCCTTACCTAATAATACACCTGATTAAACACGCTGTCAGTTCACTTTCCCCTTGTCTTATTTGAATAGAAGCATGGCATCAAAAATTTTTGTGAGCATTTTGAGAGAAATGAGAGGCAAAAAATGTATAAATGATTCTGAATAAAGAGAAATGTAGTGCAATATGATAAAAAAAAAGCATATATTTTATTCACTTAGTTTCTAAAATGGCTGATTTTTTTCACATGACAACAAATAATCTAATATGATATTAAGTTTGTTATTTCTGAAGGTAGTACATTTTAAAGAAACAAATAGAGTAGTTTTTATTTTTACCAATATGATCTTTTATCAGAAAATGCAATTTGAGTCATTTGATCTACGGATGGTTAACTCAGAGGTTAATCTAACCTGCAAGGTTTAGGATTACTCATTACTATGGCTATGGACACATCTCTAATCCTAAGTATTCATTCATCCTACCAATTATTATTGCTGTCCAGATCTGAGACCAGACGATGAAATGTCATCTGAAGAAGGCAAAACCATCTCCATTAATAAGAGGCACCCAACTCTAACCCCTTTCCCTACCTCTAAGTGTTTTCAATATCATCTTGGGACAGCTCTTTCATAATTATATTTTATATTTATGCAGTAGTTAGGAAAGGTTAAACAATGACAGGTTTTTTAGCTGAACCCTACAGAAAAACTGATATCATGCCAGATAAAAAGCTAAAGTGCAGTGGAAAATATCCAGGACTGGGAAGTAAACATGCAGTATTTAAATCCAACTCTTCCATTTTTTACTTTTCAGTACTTAGTCATGTCACTTAACTTGATTCTAGCCTTGATTTCTTTCTGGAATTGGGGAGAGAAATACCTATGTCCTAGTTTATTATAGGAATTAAATAAGATATATATAAATGCAAACTACTTAGCATAGGGCTTGGCACTAGTTACTAGTCAGTAACTAGTAGCTATCTTTATCCTTTTCGTCATTATTGTAAATCCTACTGAAGAAGTATTGTAAGAATTAAATCAATATGGACCACACTCTTTCTTGAGTTGAAAACATTTTGTATTGCATTAAGCATTAAATTTATGGAAGGTATTATTCTCTTACTGGAAGGAAATGATGCTAAGAAAAGTTAAATGATTTCTTTATTTGTTAATTGAAAAGCCACTTGGCATGTTATTGTGTATTCACAAAATACTGAGATAGGTTTCAAAAAGTCTTACATGGGACTTTCTTTTCTGGGTAAAATGTAATGGGTCATGGCAGACCAACTCCTCCTCATACAACAACTAGGGTAACCTGTATAAATGACAAAAATTGTACTTTAAACACATCAGGTTGCTATGGAATCACAGATGACTACATGAAGTAAAATTCCAGAGAGAGTAGAATCCTTTCCAAAGCGAGCTGACACCATCTGATATTTTTTCCCTAGGGCATTTGCTGATTCAGAGTGTTCGTTGAGGGGGTTGCTTAGGCAGAGAACCTCTGCTGGGGTAAAGAAAAATCTGTAAATTTCTTAGCATTTATAAAGGGATATGACAAATAGGGATGGTGTGACAGATAAGAAGGAGGAGATTCAAACACGTGGCTGATTTCCCCCATAACATATTTGTGGAATTCTGGTACTCCACAGGAGGCTACAGAGCTAGGGTAAAAGCTTCTAAGAGACACACTTCACTCTTGAAAAGCTTAGGAAACAAAGACCCTCTGGGGAGAACCTTATTTCAAAATGCTTCTAGTCTCTCAAGATGTTTACCAGATTCTGAAGTTGTGGGGGACAGGTAGGCTGAAAAGCCGGCCTGGAATTTCTGAAAAGAGCAGGATCTCCTGCAATCTGTCAGGGCTGAGGAGATGAAGACCCTTAAGCGCAGAAATACAAGGCCAGGAGAGCCATGCCCTAGGAGTATAGCAAAGCTTATGTAAACTGCAGCTCAGGCCCAACACATCTCAATTTCTTATGTAACTGAAGGAACCAAGCCCTTACCCTCTCTGCCTAACAGAGAAAAGGGGGAACCTTCCTTCGTAAATTGTAACACTTTGGGGGCACCCGGGTAGCTCATTCGGTTAAGCATCCGATGTCGGCTTGGGTCATGATCTCACGGTTTGTGAGTTGGAGCCCTGCATCGGGCTCTGTGCTGACAGCTAGCTCAGAGCTTGGAGCCTGTCTTCAGATTCTATGTCTCCCTCTCTCTCTGTCTCCTGCTCACACTGTCTCTCTCTCTCTCTCTCAAAAATAAATACAACATTAAAAAAATGTAATGCTTGGACTCTTTGTGGTATTTTTATGTCCAATGTTTGGTATATGATGTAAAACTAATAGACATGTGATGAGGCAATCAAATGTGGGTAATAATAAAGGGAAAAGACAGATAATAGACCCAAGCCCACTGATGATCTAGATATTGAAATTAGCAGTCAAGAATTATAAAATAATTCAGAGCATAAAGTGGAAGACAACAAAGGAAGCAACCATTTCAATATAGAATAAAAATTACTTATGATTTGTGAGGGAGTGTCCTCCGTCAAGAGACATTATCCTGTTTCTCTCCCCCTTTTGTGGGGTGGTGGTAAGAGTAAGGGAGGGATGGTCTTTGGCCTGTACGACAGGACCAGGATCTCAAGTCTTGGATAGTGAGTGAGAATAAATCCAGACTCCCAAATGCAAAATTCCAAAGAGAAGCCCAGAAGTACAACATGAAGTTCTGGAAGCAAGACCTGGAGTGTGGGGGTACCTGGATGGCTCAGTCAGCTGGGTGCCTGACTTCAACCCGGGTCATGATCTCACAGTTTGTGAGTTCAAGCCCTGCATTGGGCTCAGTGCTGGGGCCTGCTTCGGATTCTGTGTCTCCCCTCTCTCTGCCCCTTCCCCATTCATGCTCTCTCGCTCTCTCTCTCTCTCTCTCGCTCTCTTGAAAATAAATAAAATGTTAAAAAAAAAAAAAAAAAAGACCTGAGGTCTGCAGATGAGTACTGAAGCACTACCCCGATCCAATGTCCAGGTAAAGCAGCACACAGGAGACAGGCTGGAGGAGACAGATATAAGAGGTATTAAAGAAGCAGAATCAAGAAGAAGTGGTAATCGTTTGGATGAGTGGAAGAAGGAAAGAGAAGAATCTCTAATGTCTCCAAAGCCGGGTTACTGGATGCGTGGTTCCCAAACAGGAAAAACAAAAGAGGAGCAGGTCTGATGAGCAGAAAAGAGTCTTGAATGAATACAGGACATTTTCAGTGCCATTCCAGTGGAGATGTTTACCGCACTGTTTTACACACTCACATGCACATAAACACACACATAAGTGAGAACTTTGTCAATTATATACAAATGAGTGTCATCAAAGCAGTAGTGGATAAGACTGCCTAGGGAGAGTGTTTCAAGTGAAAAGAGATCCAGAGATGGAACCTTGAGAAATATTGACATTGAGGCAAAAAGGGAACTTAAAAAGAGGTAGGAAGAAACTAAAGCAGAGCACTACCACAGGGACCTGGAGGAAATCATGGCTTACAAGGGGGCACAGTGAAATTCGCAAATGAAAAGGTGTAAAGATAAAATTAAAACTTTAAACAGAGCACACTGGAAATTAGTAAGAGAAGATTCCTTGGACAAGTGGCTGTGAGATTCAGACCATACCTAAAAGTTTGATTATGAAGGAAAGGAAAGGCATAGGTCAATTCTGGAAGGGGCGGGGTGGAGGGAGGCATGCTGTAGGATCTAGGCAGGTTTGTTTGTTTTGTTTTCAAAGTGGGAGAGAGTTAAACATGCTTATATGCTGAGGAGAAAGATCTGGTCCAGAGCAAGTGGTGACAGATAACGTGGGAGGAGATAAATAATGGCATCAGGTTCTAGAAGAGGTAGGAAGATAGGGGATTATATTTAAAAACAGGTATAGGGACACCTGCGTGGCTCAGTAGGTTAAGCATTTGAATTTGGCTCAGATTATGATCTCACGGTTTGGGGGTTCGAGCTTTGCACTTTGGATCCTCTGCACCCCCCCTCTCTTCCCCTTCCCTCCTGGTTCTCTCCCTCGCTCTCAAAATAAATAAATAAACCTGAAAAGGACACCTGGGTGGCTCAGTCGGTTGAGTGTCCGACTTCGGCTCAGGTCATGATCTCTCGATTCTTGAGTTAGAGCCCCACGTCGGGCTCTGTGCTGACAGCTCAGAGTCTGGAGGCTGCTTTGGATTGTGTCTCCCTCTGACCCTCCCCTGTTCATACTGTCTCTCAAAAATAAGTAAACGTTAAAAAAATTTTAAAAAAGAAATAAAAAGAAATAGGTATATATGTGTATATGTATATTTGTATATCAGTAAGCCTATATGAGATAAAAATCAATTCTCTCCATGTGGGATTTTTAATATGGTAACATAGAATATAACTAATATTTTAGGTGGAGGCACTATTAATAGCCACATAGTATAACCCAAACTTAAATGATGACTTTAACATTTTATTTTGAAAACTGACTTTTCCGAAATGCTTTACTTTGCCTTCTTAAACAAAATGTTCTGAACATAATTTAACCTTTTCTTGATGATTCATTTTGAACATCAGTCATTGCCCAATGCTATAATGCTGCCATGTCGTCAGGAACATCTGAGGTCCTCAGGGCTGGTAGCCCAATACTAAATGGCTTCAGACAGCTGCAAATTTAGAGATGTTCTGTCTTCCCACCCTGTGATTTGTCACTTCTCCACTGTTGTCAGTGTGCCTGACTCCCTGCATCTCCTGTGTCCCCTTCACTTTGTACACGCCTGCTGGCTGAGGGCCTGAGAGCAGCTCCCACTGTCCAACCCCAGAGCGCAGACACAGAGTCAGGACAACTCGTTCAGCCTCCGAGGTGCCTTCGTGCGGAGCCCTGGCCCACGTAGCTTCCAGGGGCCCCCACGGAGGCTTCAGGTGGGAGGCGAGGAAGCTGCCAAGTCTGACTTCTTGGAAAACAGAGACACACCTGGCAAGCCTCGCAGCTTTGATCTGCCTCCCGTTGGTCACCAGGCACTCTCCTTCCTGGAGGTGTATAGAGCTAAGTCCTCACGAGGCTCTCATTAAACCCTCATCTGCATGTGGTCCTGAGCTTCTGGGCACTAAATGAGTCATGAAATCTGAGTAGAGTAGTGTTTTCTTTCTGTTTTTGTTTTCCTGTCAATGGGGCCAAGTTATTTTGTCCCTGGTAAAAGTGGCTAGATTTTTATAGCTTCCTTTCCAGCTCTCTAGGAACCGGTTAAGCCCTGACAGGTTACCCTCCAGTTAGAAGCTTTGTCTAACACTCCTGGGGGGAGGTATACTTCTTGCTTTGGTAGAATAGCCCACCTGCACGCACAGCGCACAGAGGCAGAGGGACATGGCCATTGCTGCTCCTTCCCTTGTAATTGGGTCTGTATGCTGACATCCATATTAACTGCAGGGATGGTTTGTCTCTACTTTCTCTGGCTCTTTCCTTGTTCCTGAGGACTCCCATAGACAAGAAGGAGCTGGCACTCAGGGGTTCAGAATTATGAAGGAAACCACAACGTCACTCCAAAACATGCCTTTTGGCAGAGGATTATTTTGAGCTACAGGCACTTGAAAAAACACTAAGTGTGGGACAGATGCTCTGACCTTCCCTTTTCTTCCTAAAAGCAGATGAAACTCCCATGTGAAGGATGTCTTCCCTGGACCAGGAGGAAAGAAACATTCTTATCACAGGAACTGGGTAGTCAACACAGAGCAAATTCTGTACAAACAGACCTTGTTAAAATGACTCTTTTCTTCCTTTAGCCTTCCCACAGTTTTTTAGTAACCTTTCCACAATTGTCTCTAATGATCAGCGGAGTATAAAGACACTTAGGTTTTGCCACTTTTTTGGGTCTTCATTTCCTTATGAAGTCTCCCATGTCACGTAAAACTTAAATAAAATGTGTGTGATTTTCTCCTGTTAATTTGTTTTATGTCAGTTTAATTCTTAGACACAGCTGGGGACTCTAGGGGGGTAGAGGTAAAGTTTTCTCTGTCTTCCAATTACCTCTGGAAAATGACAGCTTTGCCTCTGGAGGAAGTGGTCAGATTTTTCTGTTGTCCTCTCCTTTGAAATATCTAGTAAAACTCTAGATGCAGAGGCTTGTATAGTTGCACATCAGGCACAAAGATGTGGGTGGAATCACGTTTTCAGAGGCACATATGATGCAGTCAAGGCTATTGGCTGCAACCGCCAGTGAGTTTCCCAGCAGTCGCCATTACATTATCAATGGCAAGAGTTGCTATCCAACACTCACCTAGCAAGATCCTGCCTATTAAGTGTGCAGTGATTGTTAAATCGTCAATAATGAGATCCTGGAACCTGTAAAAAGTGAAAATAATTTCCTGTTTCTCTCTCCCCAAAGCAATTTTTTCCCTTGGGTGTTATGTAACAAGCCTTGTGGGAGCAGTTGGTTATGGTGGTCAAATCTATTTCCAAGTCAGAGAGTGAAAAATTAAAATGATAAGAACCACTTACATTCGATAAAAAGTGAGACCATTTTTTGTGTAAACAAACATATAGATAGATACATATAGATATATACATAGATACGTGTATGTATAGATACATAGAAAATCATTTGAAAAACTACATAAGGGTATTAATTGTAGTTTTGTGTGGTGACAGAAGTACTTCGAAAAACATTAGCTGGCTCTGTAAGCTATACTTTATATATACTCATACAAAACACACTCATTTTAAGCAGACAGCTTGAATTTTGACAATGTATACACATTTGTAATCACCAGTCCAGTCAAGATAAAATATTTGCATCTCCCCCTGGAAGTTTCTTTGCCCTTCTAGTCAATACCACCTCCACAAACCTGCAGTCCCAGACAATCCCTGATCTGTTCTTTTGCAGCACTTTGTACTTTCTTCCTTTTGCTTATCTGTGTGTTGGAATATTCTTCAGTGAGCATATATCTTTTTTTAATAAAGAAAAAACCATATTTTATTTTTATTCTATTTAACTAAATAGAATAAAAATTTAATTACGACTGTAGACCTTTGAAGATGCTCAGTGAACCCAAAACAGAATAAAGTTCAAAACCATGTAAAACAAATCACTATATTGTTTAAGAATATATACATATGTTGAAAACAAAGAAAGCAAACACAAAATTAACCAAAATTCAGGATAGTGGTTACCTCTGCGGAGGATGAGGAATGTGGTCAGAGGGCAACACAAAGCTTCAAATGTATTAGTATGTGTTGAAAAAAATGTATGTTAAAAGTAAAAATATTTAAAACTGAATCACTAAACTCTACTCCGGAAACTAAAATGACCCTATATGTTAATTAACTAAAACTTAAATAAAAATTTGAAACAGAGAAGTTAAAAAAAAGAAAAAGAAAAAATTAAAACTCTCATTAAAATAGGAAAGAATGCACTATATGCTGACTAACTTGGATGTAAATTTAAAAAATAAATTTAAAAAATGGGCAGAAATGCCAAAAAAATTATCTATAAGATGAAGTCATTTCAAAATTGATTGCTGCATTTCTCCCTCATAACATATGCATCGAAGTATGGGATTTCCATTGCCTGCTTTGTAGCCTGAACTCTTTTAATGGATTTCCCTCATCCACCCACCTATGCTCACCTACACACACTCCACTCATTTAGCTGACCCAACTTGCTCAGAACAACCCTTTCCCCTAGTCAGCAGCTTACCCCTCCCCTCACGAACTGGTAGCCTCTAGGAGTTATGACAATCTTCTCACTCTAAATGGAAAAAAGTGAGACAGTTTCCTTTTTCAGAGAATGGTACATATGTGACATTCATATCAACTTATTGTTTAGGACAATCATTTACATTACTCCTTTTCCTTCGATTCTGTTTGAAATAACTCCCAGTCTATAGAGTGATAATTAAACGTAGTGGAAGCTTCACACAGTCCAAATATAGAAAAGAGACTGCCTTACTTGGATATCTCTCCTGCCAAACCACTGCAAACATTTTGAGACTATGGGAAAATGAAGACAAACAGTGGCGAATGAACTAGACAGGATCTTGGGATTAGTGGGGTTGGGTGCAGACCTGGGAAGCTGGTGACTTCCCTGCCTACAAATGTTATAAAGGAGATCCTAGACTAGATATGGGATACACAAAGTGCTTCTATTAAAGCCAAAACAAACGATCAAATACTTATTGAACTCCTGTCTGCCTAATATCCAGATACAAAGTCTTCCTTTGTACCAAAGTACCACGTACTATGAGTCAGATGATGCAGCCCAGAAACCCTGAGTAGAGCACCCAGTTTTATTTAGTTAACATTGCCCGAAGGGAATAGGGATATAATATACATTGCATGCTTTCCTTGTGTAAGAATGTCACATGTATTACTCTTCTTAATTTTCTCCATATCACAGGGAAGGACATCAAGGCTTTGAGGGTTTAAGGTGATCCCCAGAGGCTGCTTGGAAAAGTGGCAGAACTGGAATTTAAGCCTCCCAAGCCCTGTTCCTCAGAAGGGCCTCACGCCTGTTTACTCTGCAAATAATGGCAGCAGCGCCCTTTAGTCTGCTTGTTAATGTTGAACTGAAAGCATTTGCAAAGAATTTTCATGCACGTTGGTAGGGCTTATGCCTGTACTTTCCCTTCCTTGAGAATATTTCTTTCTTCCATTCATCTCCTCCTGATTCCTTAAGTGTGAGATAAAGTAAAAAATGACTGGCTTTTATTTGTTTGTCTATTTGTTATTGAAAAAAACACTATCACCGTGGAGAAAAGGAGCAATTCACATAAATGGCATTCTGTATTCCTTTACTCTATTTACACCAACATGTTAAACTGATGTCTGCATGGAATCCAGGTGTGGTTTGAATGCACTAAAGCAGATCCTTTGCTTTTCCCTCAACCTATGAATTAATAAGATTAATTAATACAGTTAATATTTGTTCTGATAGTTTAGAATGGAAAATGGGGAAATTTCGCATGTGCTAGGCACTAAGTGTTTTACATAGATTATCTCATTCCTATTATTAACATTCTTGTTCTCCAGTTTAGAAAGTGGCATAGAGAGGTTAAATAATTTGTTCAAGGTCACACTGCTGGTAAGTGCTCAAGATCGACAGAGCCAGGTTTCAAACCAGGGCTATGTGATTTCCGAGCTATTATAGTGTGTACTATGCTCCTTCCCAAATTCGACTGGGCTCTGAAGGGGTAGCATCCTGAATTCATTCCATAATGCTAACATATTTAATATTTCTTTCAAAGAGCTTTGGAAGAAGTGGGGGAAAACAACAAAAATCAAGCAATATTAGAAATTAATGAGTCAAGTGAAAAGAGAAGAAAGAGGCCAGTTACCAAGGAAAAGGGCATGAAAAGGGGCTAGGGCCAGTGGCGATCTTGATCTCTAACCATCACTGCCTAAAGCAGGGAGATATATTGACGCTTCAAAGGAGAATCAACAGAGACTGATGGGACATTTTAATCGTTTGGCTGGTGTGTGGCTTCTGAAAGTCTTTTGTAAAGAGAAATGTCAGAAGGGGTGGGAAGAATGATACTAAAGGATAGGCTTTTAAAATGATTAATTGGAAAGAATGACATTCATTTGTATGTCTAAGTGCTGGCAAGTGGATAAGAAATCATTATAATGCCTTTATGGTGCAGTCTCACAGGGACCTGGTCACATGAGGTTTAACAACTGGTCTGGATGGAGCATGATTCTAATAAGTCAGAGCCATATAGGCCTGTTTGGAATAGAGTGCATCTTTTCTACCTGACCACAATCAGCTGGCCACCTGCAGGATAGTGGTGACAAAGGAATCTAAGTGAGAGACTTTGGGCAAATCCATGATCATCTTTACGCAAAGACTTGTATTTATGTTGCCAGTGTTCAGTAATGGGATCTTTTTACGGTACAGAAGCAAATATTTACTGAGTACCTGCTAATTTAGAAATGTAATCCTGGCAGATTGTTCTTTTTTTTTTTTTAATGTTCCTCACATTGATCTTTTCCTATTTCATTTGTTATTGTCTCAGGTCAGGACCTCGTCTCTCACATCAGGATTATTGTCAGATCCTCCTAAACTGGAATAGAATATAAATAAATTGTTTTAGAGCAGAAGGGACATCATTTAGTCTAAGTCAGTTTCAAGGCTCAGACCTCACCAGAGACTAACTTCATTTTTTCTCACGTTCCCAAAGCAGATCCTCTTTAGTTGAGCCTAACTCCTCCTGATTCTCTTCTCAGGTCTGTCTCTGAGACTTTGCTCATGCTATTCCTTTCTCCTAGAACATCTGTCTTTCCAATTCCAACTCTCTAAATTCCACCCGTCCTTGAAGAGCCCTTAATTTCCACCACTTCAATGAATCCTTCTTAACTCTTCCAGTCTTCATTAATTACCCTTCTCTGAACTGTTAGGGAAATTATAATGCACTCCATGACTTAGTGCTTAATTATAGAATTTCAGGATTGAAAAGGACTTTAAGATCATCCAGTTCTCCTTCTCAATCTATATGTGACTCCCTCTATCACAGCCTTCCCCGTAAGCTTTTGCTCTGCACTCAAATGCATGTCTAGGCATATCTTGCCATCTTTACATTCATTCATTCATTCAACTCATATTTACTGCACACCCAGTGCTCCAGGAGGCACAAGGGACTGGGAATTTGACAGTGAAGAGGATGTAAAACCCCACTTTCTATCATGAAGATGATATCATATAGTGATACGTGCCAAAATAAAATAAAAAAATAAATTAAAGGGTAGAGAGTGTCTGGAGAGGTTAACTTAGGGTGGCCAGAAGAAGCCTCTTCTAAGAAATTACTTCAATGCTGAAAGCCTTCCTGACGAGAAAAAACCAGTCATGTGCACATATGGGAGAAAGGGTTTTCAGATAGCAGGAACAATAAAGGCATGCCATGCCTTGGGAAGTGGAGGTGAGTGTGGGGAGTTTGAAGAGAAGGAAGAATAGCAGTAGGTGAAGGGCAGTGAGTGGGTGGGGGAAAGGTGGGAGACTGGCTGGAGAGCGAGCCCCGGGGTGTATGCTGTAGAGCTCATAGGTCACAGCAAGAGGTTTGGACAACACACCTTGTATTTAATTTGAGCTGAATATGGCTCACTCTATTTCCTAGTCCTTTATCCCGGCTCTGCTTTTAAATGTCATATGAAACAGACCATCCTCCACAAAACATATATTTGAAGATATCTGTCCTGTGCCCAGTGAGTCTTTTGAGGGATAGACACTCCCTTTCTTTCCACGGTTTCTTCTGTGGTCTCAGGAACTATACTATTCTGGCCAACGTCTTCTACTCACCCTTCACCCTGTATCTCTTATAACAGTGATTATCTAGGTCACCAACACAGGACAGAGTATGTCTATTTCCTTGCCCTTCCTAATATATGTTCTATTCATACATTTCAAGATTGTATTAGCTTCTTTTTCCTTTATCAGCCATTCTTTTTCTTTTTTCAGCCAGTCATAATGACTTTTTGGCCAAAACCTCTGGATCACTTTCTATATCATCTGCTACTAAACTGTACTTCCCCTCAACCTATACCTCTGTGGTGGCCATTGTGCAGATTTTTTTTTATTCAAGGTCAGAGTCTTATATTTATTTGTATTGTGTTTAGTATTATTTGATTTAACCCATTACACCAGTCTTTCAAGTTCCCTTGGGATGCAATTTCATCTGCCGAATCTGCTGTTTCTCTTACCTGCAGGTTATATACCAATTTAATAAATGTATTTTCTGAACACTCACCAAATTCATCTAAAAATGTTTATGGAACAAGGCTAAGGACAGACTTGAGTATAATATTTCTAAGGGCAGAAACTGTCAACTTTATTGTTCCTTTTGCTCATCATAGAGTCTAGTACAGAGTATGTTTGATGGGAAAAGAGATTAGGTGTAACACCAAGAACCTCCTTTCAAACTGACACAAATCCACTATTACTACCCTTTGAATAACGTGTAAATTCAATGGACTTCCCTCAGTGTTATCATCTTGACGATAAGGATATCAAGAGCGACCTTAGTTTTGTTGCCGCCCAAGTATGATATACCTATTACAACCTTATGATCCACTGGTCTTAGAACTTTTGTCAAAAAGGGAAATGAGGTAGTTAGAGATGCCTGACTCACAGAGAACATAGTGCCTGCTCACACCTGCAGATTGTCTAGTTGATCGTTTTATAAGTGCTTAAAATGTGGCCCTTTATTTTATTTATTTTTAAAAAAATTTTTTTCAGTGTTTTTATTTATTTCTAGGAGAGAGAGACAGCGTGAACAGGGGAGGGTCAGAGAGAGAGGGAGTCACAGACTGAAACAGGCTCCAGGCTCTGAGCTGGCAGTCAGCACAGAGCCCGACACGGGGCTCAAACCCATGAACCGCGAGATCGTGACCTAAGCGAAAGTCGGACGCTTAACCGACTAAGCCACCCAGGCGCCCCAAAATGTGGCCCTTTAAAGAGTCACACAGAAACATTCTGGGGATTGTATTTAAGAACACATGTTCCATCTGATTTTATATGTGAAAATGACATTTGTCTGTCTTCCATGTTTACTTAATGTTCTCTGGTCTTTCAGGCGTTTTCACTGTGATTTATTGAGCCTGGACACATGAACTCACTGTAGGGAGCTACATGCTCTTTTAAGATAGGTTGCAGAGGTCTTGATTTAGTTCTCCCTGAACTAAATTTTTTTAGTTTGAGTACCATTTTCTATCTTTTTAGTTTGAGTACCATTCATCTTTACTAAAAAGACAGAAATAAAAGAGACAGAAGATTTCTGTTTTTGTTTTTGTTTTTGGCATTCACAAACTCCTATTAATTCCAATGTAATCCTGATTAAATGTAAGTACAAAATATTTTTTATTAGCCTTAGCATTTTTTTGTAATAACTTTCATACTATAGTTTCATATAATTTTGCATACAGATTGGTGCCGCTTTTTAATTTTTCTTTGTTCCATGGCCTGTTTCTCCCATGTTTTATATGCACCTAAGTTATAGAGGAGCTTGGGAGGAAGCAGACTGGATAATTACATTGTTCTCTCCCTTTCTTCCCCATGGAGAAATCACAGAGGCAGAATTTCTTTTTGATGATTTCTCAGTCTCTTGAGCTATACACCCTTTAAGAATCTTTTGCTATGAAGATATATTGTTTTCTGTACCTCAATCTCACACTTTCTAAACTTGAACTACGTTCAACTTTTCTTTCCCTGATGATCATCTGGGGATACTTTTTACCTGGGCACCATTACTTTCATTTCACCAGCAAACTCCTCCTTGCTTGCAAGTCTTAGGTTCTGAGTTGAGATTTCTCTGGTCATTTCATCTCCTCTTTCAGAAATGAAATAGTGTATTTAGTCACAAATTAACCAAAATTGGTTTAGCTGAGACTCTTAGTAAATGTCTAAATATCTGAAACTATATCAGTACCCTTTCTGATTCTTTCCCATCAAATCTTTCCTATTGCTTCCTGTGAAAGTACATTTCCCATGCCATGCTACAATCTCAAGTGTACCTCCTTTGTAACCCAGCTTCGGTGTTGGTATGTAAAACATCTGAGACTGTGGGATTGTGAGAGTTGTTTAATGACCCATTTCTCAGTTATTATTTTAACTGAAGTGATTTGGCACTACACTCACAAGTGTCATTCTTGTTTCTATATAACTTAGATGTGAACTGTTTGCTTGCAAAAAGTAGGTACCTATTTGAACCAACTTAAACTAAAAATGGGCTGTTTAATGAAAGAACAGAGTCATATGTCATGAAATCTGAAACTGGGAGAAGAGCTGGGCTCCACAGGAAACTCATCCAACATCTGGACATTTGGAATTGATATTATCCTGTGCTTCCTTGATCTTAAGGTGAATTTGTACCATTCTCTGGCTTCAGAAGCCCACCAGTCTCTGCTTCAGCAAGCACAAGGCAGACAATGGTGATCTGATCTCCAGTGGACATGCCCCTCCAGATCAAGTGCTCATGCCCCAGCATTCAAACTTTTCTCTGAATTGTAGTGCCTTGGAATCCCATACGGCTTATTTTCTTTTGTGTCACAAGCTCACTCAGTCTAGTCATTTGGAGCTGGAGAGGAAAGGGTTGCATGATATATAGACTGGAGAAAATAGCTTTTCTAAGAAGCTCACATCTAGGCAGGGAGGGAGGGCACAGCAGACTTTATTTGGAATTTCAGTGTTAGGATTGCCATCTTCTACCCAAATTATTGCCATAGGTTTATTTATTTTCTCCACAATTACATTAAGTAGTTTCCAGCCAAATACAATCCTACATTTGTTTGTAAAGTACACTTCCATCTTAGACATGAGTCTTTACTTCCAGTATTTTAAACCATGGTTTAGAATTTAAATTACATTCATTGTTATTTCCCATATCCTACTCTTTCTCCCAAAGGGAATCAATGAAAACATCTCCTATTATCTCAAATGTTTCAGTTTCCTTCCTATGACATTATAATTCTGAAGATACTCCCCAGTGTTCCTATAGGAATCAGCATGACTGGGTAACAGGAATGGGCATATGCTTGAGAAAGATAGTAATACTAGTTTCTTTGGTCTGTTGTAGCTTCTTCTAGCACATCACAATCACGCTACACACAGCTGTAGCACGGCATGGTTAATGTACTTTCACAGCAAGCAATAGGAAGGATTTGATGGGAAAGGATAAGAAAGAGTACTGATATAGCTTCAAATATTTGGACAATTATTAAGAGTCTTATTCACCTAAAATAATTTTTGGTTAGTTTGTGGCTAAATACACTATTTCATTCCCAAAGAGGAGATGAAATGACTAGAGGAACTACCAATACCAAGACACATTCTTTCCTTCCAAGGTCAGTATTTAATATTCTTGATCTACCAAGTCAGTTCAATTCCTTTCCAGCATTTTTTTCTCCCTCGAGGAAGGTCTAGTCCCTTCTCTGTTCCCCTGCAGTAGGAAGCACATCCTTAATATGTATTGCCAATGGGCCAGCATCTTCTTTGTGTTCTCTCTGTCACAATCTTATACTCCTTAGTCTATGGATTCTGATTTTGATTCTCCTCTTCTTTAGATTCTTCTGTTGAGCTTGAGATAAAACCACTTTTCTAGAAGGACTAGATTTACCTTTTGGGGGAAGCTCATACCTATTTGGGTGTGTTTTTAGTCCAATAGAATTTCTTATTCAATTGACTTTTGCTTTCTCTTTTTTCTTTTTTCTTTTCATTAATTCCTATCTGTGCTGTTGGATTAAGGTCTGACCCTCTTCACCTTTAAAGTTAAGATCTTATACATTTTTTTAAAAGTAGGCTTCCTGCCCAGAGCAGAGCCCAAAGTGGGGCTTGAACAACCCTGAGATCAAGACCTGAGCTGAGATCAAGAGTCAGATGCTCAACTGACTGAGCCACGCAGGCACCCCAGGATCTTATACTTTTTAGTTTCTCTTTTAATCCCATTTTATTGGAATTATTTATGCTCAGATACTTTATGTGAGAATAAAACATATTTTCAAATCTCTTCATACATTCAAGAATGTAATTGAGCTAGCTAGCATTCAACATGCCTTTAGCTTATCTGTGCTTCTGACAGGAAGACAATCTTAGCTTCTTTGCTTTTCATCGACTAGTGCTATTATGTCCCATGAGTTTTGGTTGGTATTAAGACATCATATATATATATTTTATATATATATAATGTCATATATAAATATATATTTTATATATATATAATGTCATATATAAATATGTATTTTATATATATATATATAAATCCTATATTGCATCATATTCTTTTATTGTCTCTTGGAATATAAGTAAAGAGCATAGCCTTAGAGGTCAGATAGACCTCTAAAATATTGGGTAAGTTACTGAAGATTTGTAGGGCTCAGTTTCATTGTCAGTAAAATGGGGATAATAACAATTCCTACTACATAGCATTGTTATGAAGACCAAATAGGAAGATGTGGGTTGACTGTTTACTACATAGTAAATGCTCAATAAGGGCTGGCTTTAATTATTGTTGTGATTACTTTTGTTAAATTGTAATTTTCTTGAAATTGAGAATGATATTTCAAATTTTCTTAAGCAGCTACTACTTAATACAAGTTTATTGCCATTTATTTACATAATAGTCATATTTAGGGATAAGAACTCCCAAAATGAAACACACTGGAATTAAGACTGTTAGATTTGATTATGGCTTCTTTATATTACACTTATTTATCCCAATTTGGTGGGTTGTTTTACTTCTTTCTCCTAATCTGAGTTAACAATTTTTTTTGAAAAGTATTACTCATTCCTAAACTTTTCTTTTGTCTTTTCTAACTTGGGAGGGAGATTCATATTCAAATTCCACCAGTATTTTTAGGTGTCAACCCTGCAAGGCTTTGTTCTAGGTGCTTACACATATCTACACATTATGTCTATTTCATAAATGAGAAAATCAAGGCTTAGAGAGTTCAAGTGAATAGCCTAAGATCACATGACTGGTAAGGAGCAGCTGCAAGAATAATAAATAAGACTTAACCATAAACCAGTGAAAAGAACTCTAAAGGAATATGACTAAGTAGTATGAGGTACAGAGAGAGATTTTTTTTCTTCATCAAGGGATGAGTAGAAGAGTCAGGGAAGTCTTTGTGAAGGAGATGAAATTAATCTAGGAGATGTCCAGTCAATCCATGAAGAGTCAAGAAGATTTTTTAATTCCATTTCTTCAATTCTCACTTTGTTATGTATATAATAATTTATCTTTATGGCATATAATTGCAAAGTAGATACATTTTCACTAAATGGAAGACAAAATGGTGAACATGGTAGAAAAGCATTTTATTTGATGATTTGTGGACTATAAGTATACTCACAGGCTTTTAATACATAAAGAATGGATCTAAAGGAAGAAGACCTATTGTCAGTGTTGAAAATAACGGCACATATATCCTTTAACCAAGTTTAGTTACAATTCTCATAAAACAAAACCAATCCTTGAAATGCATGGTAAATATGCTGATTCTGGGTGCAAATGAATCCTCCATTTCTGAATGCTTGGTGTGGGCTCCGATTTAGGTCTCCAATACAGGTCCAGCGATTTTTGGTCCTTTTTTGGGAAACACACCATTTGACATGATCCTGGTAAGAACTGAAATAAGACTGTCCAGATATCTTAATTGCTTTGACATTGTAGACATGGTAAGGAAGGGAGCAGTTTGAAGGAAGCTCTTGCCTCTTTCGCTGCCAGGTTTCTGTTAGCAAATGCGTCTTCAACCGTTGAGCCATCCAGGCTGTAAAGATGTCTAGGGTTTACCGAGAGAAAGATAGTGAGGTTAATATTTATACTTAGATAAGTCCCTGAAAATATCCTCAGCAATGGAAATCATCATTCACCCCTGATATATGGATGTCACAAGCACAATAATAACAACATAATTGAGATAGTGGATGGGAGAACATTTTGTTAGTGCTAAAGTGTTATGCAAATAAAAGTTCTTATCACTAAAATGATATTGGTGTTTAAAAATGTCTTCTGTTCCACACAAACAAGAGAGCAAACTATGTTTTTGTCCTGAAAAGATCTTTGGACAGAATAAAGCTAGAGATGTAACCATGGGCCAGCTTCAAGGGATCTTTGCAAATCATGACAAAATGTTTGGATTTTCCTGAAATCAATGGGAGAATTATAAATGTTTTTTAAATGTTTATTTATTTTTGAGAGAGAGAGAGAAAGACAAGAGTGTGAGCAGAGGATGGGAAGAGAGAGAGGGAGACACAGACTCTGAAGCAGGCTCCAGGCTCTGAGCTGTCAGCACAGAGCCCGATGAAGGGATTGAACCCATGAACTGTGACTCACGACCTGAGCTGAAGTCAGATGCTCAACTGACTGAGCCACCCAGACGCCCCTCACTGGAAGAATTTTTAAAGAAATGTTAGTGGAGAATTAATAGAAACTGATTTTCTATCATAAATATCAGGTGGGAGGCAGCATGCAGGATGAACTGAGAAAGGTGTATTAGACTGGAGATAGGGTAAAATACCAGGTTGTCACAATAATTGTGACAGTAAACACAGGCATGGACTAAGGAGGTGGCAAAAAGTTTGGTAAGGAAAAGATAAATGTGAGTGTTACTGAGGACCTAGAACTGATTGAATTTGATGACTTGATACAGGGGTAAGGAAAAAGGAGGGATCTAGAGTCCCCAGTTGTCTCTGCAGAATATATGAAAAAGAGCAAATTTGTGGGAGATAATGATGAGTTTGGCACATTGAATTTGGTGTGGTTGTGCCACCCTCAGGAAGCAATGTCCCATCCACTGTTGAATGCAGATGGCTCTGTCAGTCCAGAGGTCTTGGGAATCATCTGAAAGCTTCCTGGAATTGCATAGAATGAGTATGTAGAATGAGATAAGGAAGAATAGAGGACCAGGTGGCAACACAGTCACCTAAGGAGTAGGCAGAGGAGGAAGACCTAGCTGAAGAGACTTAAGAGAAGTGGGAAGAAGACCAAGAGACTGTACACTTCCAAAAATCAGGGAGGGGGAATGTTTCAGGAAGAAAAGAGTTTTAACAGTGCCAAATTCTGCAGAGGCTATTTCTGTCCTGTTAATTTTTGAATCTCTAGTGCCTAACACGGGGCTTGGCAAGTGGTAGGCACTCAGTACATTTTATCTAGTACAAAAGGAAGGATGCAAGGAGGGAAGACAGTGGGGTCAACTAAGAGAGTCACTTGTAACTGGGGAGAGTTGGAGTGTCTATAGATAGAGATGCAACACTACAGTGAAGGAACATTGAGCAAGTGAAGGCCATGAAGAGTCTATAAAATTTTTTTTAATGTTTATTTTTGAGAGAGAGAGAGAGAGAGAGAGAGACAGAGTGTGAGCAGAGGAGGGGCAGAGAGAGAGGGACACATGAAATCTGAAGCAGGTGCCAGGCTCTGAGCCTTCAGCACAAAGCCTGACGTGGTGCTTGAACTCACGAACCATGAGATCATGACCTGAGTTGAAGTTGGATGCTTAACCAACTGAGCCACCCAGTTGCCCCTTGAAGAATCCTTTGGAAAGAAATTTGGAAGAAAAGAAAAAAGCAGAGATATAGGAGATCTAGAATTGAGGGAAGATTTTTAGAAATATTTGTGTGGTAAGAGGACAGTGCTTAAAGAGTGAGAAATTGAAGTAGAAGGGGAAGAACAGATAAAATGGTTGAATCAAAGTATTCTGAGACTTGGATAGGTTCCAATGCACAAGAAGTGCACTGCTTCTTTTGGGATGAGAGGAAACTCATGAAAAGGAATAAGAACAGATAAGATTGTTGAGGGGGTGTGTGTGTCATTTTTAGTCATTAAAAATATTTTTTTTAACTTATTTTTTGAGAAAGAGACAGAGAGAATGAGTAGAGGAGGGGCAGAAAGAGAGAGGGAGAGAGAATCCCAAGTAGGTTCCACACTGTCAGCATGGATCCTGATGTGAGGCTCGAACTCATGAACTGTGAGATCATGACCTGAGTCAAAACCAAGAGTCAGATGCTTAACTGACTGAGCCACCCAGGTGAACCTAGTCATTAAAAAAAAAGTTTATTTATTTATTTTGAGAGAGAGAGAGCGAGCCAGGGAGGGGAAGAAAGAGAGGGAGAGAGAAAGAATCCCAAGCAGGCTCCACACTATCACTGCAGAGCTTGATAGGTGCATGGTTTGTAGGATCCGTGAGATCATGACCTGAGCCGAAATTGAGTCAGATGCTCAACCAGCTGAGCCACCCCAGCACCCCTTTTTAGTCACTTTAAAAAACTGAAGTATAGCCGGCACACAATATTACAGTAGTTTCTGGTGTAAAACATGGTGATTCGACAACTCTATATGTTATGCTGTCCTGACCACAAGTGTAGCTATCATCTGTCACCATAGAACACTATTACAGTACCATTGACTGTGTTCCCTCTGCTGTACCTTTCATCCCGTGACCTATTTATTCCACAAACTGGAAGCCTGTACCTCCCACTCCTTTTCAACCATTTTGCCCATTCCCCCCATCCCCTGCTCTCTGGCAACCACCAGTATGTTCTGTGTATTTACGGGTCTGTTTCTGCTATGTTTGTTCAATTGTTTTGTTTTTAAGATTTCACATATGAGTGAAATCATATGGTTTTATCTTCCTCTGTCTGACTTATTTCACTTAGCATAATACCTTCTAGGTCCTTCCATGTTGTCACAAATGGTAAGCTCTCATTCTTTTTATGGCCAAGTAATATTCCATTGTGTATACATACCACATCTTCTTTATCTGTTCATCTATTGGTGAACACTTGGGTTGCTTCCATATCTTAGCTTCTGTAAATAATGTTGTAATAAACATAGGTCTGCATATATCTTTCTGAACTGGTGTTTTTGTTTTCTTTGGGTAAATGCTCCCAGTAATGGAATTATGGGATCCTATGATATTTCTATTTTTAATTTTTTGAGGAAACTTCATAGTGTTTTGGGGGTGTGTGTGCTTGAAGTGGTTTCTCTCTGGTGATCTCTGTTCTCTCTATGAAGGAAAGAGCAAGGCTGACAATGAGGAGGCAGGGTAATATAAAGGACTTGAGAGGAAAGGAGGCTTAAAAGAGGTATGTAGGGGATGGAAAAAAGAAGGAGACAACTTTGGTCCAGCAGAGGCTGGGGACTGCAAGTTTTCACCGACTCCTGGCTTGGATGGTTGTGAGATATTTCCATGGTTGGATCAGCAATCGTGCTATTCAAGCAGAGCAGGCGAATGTTTGAACTGATCTGACTTCCCTTTTCCCTTTCCTTCCTTTGTTCTCCCTTCTCTTCTACTTCTCTACCCCCAAATAATCAGAATATTTCCTCTGTACAATCCAAAGTGAGCCCAAGAGAAGAGTTATAAATTGTTTGATCATGGTCTTTCATACCGTCAAGAAAAGAATCAGACTTTGCAAAATGGAGGAATTTTTGGCCCCGGGCTGACTGAAGTGCGGTGAGGTGACGGTCAGGGATCTCTGATGAGCTGGACCTGGAGCACAGCTGGGGCATATGAACGAGCTCCTGGTGAAAGATGGCTGGGATGGAACAGCTATAAATGTTTGGGTTACAGACCAAGAGCTGGGAATCTGAGTTAAGAAACAGAAAGAACAATTGAGAATTAGGATACAGACAGAAACACTTGTTGATATTATAGATTTTGTTGTGACTTAGAAGCCAAACCAAAACCAAAACCAACAGTATTCCCTTCTTTAAGCCAGTAGCCTTCAAATCACTTTTGGCTAAAAATACTTGACACTGATTGAGCACTTCCTACGTTCTAGGCATTATTCTGAAAGTTTACATGGGTATACTCACTCAATCCTAATAGCAGTTGTATTATCAAGTAAATTCTTTTATTATCCTCATTGTATAGATAAATTAATAGAGAATTTATGTTGCATGTGCAGGGTTATAAAGCTTGTAATTGATGGAGTTGATATACAAACCTAGGCAGTCTGTCATTGGAGGCCATGTTTTTTTTTTCTCATTGATTATCCAGCGTAAAGAATGATCAGCTTATCAACATATACAGCTAATCTCTATGCTATCCAGCTCTATAAATGTTACAGGAACTCACTTGGTTAAACTAGGACTTGGGTGAGAGCCTCAGTAATCCTTGCCATAAGATGGAATTTGATGAAAAACATATTCTAAACCTCATATGTCTAGAGGTAAATCACTCTTTACCACAATTTAGCAGCCTCCTCAGTAAAAAGTGACTGCTAAAATAGTGTTCCTACTTCTCCTTCTCCCCCATCATAGTTTTCCAAATCCAAGTATTTTTGGCCATTTCAGCTAGGGATCTTAAAGGAAGATCATCTGACTTGGAGCTGTCAAGTTGGTGGCCTGCAGGCAACATGTAGTCTGTACATTTATTTATTTATGTATTTAGTTTATTTATTTTGAGAGAGAGAGAGAGAGAGAGTACATGTACTCGTGTGAGAGTGGAAGAGGGGTGGGGGGCGGGGAGAAGGTGGAGAGAGAATCCTAAGCAGGCTCCACACTGTCAGTATAGAGCATGATATGGGGCTTGATCCCACAAATCATGAGATCATAACCTGAGACAAAAATCAAGAGTCATATGTTCAACTGACTGAGCCACCCATGTGCCCCCACAATTATTTTTTTAAGTAAGATTGAAATCATATTCTCTTCCCAACTCTCACTTCCTCCCACCCCTAGATTTCTAGTTTCTCTTGGAAAATATGGAGATCTGTACCATGAAGTCTGCTTTTCTGCAGAGCCACATTGCAGAGCTGAGGCTTTTGAGGGGAGAATCAATATCCCAGTTTGTCACTGTCCCCACTGCCCATGCAGCATTGTTTGCCTATTTCACCCATTTTTGTTACCTGCCAGGCCACTCTAGACATTTGAAAATACTACCCCTGCTCAATTTCAAAGACTTCAGTGGTAGATCAGGAAACAAAGGTCTAGTAAGTGAATCTGCTCAAGGTCTCACCATGGCAACGCCCCTCTTAGACTCTAATAGAATCTAGGTATCAGAATTTTAATGAATAGAGAAATGAAGAAGTAATAAATTTATTCGTACATTTCCAAATCCCTTCTTTAACATTGCTATCTCTTTTTTAACCACACTCTAGTGTTACCTATTGCTTCATACTGGTTGTACTTAAAAGTGATGCAAATGCCAGTTTGTCCATGTCTCCTCCCTGTGGGTGGATAATCATAGCCTTCTTCAGGAGCTGGAGGAAATCGGGGAATAGAGTGAATCAGCCAGAATCCTTGCACTCTGTTCCACAGCAGAAAACCTACCAAAGATACAATGAATACAGATAATAAATTAGAAAAATGAAGCTCCGTTTAAAGATAGGGTTCAAAGCTGTAACATTTGAGCCATTTATACGTCAGGCTAATATTTTACTCTGTGAATAATCGCAAAGATCATGCTTGCTTTTCAAAGATTTCAAGACCAATTTGGACACACATCACATTGACCCATTACTGATAATAAACCACCGCAAAGGACAGCCAGGGCAGCCACCCCTTGAAGAGGTAAGAGGGATTCTGTGTTGAAATCACTAGGAGAATTTGTTTTGGCAGAATGCAAATTCGCTAAATTGGAATTTGACCTTGTTAAACTACACAGTCACCTGGTAAGCTTCAGATAATGAGTATCTTTACTGCTAAGCAGCTAAGCTGTTTTCAAAAGTCAGCTAAAAAAGAGTTGAAAGAGAAAGTATCAAGTGAAGAAATGTACTTTTGGTAATTTGTCTAAGAAACTGATGCTCACTTATGTGTAGAAGAGTAATCAATTCCACAAGCCCAAAAACAGAGGCACAGAGAATGGAAGAGAAGCCATGCCAAAATGACCCAGTTAATTGTGTTTAGTGAAAACCTCTAGAGCAAAATAACATGAAAACGGAAAGGAAGAAAATAGAAAGATTTTCATCATCTTGTGACATGGCAAAATGAATCCTCCTCAACCGGCATCTGTGACTATTTCTGTCTTTATAAATAAATTCAGGATAGTTTTGGTACATTGACTATAGACTTTCCAGTTTGCATATGACCATGCAAATATGAAATTATTCATGTTTACCTTATTGTTGGAGTGGAAACCAAATGCCTGTCAGTTATTTCTTTTGCAAAGAACACACTTGAAGAAAGCACACCATTGGTCTCTCATCCTCTGTGTCCAGATGGGAAGTGTCCAATGCTCTCTTGCCAAACAGAGCTAGATGACCTTCAGAGGCCCTTTGTTGCCCATATGAATGTGCTATTTGCCTGAAATCCTACCCTCCCGGTACTAGTGCCATAGTATGTTGGGGCACCTGTTGGCAAAGAGAACTCTTGCACTTGACATGGGGTCCCAATCCTTTTCTGGTCTTTTTCCCAAGCGCTTTTAGCAACTAACAAGGTGGAGGGGTTTGTTGGAGGAGAGTTTGGAGAATGTCATGTATTATAAAAATTACTGTGTTCCAAGCAAATAGGATCATCAGGAGGGCAACTTGGTTAAATCCAAAGCTTTCATTACTCATGATATTTGACAGCCATTACAAATCATGTTCTTAATCAGAGGTTGCAAAAGTGGCAGCCTATTGGCCAAATCTAGCCTGCAGATACATATTATTATTCTCCCAGAATTTAAAACTTTGAGTTCGCTGCCAACATTTCAAATCTGGGGTGATTTTCCACAAATACTGATTTTCAACATCTCCTGAAAAATGGCATCCCTCTAAGGCAATCTGAGTCCCACCTGCACCTTTTGACCAAGTATGCATCCTCCAGTTCTTCAGTTATCAGCCGGTTAGCCCCCTGGCTTGCTGACAGCCACTTGCCTGCCTCTGAAGCCATTTGAGTTTGGGAACTTCCTTTTTCTTACTTTTAAAGTGTATTTATTTATTTTGAGAGAGAGAGAGAGAGGAGCTTCTCCTGTCAGTGAGGAGCCTGATGGGAGGCTGGAACTCACGAACCGTGAGATCGTGATCTAAGCCAAAGCCGGATGCCTAAGTGACTGAGCCACCCAGGTGTCCTGAGTTTGGGACCTTCTGGAAAATATTTTTTGCCATGGGAAATTATTCATGATCTATTAAGTTGAAAAACAGTAGGCGATAGTCATTACAATAGTTTCATAAAAATGTTGTAAAATATATATTATAGAAAAAGTAGAAAGGATTAATGTGATTATCTAATGGGTATTAAAATTACAGATTTTTTGGTTTACTGGCATACTGAGTTTTTAAATAATAACATATACATAATTTATAAATAGAAAAATACCAAAAATTACTGTAATAAAAATTATTATATTAACTATGTATAACAAAAATTCCTGTAATGTAAAGAATATATTTAAAAGTACTTTTCAGAAATATTTACTTCAAAAGGAACTATACACTAAAAAGAGTGAATTTTACTCTATGGAAATTATACCTCGATGACCTTAACTGAAATGTGAACACACACACACACACACACACACACACACACACTCACGCACATATATAGACTGGTTGGTAGTCCCAGTAGAATTCTGGGATTTCTGCTATAAAGCATATATATCTTATATGTTAAGAAATAAAATGGAATTTATGAAAAGGCGATTTCCAAGTCAGATTACATAATTATAACCTGTGATATAGAAATCACAAATTCTGAGAGCTCAAAATAAGCCATTAGAAAGGAAAACTATTTTTTTAGGGTGGAAAAAAAGAATATTCAAGATAGGATGTTTAAGAGAATGTTGATTTCCAGTAGGAAAGACAAACGGAGAGTCTTTGTCATACCTTTAGTGTGTCCATATTTTCTGCTGTAATTCACAGATGTAGGAACTCCATCATTGTATATTAGGTAGGCTGTGCTGTTAGGCTGCAGGAGCACATTAGGGTTATAATGGTGTAAATCTTACACTCATAAATGCTCACAACATTTCTACCAGCTACGCAGCCTGCAACACAGAACTGTCATTACTACACATGAAAAGTCATCCCTTATCCTAATAGACAGCTTCCCCATCAGACTGAATTCTGTGACAGTCAAGGGAGGGAATAGGAAGTCCATTCTTAACCATGCATGGTTTCGTCTTTTGTGACAGGGGCCCTGTGCATTACGATGGGCGTGCAAAGGCACTATTTCTATTTCTATTGCTTGTTTTGGACCTGCGTTTCTCATTTGGCAACCCCTGTATAACAAAGGCGTACTTAAATATTTGTTGAGGAAATGAAGTTGGAGCAACCAGCCAAGGATTACACCTGGGTTTTTCCACTGATACGGGCACCACGGCAGAACTGGCTGTCAGGATCTGCTTTCCTCTGCCTACGTTGTGCTTCACAGCTTGGTCATAGTTTTGTGTTTAGTCAGGATTCCTCATTCTCTGTTCCCACTGCCTGCAGGGGAGGATTCCCCTTCAATTCACTTCTTAGTGTCACTTCACCTTTCTTCCCTGCTTAGAAAACAAGTAGTGAAATTGAAAAAAAAAGAAAAGAAGAAAAGAAAAAGTAGTGAAATTGAATGTGTGATATTGGATTGCCTTTCTGGTAAGGCAAAATATGAGTAAATTTTCTCAACAGTTGGTCAAATCTCTAAGTAAAAACGAAGCTATTATTCTGATGGTATCTCTTTTGTCATGTTTTGGAAGTCTGCTTGTATTTGTTCTGTGAGGTTCCATTTCGTTTGTGTCGCGATGCAATGATTTTTATTGAAGCCGATAATGTTGATATTAACAAAAATCTCAGGGACATAATTGAAAGCAAGGAAGTACCACCCATCTCCTTAAAAAAAGGCTCTTCTTTTTGTCTCAGGGGAAAAAAAAGCCAATAACAGAGTCACTCACAACTGCTTAATTATTTGATGTAATCTAAAACCTTTTTTTTTAATGCATCGTATAGTCTGTGTAGCATTCTTGGCTACTATATTTAGAAATATCCAGGGAAAGGAGCTGTTTCTTTAGCCTCATTTTCACAACTGACTATAGCTATTGTTGGCATTCATATTCTCTGCTGGAAGACTCTGACAGTTGTTCAATGAGCTGGTGTTGAATGTGGTCATGAGGCCATTGTGTGCCTTTGGTGTGTAATGCAAAGGGACTCTGGGAAGAATCTTTGAGAATCTTTATTCTGATAATAGATGAAGTTTATTATTCTAACCAGGAGTGTAACAGCTAGCTAAGGTTAAGTGGGAAACAGCCCTAGTGAAGAGAGGCTCTCTGATAAAGAGGAGAGACCATGGACTTAAAAATAGGGAGGCCTAGGCATATGCCTCTGGACAGCTTTATTTCTAGAGCACATAAGCTGGGTATTATTTTGACTATGGGATGTTGAACAAGGCTAGTACAATCTCTGCCCCTATCCAGCAAGTACGGGCGACTACAATATAGTTTGATAAGCATTATTATGAGGGTGTATGGAAGGTTCTTACTGACAAAGGCAAAAGAAGGGAAACAATTCCAAAGGTAACCCAGGTATTGGCTTAGGTCATCTTGACATTTGACATTTAAAGCCAGTTCACATGATCTTGCATTCTGCTTTCTGTTAGAATCCCTAACAGAGGGAGGTGGGGGAGCTAGGTTCTCACTGTCGCTGCTGGCACGTAGTCCCAGCTTCCAAAGAACTCCCCATCTCACTTGGATGTCCGTCACCCACTATTGTTGCTCTTCTTCTATTGGCTCTATGCCAGTCAGACACGGACACCAGCCCCTCCCCTGTCATTTTCTTCCCAGAATCCCATACTGAAGGCCTTGAAGGTGATCAGGTTTTACTGAAGGCACAAAACATTGAATAGTTTTCCATCACCACATGGGCTTGCCCCTAGTCTCCCTCTGGGTTTCTTATATTTTTTAAATCCTAGCTTTCATCCATTTGTTTTTATTTTGCAGAGCAGTTTAGCTCTCTTGCCCGCTTAGGCTCTAGGGCTACGTTTGTGCCTCCAAAGATGGTTATTATATTCTGCCAAAGTAAGATCCGTCTGTCCCAACTCAGGTAAATGACAGAAGATCTACAATGTTGCTCTTTCTTTCTCTCCCCAGGGGAGAAGGTGGGTCAGGGAACAATGGACGTGTTTATTTTCTCACTAATGGGTTTGCTCCCAGCCTCCAGCCCCAAACTTGGGAAACAGAAGCAGCTGCAGGCAGTTTGGACTTTACATAATAATCTATTAATTGACAGCAGGGTTGCTGCTGGGATTAAATACATTTTAAAAGCGACTAGAAATGTGTTTGATACATCACATGCACTCAAACACCTTTCAAATAAGTTTTTACTTTGTAATTTGGCCCTGAAGGCTGGTCTTAATGGCAGATGAATAAATAAGTGAATATTAGCCTGCACAGTGACAGCTCTCTGTGCATTTTGAGTAAATATGTGGATATGCACGTGCCATAGTTCCAGGATCTAACACATTATTGCTGGGATTCACCTAATTGACATATGTAAAGGCCCAGCATACTGTAAGTTCTGACTCGTTTTACACATTTACCTCTCTCTAAGTGATTGCTAGGAATGCATATATGTATGTAACTGTATATTACTGTTTGATTTTCCTTGTCACCCCTGGTTGGGAAGCAGTATCTTGTCACTGAACAGCAGATGGTGCCTGGGACATTGGGAGACTGCCCACATTGAGCCAGTAGGCCTACTTACCTATGCCTCTTTGGCCGGTTAGCTCATTGCCTGATCAAGTCCAGATAGCAGGTTTCATCTCCATTCAGGCAAGTGAGTTCTAGGGCATCGAACTATAGCCCTAGCTCTCAACCTACTACTTGGAAAATTATAAGTTAAAAAGAAGACCAAGTGGAACCCTTTTGGCCACCACCACTCATCACAACCATGGCATAAGAAACCCATACTGTGTGGCGTATTAATCGCTGATCTGTATTGCATTCTAACAGGAGAGAGCTTCTCGTTATTTCTATTAGAGGTATAAGATAGCAAGTACTGAGTGAATTGGCAGAGATTGGCAGCCAGAAGCTTCCATACATAATTAGTTCACACCTTACCCAGTGGTACTATGGGATACAGTGCCCAATGTGCCCATAATTTGCCATTGCTTTAGAGTCTGATGACATATTCCTTAAGGTCTAAGATTGATTCAGATTGTGGGCTAGCTTACTTCAAGTTGCTAGGATTAGGGGTTAGGTAGTTCCAAAGTTAAAATCATTTGGAAGCCTTAGATTCTGTTTATGCATTTTATATGATTCAGATGAATGATAAGCTAGAGCATACCTTGGAGGCATATGCTTCATATAGCTGTTGTAATGTCCTTCCCAACACGCTGTTAGTGGCATTCATCAGTTGCTTACGCCTCCTCCAGCTTCTGGTTGTAGAGTCTAGGTATAGGTACTCTAACCCCGTCTGTCTGCTTTCCTTGTCTTGCCTTTTAGGTAACTTATAAAAGGCAAACCTAACAAAGGAAATAATTATGAATTACTAACATTTATCGATGGCTTCTCTGGTGGCAGCCACTGTAGTAAGCAACTAAATATACCATTTTACTTACGTTCCCTAAGTCTAAGGAAAAGGATATGCTCAGGATTTCTGTCTCTTTTCTCACCCTTAGCTTTGCTCCTTCCCAGAGAAGGAATGGGACTGTGACTGGACGTGTCTTAAGACATTAACTGGCCTGGAGGGTGGGTCCCTGTTGCCGAAGCCCATGTACGTTCACGCAGTGGTTCACACAGTGTGTAGGGCTGCACTGGGGAGAGAACAAAGCCCAGGCCTGGACGGGAACGCCTTGGATGTGTTTTTTCTCTTCTGCCTCAAGTGCTCAGCAGGCTCTTCTCTTTGTAGCTGGCTGGCTGGGTCCGAGGCCCAAGTTTGGCTTTCAGAGTAGTCAGAGGCTCCCTTGAGTCTCTGGCCTAGGCCACGTTCTTAAGCTTGAGTTCTTCAGACTGTTGTGCATTGAGGATTCAGGGCCAAGACCAGCTCATTAAGCATTTTGCTTTCCTTGGGTATCTCACAGGGAGGGGAGGCGACTGGGCCGGAAGGCAGGGAGGCACTCTTGGATCATGTAGCCCCGGGCTTCTCTGTGTGCTATTCACATTTCAGGCCAGGTCATTCTTTGCTGTGGAGGGCTGTTCCGTGCATTGCAGCATCCCTGGCCTCTACCTATCAGATGACAGTAGTACTCCTCAGCTGTGCCAGTAAAACTGTTTCCAGACAATGTTGAAAGTCCCCCAAGGACAAAACCACCTGAGTCTTGCCAGATACTCCCTAATAGCAAAAATCCCACAGTGAACCATCAAATGCCCACCGGGAGCCAAACATTCCAAGGCATTCACCATGACCACACAACAAGGTCTCACACCGCCCGTAAACGCTTCATGCTCTTCACTTGGTTCTATTCAGTCTTCTGCTTCTATTTACATGAGCGCTTTCCTGCCCTGTGCATGCGTTCTTACTCTCAGAACAGGGTCCTCACAAGGGGCAGGAAACATGAAATTATTCTTTGGTGCTGACCTGATGTTGCTCTGTCCTTTTACTGTCACGGTGAGTTGTAGCAGCTTGACACTGTGCCTCCCTGTCTGCTCAGCTCAGCATTCTCACTGGCCAGTATTGCTAAGTAATGTGTCCATTCAGTTGCAGCAAAAATAAATGTTATGTATTGATCGCAATTTGATGGCTCACCAGTGAAGGGTTTGAGAACTATGAGGGTCATGGCATATCAGTTGAAAACTAGTGCTTTTAAACATTTTTCTTGAGTAACCATTTCCAATTATATTCTGAAGATTTCCTCAATCTGTTTGTAGCCCACACCTCTATGCTGAGGTCCAGATAAGCCTAAACGCAGAGATATCCCAGAGACTTCCAAATCCGTATTTTTGAAACCAAGTTAATAACATTTCGCTCCAACTCTGCTCTTCTCCTGCAAACAGGGAACACATCCATGCAGTCAGAGAAGCCAGCAATCTGAGTCTTAACTTCTCCCTCTCTCTTGCGACCCTCAGCCCATCTGTTACCAAGTTTTCTGAGAGCGTTTCTTCCTTTCTATTTCTACTACTGCTTCTTTAAACTCGGGTACACACATCAGCTCATCTGTAATGCTGCAAAAGTCCTGTTGGTCTCCATGACTCTAGACTGGTCTCATGCAGCTAGCCTTCACTGTACCACCAGTGAGCTTTCTAAAATACGAATCTGACCACATCACATCCCTGATGGAAGATCTTTAGTAGCTCCCTTTGACGGTCAAGTTCAGACTTTGCAGCCCAACACACAAAGCGCTTCGTGACCTACCCCTCACCTCTTGCTGAGCTTACCTCCTGATGTCTCCCCCTGTTCTCCCGAAGCACCAGCAACACTGTTCTTGAAACTTCTCCATTGCTTTTTGCCTCTGTACCTCCTCATGGCTCCCTCATTGGCTTGAGATGCCCATGCATCTCCCTTGTTTTTCTAACCAGCTCATGGGGGGCCTGGGTGGCTCAGTTGGTTAAGCATCCCACCTAGGCTTAGATCATGATCTCACCTTTTGTGGGTCTGAGCCCCACATTGAGCCCTCTGCTGTCAGCGCAGAGCCTGCTTGGGATCCTCTGTCCCTCTCACTCTGCTTCCCCCTGCTCTCTCTCTCAAAAATAAACAAACATTAAAAAAAAAAAAATCTAACCAGCTCTTAATTGTTCTTAAAACTTAGCTCAAAGCTAGTTTGGGAGCTCTATGCTCCCTAGCGGCCCCATTTATGCCCTCACCACATAATTGAGCTTCTTGAGGGCAAGCGCTATGTTTCATTCATATTTGTATTTTCAAACCTCAGCATGGGGCCTGGCATGAGCTCAGTAACTGCTGAGAGACTGAGTGTGTCTGTGTTCTCAAGCCCGAAGTTTACACAAAGCTTGACGCCAGCCATAATGCTAAAACCTCAACACCCTAATTAAAGAGTAAAAAAGTGATCAAAGCTTTAGAAGAATCCATAACTATAATGCAACGCTGTGTTGAGTCTCGTCAACACCGTGAAGGAGGCCAGGGACCTACCTACCACCCACTCCTATGCTGCCTGTGCTGCTGTAATAAACATAGTTAACCAAACAGTGCTGAGTTCAATCACACCCTCTTTCTCATTCTCGGAAGGGGAAGCACAAAGTCCTGTGTCAGAAAAAGAGCAATCCGCCTTCTCTCCTTTGCCAGTCTCTGAAAGGTTGTTGGAAGGGTCCCATAAGGAAAGGCGCAATGCAATTAAAGGAGCCTGTCAACTGAGGGAAACTGTCCGTTCTCCCCCACCTCTGGGGCCACCAGGCTTGCATCACTGGGAGCCGTGAATCAGGCTCACCAGGCACTGCTGGGTGCTTTTTCAGGTGGAAGCCCCTTCACTCAGGAGCTGTCTGGATATTTGGTGCCCTCATACACTTTAATGTCCTTTCTTTTTAGAAGGGAGAGGTAGGGTGGAAGACTCTTTGGGAACTTTACAGTGAGCCAGTTTGCCTCATATACCCTGGCTTTCTATTTGCACACATGACTCCTTCCATCTCATTTACCTACCAATCCACAGCTTCGCCTTCCTCATTCCTGCACGATATTGTTGTTGCCTCCAGGACCCCAAAGAGGCTGCAGAAGAAGAACAAAGCAAAGGCTGTTCTTAGAAATCTGGCTGTCATTTTTTTATCTGCCACCTTTAGTCCATGCCACAGCAGGAGACTTGTCCCTGGGACCGAGGAGTCTGAGTTTCAGGTCTCTCTCAGGCTGTGCTGGCTCTGACGCTGGTTTCCGTGAGCCTCTGCTGTTCGCTGTTCGGGCATTTTCAGAATGGGGTGAACCTCATATAGTCGTGTGATTCTGTCACAACATGCCAGCGTGACTCCGGAGGCCTTTGTGCTGAATTGTTGACTAGTTTGCAAAGTCATCAAAAGTCCCAGAGAGAAAAAAGGGATATATAGTTAACTCTTCCAAGGGAACATCATGTCCTACGAAGTTCGGTGGGCAGGGAAACTCCATGTTGATAAGTAGATGTCGAATTAGATGTGTTTCATGTTTTTCCCTCACGATTGGCCTCTGTGTGAGTGAAAGCAAATGCTTGTAGTTCACACATTAAGCAGAAATGACAAAACCTTATGTCTTAGCAAAAATTAGGATCTATCACTTCTAATATTCTCAATCTTAAGTAAACATTTCCTAAAGTGTACTTCAAAGAGTTGCCTTAAAGTAAGAGCAATTTAATTGTATTCTACCAAAGATGTTTACATATTGTCTCCACCTCTGGTTTTAGCCATTCAACTTGGTGCTCTGCTTTTGAGACGACTGGTGTCCAATCGGTCGCAATGCCATAGGGTAAACATATTGATCGTTCACCCTCCAGGTCAAATAAAAAATGTTACAAATATCTGTTTTGCCAAAACAACTCTTTCTCACTCTTGAAACTGAATTTGAAGTTGAAAGCCAAGAGAAAATGGCCTATTACCACAAAGACTATGAAAAGGTGAGACCATTCTCTTTTTAGAGGAGGGAAGGGAGTAGACAGGCATATGAAAAGAATTTCCTTAAGTGTATGATGCTTTTGACTCCCTTATTAAAGATGCTGTCATAATAAATAGCACTTGACCAGAGGGATAGCTCTGATCTATCCCTCTGATTATAGATCCAGACCAGTCATTTAGGGACCCACATCAAACTGGCATCTTGCAAATCAGATCACTTCTATTTATGGTTGAACTAGCGTTGTTCAGGATTCAAGGTTCGTAGGAAAGGGAGGGTTAGAGGCTGTATTTCTCCTAAGTAGAGTTTTGTTTGGGGTGTCTGGACCACGTACCCACATTTTTTGTGTGGTGTTTGCAAAAGGGCAGAATTCTGGGCCTTAGCTCAAACCTGCTAACTCAGAATTCTCCCATTTGGGCTTAGGAATCTACGTGTTTTGTAAAGTTTGAGGTTATGTTAGCGCACTCTAAACTTTGAGGCTCACTGCCCAGAGCCAAGGCTTTACCTTATCTGACAGCTTTGCAACCAATCAAATTGGTAAATTAAAAAAAAAAAAACAACAACATTTTTTTCTGATCATTTCTGCATGAGTATCATTTTGTTTTACATATGTTTTTATTGCATTCAGAAAAAAAGATTTCAGCAACTGCAAACTTGTCATCAAGTTTTAAAAAATTTCATAGCATGAAGTTTATTTTTCTAAGTTAAAATGCAATAAAATTAATTTTATCTTGTGATAGTTTTTGGTATTGCAATGGTAATAACTGAGTACACTAGGCTTAGGATTTATGGATGCATTTAGAGAATATAAGCAACTTGTTTTCAGTTATGAAGACTAAAGAACATTGATTGAATAGGATATAAAGTAATTCCTATTTTCTCCTCATTATATGCTAAACACAGTGCCTTGCCAAAAGTAAATGATCCACAAATAATAACTGAGATTATTTTTACTATAACCTGAGCCCTTCCTGTGGTCGGCGGACATCTGTATTAGGATGCTATTTGGTAAATTCAATTTTATTTCGAAGTCTGGAAAAATGCAGTTAGGTTACTTTCTTTCAGATATAACTAAGCTTCCTTCTCATCTCTCATTGTTGCTGACCCAGTCATGCTGATTGTCAGTCAACAAGGTTTATTATGCAATTACTAGGTATCAAACACTGTACTGAGGGGCTCCAGGGATTTCAACAGTACCCTAAAGCCTAGATTCCAGTGGGTCCTGATTTTTACTAAAAACAGCAAAGTAATGTTATGGAAAGAAACTGAACTTGGTAGATGGATAAAATGCAAGCTGGATAGAATGGTTGTCCCATTACCCATTTTTGAAGTCCACGTAGTATAAGATTACAAACATACCATGTATACTTTCACAGCATGATTACCCCTAAAACTAATAGAAAATCCCTTCATTATAAATTGACCCAGTGTAGTGAACAAGGTAGAGTTCTTTACTTGGTAATGGGGTTCTTATTTTATAGTTGAAGGTTTGCGTTCATTCACCTAGTAATTCTGGAAAAATCTCAGTCCCGATCTGTTTGATAATGTGCCTCTTCCGCATTCTCTCTGTCATATTATCCTAGTACATTTTAGGTCTCTTTCATATATTCCATGTCTCCATTAATCCTGATTTTTTATTTGGATCTATCTATCTTTCAGTTCTCAAGTTCTCTCTTAGGCAACATTAATCTAGCTCTTTCAAATATCTAATCATTTCTTCAGTTGTGTTAAGTCTGTTTCTTAATGCACTTATTAATGCATTAAGAGGTTCTATTGGGTTTTTTTTTCTTCAGTTGTACTTAGTCTTTTTTGTGGTCTCTTGTTTTTTGCTCAAGAGAAGGTAGACCCTACCTCAAGAAGGAGATACACTCAGGGGTGTCTGGGTGGCTCAGGTGGTTGTCTGGCTCTTGGTTTCAGCTCAGTCATGATCCCACGGTCTGTGAGTTCCAGACCTATATCAGACTCTGTGCTGACAGCATGGAGCCTGCTTGGGATTCTCTCCCTCTCTCTTCCTCTCTGCTCCTCCCCTGCTCGTGTTCTCTTTCTCTTGAAAGAAATAAATAAACTTAATAAAAAGAAGGAGATATGCTCAGTCCTTTCTTTTGTTTCTGTAAAAATATTAAATATATTATTTTATATTTTGTGTTTGGTAATTCCAATATCTAAAGCCTTTGAAGGTCATACTTTACTGTCTGTTATTTCTGCAGCTCTCTCTCATGACATCTTGCCATACCTCGTGTACTTTTTTTATTTTTGGCTGTGAATTCGTTTTCTTTGAAGCTTTATCTGTAAGAGCTTTCTGAGATTGAGATAAAGTTGGATTTTTCCACACCCTAGTCTATGCTGGCTTCATCAAAGTTTAGTTATCTTGTGAGGACTTCTGGAAGTCAGGCTGTTGGCTTTATTTAGTTATTTTCAAAAGCTTTTCAAGGTGTGATTTACATGCCAGAGAGTCTATCTGTTTAACTTAATGCTCAAACTTTTACAAGACTGTTGATGCACTGTGTAAAATCTAGAATGTGAAAAACTGAAGGAAAAAAATTGATACTCTTGTGGCAAGAGGAAGGGGAGGGGACTTGAATTATTTTGATGAAACTCGATGAGACCAACAGGACTTAGGCATTTGTAAAACAAAGAATTGTTCATGAAAAACGTTGTTAAAGGAAGCTAGAAGTAGAATTAAAAGAATACGGTCAGAAACTTTTATTTTATTAATTCCTACTCATCATCCATAGCTCTATGGATGCCAACCTCTCATGGAAACTTATCTTTGATCTCTCTCAATCTGGTTGAGGTATCCCAGAGTTTGCTGTATTTTTTCAATTAGAGTAATTATCACAATGTGTTCTAATTACTTAGCTACTTTTCTTTTCTTTTTAAAAAATTTTATGTCTTTATTCTATTTTGAGAAAGAGAGATAGTGAGTGAGGGAGGGGCAGAGAGAGAGGGAGACACAGAATCTGAAGCAGGCTCCAGGCTCTGAGCTGTCAGCACAGAGCCCGATGCGGGGCTTGAACCCACAGACGATGAGATCATGACCTGAGCTAAAGTCGAATGCTCAACTGACTAAGACACCCAGGTGCCTCACTTGGCTACTTTTCTAAGTCTTCCTCTCAAGAGCAAGGGTTAGCAAACTGCTATCAGCCAAATCTGGCCCATTGCCTGTTTCTAGAAAGTTTTATTGGAACATGGTGACACCCATTCACTGATGTATGATGTATAAATATTTCTGCTATAATGGCAGAGCTGAGCAGTTGCAACAGAGATCATATGGCCCACAAAGCCTAAAATACCAACTTTTAGATTCTTTATTGAAAAACTTTGTTCTAGTGTATAATCCCTATCAGGGCAAAAACAATGCCAGACTGGTTTGCTATTGTATCTCTAGCACTTACCATGGTGCCTATCACCTAGAAGGTGCTGAATAAATACAGAGGAATGAATGGATTGAATGAAAAAGATTTCAGAGATTTCTATTTGGGGTTCTGTGGAATTTAGAATGAATTAAATGTAATCAGACTAATAAAAATGAGTATGTAGGTAAAATCTCATTTTAAAGAACGTTATTATAATGTTTCGTCAAGGAGGCAGCTGGATATAGTGAAAATAATCTGGCAGACCTGGGTTCCATGCCTGGCCCTACCTCTTAAACGCCACATAGTTATGACCAAACTACTGAATCTCAACAGTATCAATTTCCTTTTCTAAAGGTGAGGCTCACAATCTATACTTTCATAGCGTACTTTCAGGATTCAGTGAGATGCTATGTGCACAACCTCTGGCACATGATTAATGCTTATTAAATGCTCGTTATTCCCACCTTGTTTCCTTTTCTTCTGTGACAAGTTATTTCTTTTCTTTGCAGACGGACTAAAAACGGTCCTTCGGCTATGTGGTTTTAATGACCACAAATAAACCTATATCGCTCATGTTTGTGTAATCCTTTCCCAGACAAAAGTCAGTGTTTGACTCAAAGGTAGTGTCTTGTTATTGAAGAAACAAAGCTGAATTTTTATTCTGCCCCAAAGGGCAGTCAGCCTTTCATTCTTCCCGCACTTTCCAATGCAAACAGCCTTGCCGTACCAACGGAGTCGTCTCAGCTGAGTATTCCCCTGCAATCTTAACAAATGACTGAAGTTCTTGAAAAAGTGATGTTTGGGGCAGAGTGTACCTCTGGTTATTGGGTAAGTTCAGCCTGGTACAGAGTAAGCAGAATAAGGCTCTTCAGTCTCAGAAGGGCTCTTTCTACTGTACCAGCGTGACTGTTAGCTGTGTAACTTTGGGCAGCTCACTTAGCATCCCTGACTTAGTTTTAAGATAGGGATTCTTCCTCTTAAATGGCAAGTTTTGTGTGTGTGTGGGCGGGGGGGGGGGGGCGGCGTAGATAAGATAATGTAGCTTCCAGTGAGTGGAATTTTAAAAATGGCATAAAAATTCAAGTTTCTGCAATAACATGGCCATTTCCCTCCTTCCATTGGGATCAGAATGTTACCTTTCTTTCTCTAAAGAGTGGGCTAACCATCAAGGTGGTATAGGGATGCTGCCTGTAGTGGGAAAGAGCATGTCATTTGGAGACAAATGGACAGGGCTCTTGCCTCCTGCCTCTGTCACCTAGTAACTGTGTGACCTCAGCAGGATACCTAACCCTTGTATCTCCCATGGTCAAACTTGGATCAAAATGCCCACTTCACAGAGTTCTTTTTTTTTTTTTTTTTTTATATTTTATTTATTTCTAGGAGAGAGAGAGAGAGAGAGACAGTGTGAGCAGGGGAGGGTCAGAGAGAGAGGGAGTCACAGACTCCGAAACAGGCTCCAGGCTCCGAGCTGGCAGTCAGCACAGAGCCCGACGCGGGGCTCGAACCCACGAACCGCGAGATCATGACCTAAGCGAAAGTCAGACGCTCAACCGACTAAGCCACCCAGGCGCCCCCACAGAGTTCTTATAAAGGACTAGAGGGAATCATATATGCTAAGTTCCTGACATATATGAAACCCTCACTAAATGGTTGTTTTTATTTTCAAGACTTACAATTTTGGAAAGAGATACCTTTCAATGTATGCATTTCAGTAAAATTTTTCTTCCCACTGCATTCTCGGAAGTCTCCATCAATTCTTTGTTCTGGGAATTTCCTGCCCCCAATTGGAGAGGCTCCTTAAGGCCTTGTTCCAGTTCCCAACCCTAAGGCCATTGGTGCTTGGAGAGACTGGCAAGAAAATTCGCATTGCCTCTGACATTTAGTGATGAGTTTCTCTTCCTTTGTAATAGGCGGAAGTTTGAAAATAACTAAGCACCTGTAAATGGATTCTTCATTAGGTAACAGGTCAACTTCTTTCTACTGTAATTATGCATATGACTTGTTACACTGTTTTTGAAGCATCTGCTTGACAAATCCTTTTAGAGTCACACTTTGAACATAAGTCAGGGCATATACCCCCTCGATAGCAAAAGTAGGCCATTCTACAGCTTAAAGCAACATGACATTTTCTACTAGATATCAATATTTTCCCATCTGACATTTGGTAGATCCTAGGCAGCCAAAAAAATACCAGCTGCTTCTAAGGTTATGATTAACCATTATTGTTCTTATCCGTATGTATTGTTAAGATCCACCAAAGCGATATTAAAATTGTTCAGATGAGTGTTTCTTTTTCTCATATTATTAGTTCAGCATCTTTCTCTGAAATCTTTTTGTTCGTGAATGCCTAAGAAAATAGTCAGACCAAGGAAGAACCTGGGCACAGAATTGAAAGAACTTCTCCAACACATTCCAAAGACAGAAAGAGAGACTTGTCTCCATGCACAGTACTTTCATCAGGGCACATTGCACCTGAGTTGATTTTTATGCCTGTGTGATGAGTCCTAAATAGCTAGTACTTCTACATTTCTCTCTCACATGGAGGGAAGACAAAAGGCTTACAGAAGCCCTTCAAAGACTGAAGAGAAAATGCTAGTCATTTTAAAATTTAAATTTACATGGGGCACCTGGGTGGTCCAGTCGGTAGAGTGTCCAATTCTTGATTTTGGCTCTGGTCATGGTCTCATGGTCCGTGGGGCTCAGTGCTGACAATGAAGAACCTGCTTGGGATTCTCTCCCTCTCAATCTGCTCTCTCTCCCCTTCTCTCAAAATAAATAATAAAATAAACTTAAAAGAATAAAATTTGAACTCACAAAAAAAAGTTAAAAAAATCTTTCTTAATATTTTTCCGCCTCAAACCTATCCGCTGGGCCTTCTAGAGGTTAACAGACTCCAGACTAAGAACCTCTCATCCTGTAGCACTTTCACTATGGCCTCCAAATACAAGAAAGCTCACTAGCTCATTACAGAAGTGAAAAATAAGATTAATTTGAAGCATCTGAGAGTTCTCTCCAACCTTATTGCAAGTAAATAATGATTTCCATCCTCTTATCTTTCAAGACATGTCTAGGAAAAGGGACTTTTTTCTTTGGTAGAGCCTGGTAGAGATGTATTGCTTCTCATGTTCTACCCAGAGTTTTACTCTGGGAAACTGAGTTTCCTTTTGTGACTTTGTTTCCGGAGGCCACACAAAGCCCTAAGAAGGACAACCGAAGTATGAAGGCAGCAGGGACCTGTCATAGCAGCAGTCTTTCTGGATTGGTGTGGAACCTGGGGATTTCTCTCCAACAGTGACTGGAAGAGCCATTTGATGCAAAATTTGACATCTAGTTATTATTTGTCAATAATAATTATGGCTAACATTTATTGAACACCTACTATTTATCGGGCACTTTTCTGAGTGCTTTGTTTTCCTCCTTACAGCAATCCTGACAGTAGGCACTACTATTATTCCCATTTTATAGATGGAGACATTCACCTCCATGCACAGAGCTAACAGGTGGCAGAACAAAGGCTCACACCTGTGCTGCCTGATTCCAGAGCCCAGAGCCTGCCTTCTCAGCCACCTGCTGCCCCTCCAGTTATCAGGCACATGCATCTCCGCACCGCACTGTGCTTTGTACAGGACAGCGTTCTGGCACCTACCTCTGATTTCTCTGACTACAGATCTGGGGGAAGTCTATTGATGGGAACAACCTCTTTTCTGGTCTGGATGGTTACCTGTCCTGTCAGGTCCTGCCCAGAGGCTCCCGGGCGTCCCACTCTGTCGTTGTTCTATTTTGCTCCATCATCAGATGGTTATGTCCTTTCTCTTCTGACTTAATAGCTAGCAAATGTGATGACTCCAGCTTTGCTCTGGTCAGGAGCTGGCTGAGGGGTGCTGACCTCTCCTGCACGCGTCACGCAGGAACTCCAGGATGCCTGCGCCGTGCGGTGTGCTCTGTCTTGTTAGCAGTGTGAGCACTTGGCGCCGCACGACTGACTCTATTTACACTCAGTGCTGTCCTCCCTGGGCCTTTGTTCTCCAGTGGGCTGTGCCTGTGATCTCCAGGCCGCGGTGATCAGACTGCAGATACCGCCTTCCCCGCTTTCCCTCGAAGAGGAACTTCCTGATTGGGGTTTGAGCTGAGTGGCAATTGCTGTATTGAAACCTTTTGGGTGTTTTCATTAACTATTCCGTGTCACCACACAAGAGGTGGAGGTGGTGGTGCGCCATTTATTCAGTCGCTACGCATTTATTAAGCACCTATTTATGTTCTAGGCACTGTGCTGAGCACTGAGGTTGCCATGACAACTAAGAATTGTTCCGGCTTTCATAATTTCCCATTTTTGAACAAATCAGACACATGACGAGGCAATTGCAATATAATATGATAAAGACTGTGATAAGGCAATAACAGTGTTTCCAGACACATAGAAGGGGCACCAGACCTTGAAGGGCTGGCTGATTCCCCAGGGAAAGGGGCATCTGAGACCTGAAGGATGACTAGAAGTTAGGCTGGTGACAAAAGGGGCAGGTAGTTGGGCAGAAGGAAGAGAAAGAGTGTTCAAGAAAGAAGGAATAGCATATTCAAAGCCTACAGGTAGAGAAAGCCTTCAGAGCCTGGGCAAACACAATCAGCCCGGGATAACTGAAGCAGAGTTCGAGACAGGCTGTGACAAGATGAGAGCGAGGTTAGGAATCTGAAGGGTGGCTGTCACTGAATCTTTCTTTTTTTTTTAAAAAAAATGTGTATTTATTTTTGAGAGGAAAGAGAGAGAGAGAGAGAGAGGGAGAAGGAGAGAGGAAGCGAGCACTAGCAGGGGAGGGGAAGAGAGTATTCGAATAGGCTCTGTACAGACACCAGCGAGCCCCATGTAGGGCTCAGACTCACAAACCGTGAGATCATAACTTGATCCAAACTCGGATGCTCAAATGACTGAGCCACCCAGGTGTCCCTGAATCTTTCTACATACCATGCAGGAACCACTTGCTTTCATGGAGTGAGCTACCATAGCTTGTGTATTTAATGGCAGTGCATAGGACCGAGAAGTAACATTCATATGTGTCCCGGGGCTGATGGACGACCTCAGAGACCTTTGGTTCTGGCCCCTTGTTCATGCCATCCAGGGGCCCCGAGTCAGCCAAGCGCCTTCCTCTCCCGGGTGGAATCGTTTGTGCCTCAAAAGACATGTCAGAGTCTTCCTCTGACTGCTGCCAGCAGTGTTCTCTGCTCTGAACAACGATGCCTTTCCTCAATGCCCCACCTGCTATCTCTGCTGCTTGCGGTGCCCAAGCCAGGCCTGCTGTGGCCACTATTGCTGGGGTGGACCTCATGCAGCAGTAGGTACTAGGAACTGAGTCAGGCCTTTCACCAGCAACTCTTACAGGTATGGGCGGTTATCTCCGTTTGTACAGCTGGGGAAACTGAGGACTCAGAGCCAACAAATTGTTTGTTGCAAGCCACAAAGCTATAGATGGCAAGATAGAATCTGGACCTGATCTGGCTCCAAAGCCCCAGCAACCACAAGCAGTGACTGTTTCCCCATCAGTGTCATGGTTCTTATTGAGATCCTCTAAGCCTGCTCTTTGAGTTTTCTCACTGATCCTTTTCTAGAAGATGAGTCCCTCCAAAACTGGGTCAGAGGATTTTGAGGGACCTCTCCAAGAGCTGTCCCTTAAATCAGCAGCATGCTCCATCACCAAGGTTTAAGACAGCCTCCCATACCTTCCATTTTGATGAACAACAATGTAGCAATAATGTCTGATGTTGGTTAGTATTTTACATTCCTCCCAGACGATATGGTGATGCTTTATGGACACAGATTTTTAGGTAGACTATGTGCAATTAGCAGGCGAGGTTCCTTCCTTGTGACCCTCCCCAGGCTCTCATTGCATGTTGTTTTTCATTTACTTTTTATTTTTGTCACTTTCTGGCATTATCATTTTAATGTTCAATTGTGATGCTAAATAAAACAGGTTTCTCTGTCCCTCTGTCTCCTCTTGCCCATTCTTTCAAACACCAGTAAAGTCCAGGGATGAATCTTATGAATCCTAGCAGTGGAAATGGATGTATTTGCTCGAGAGAGCCCCAGCTCCAAATAAGGGCACTAATGAGTCAATCACCAGGCTTTTATTAAGTGTCTGTTTGCTAAAAGCACAGCTTTTCCTGCAGCCAGATGGCCTGACTCTGCACTCCTGAAGGGAATCTGGACCCTGTCACTAATTACTTTTCTTCCCGGCAGCAAGTAGGAGAAGCAATTTTCAAATTGTTTTTAGTGATCATAGGGCGTTTTCTCCAGTATATCACTCTGTATAAAAAACAGGATATAATTATTTTCAGTTTACATAGTCAAACATTTTTGTAAAAGAGTGGCAGTCTGCATAGCCGTTAGGAGGATAAAATTCGGAGCCAACAGATCTGAGTATGAATTATTTGCTCTATCTTTTATTGGCTGTGGGAAGTAGAGCAAGTCACTTAAACTCTGAACCTCAGTTTCTCCCTCTGTAAAATGGGAATAATATTAGTTCATAGAGCTGTTACAAGGATTAAGTCAGCAATTGTTAAATGAAACAGAGTAAATAGTTTGGTCCAGGAGATACTGTTATTATTATTATTACTTATTGTTATCAAGAACGCCATCTACCTGTCTGTCTTAAGGCTAGTTTGATATAGTTTCATCTATTTCTTGCAGTTCTCTTTTCTCCATAAAAGTTCCCATTTTGGGGACACCTGGGTGGCTCAGTGGGTTAAGTGTCTGACTTCAGCTCAGGTCATGATCTTGTGGTTTGTGAGTTTGAGCCCTGCGTCTCGGCTCTGTGCTGACAGGGCAGAGCCGGCAGGCAGCCTGCTTCAGATTCTCTGTCTCCCTCTTTCCCTGCCCCTCCCCCACTCACGCTCTTTCTACCTCTCGCAAATATAAATAAACATTTAAAAGTTTTTAAAATATATGTTCCCATTTTTATTCAAAAGTAGGATATGGTCTTGCTTTCATGAATACTCTTAACTCTCACCTTTCATAATTATGCAATTAAATCAAGGCTTGAAGAACTTAAAGTTGATTTTTTGCTTTCATGTATCTTTCTTCAATGTGATGACTGTATTTTCATTGCAGAATGAGGAGGTGGAGTTTGTCCGAACTGGCTATGGGAAGGATATGGTAAAAGTTCTCCATATTCAGCGAGATGGGAAATATCACAGCATTAAAGAGGTGGCAACCTCAGTGCAACTTACTCTGAGCTCCAAAAAAGATTATCTGTATGGAGATAATTCAGACATCATCCCCACAGACACCATCAAGAACACAGTTCACGTCTTGGCAAAATTTAAAGGGGTATGTATAATGCTTAGATGCTGCCTATCTTTCTTTTCTAATTTTTTTAATCTTTATT
This sequence comes from Hyaena hyaena, assembly GCF_003009895.1. Taxonomy (NCBI): domain Eukaryota; kingdom Metazoa; phylum Chordata; class Mammalia; order Carnivora; family Hyaenidae; genus Hyaena; species Hyaena hyaena. The sequence goes on from NW_024080918.1 coordinate 1,483,290, forward strand.
TTTGAGAGAGAGAGACAGAGTGCGAGTAGGGGAGAAACAGAGAGAGAGGGAGACACAGAATCTGAATCAGGCTGCAGGCTCGGTGTTGTCAGCACAAAGCCCATTTTGGGGCTGGAACTCACAAACCACAAGGTCATGACCCTAGCCAAAGTAGGACACAACCGACTGAGCCACCCAGGCGCCCCTAGATGATGCCTATCTTAATGCAAATTTCACTGATCTATAATATGAGTGTATCACTTGCTTACTGCAAGTTCCCTTTACTTTTTAACCCTATTTTTACGTTTAGGCCACTAAATTTTTTTTTCTATACTAAAATTCTCAGCCTTACAGAAAAACTCACCAGCCCCCACCCCCCCTCTTAATCTCACTTCTCTTTTTTTGGTTCTCAACTTACTACATCTCTTAGGAAAAGAATCCTATCTGACAAATTTACATGTTCTCTCTTAATTAGGATCATTGGAAAATCAAGGCCCTGGGAGGAAGTCAGAATAGAATTTTACACATTTTTTGGTCATGCATTTCTTTGATTCCTGTTACTTATTTATTTATTTTTTTCCTTTTAGAATGGTACTTTCATTTATAAAGAAAGTACCATTTCTCTTCCTGGTGTTACTATAGAAGAAAATCTTGAGTACAAGATATATTTTGAAATATATTGGTCCAACTTTTAATGCCTTCCTAATTCTCTCAACTGCATGACCAATTAGTATTCATATATGTTGGTAACTGTATTCTTTAAAAGGGTCTTGGAGCTGATAGTATCTGATATTTTAGCACTTCAACTTCTAGTTTCTTTAAGTGTGAGGGAAGGTGTGTTGGACAACCAGCAGATTTCTGGGAAACTCAAGATGATTTTTCTTTTTGCAAATAAGTCTAAACAGACAAGAAATGTAGACTAGAAAGTTTCTTTTCTCATGCTTTTGCATGAAACCCACACTCAGAATGCATGAAATGAACAAACTAATTGAAATGTAATTTCTGCAAGGCCTACCTCCACTCTGAACCTTTCTCTTGCTGTTCAAAGTGGCCCAGCAAGCATAAACATGGCTCTAAAAAAAGGCATTGCTCTCTTAAAAAAATAAATTGAAAATAGGCTTCTGTACTGCATTACAAAAGAGGGCTAGGTAACACAGATTTTTGTATTTCCCGTACTGTGTGAGAGATGAGGAAAAGTGAAGGAGTGGACCTGGATCTTAAAGACAATTCAAATTTATTCATTATAATAGAGTGACCATATAATTTCTTATCAAAACAAGGCACTTCTTTCTTTTTTTTTTAAATTGAGGTATAATTGGCATACAACTTATATTTCAGGTGTATAACATGATGGTTTGATATTTGTGTATGTGGTGAAATAAATTTTTATTTCTTGTCATTAGAACTTGTAAGAGTTACTCTCTTAGCAACTTTCAAATATGTAATACAGTATTATTAACTGTATTTGCTGTGTTGTATATCACATCCCCATGACTTACTAATTTTGTTACTGGAAGTTTGTATGTTTTGATTCCCTTTCACCCACTTTGCCCATCCCCTCTCTCCTGGCACCCACCAATCTGTTCTCTCTATCTATGAACTTGATTTTGTTTGCTTGTTTGTTTGTTTTTGTGTTGTTTAGATTCCACATATAAGTGAGAACATATGGTGTTTGTCTTTTCCTGACTTATTTCTTAGTATAATCCTGTCGAGGTTCATCTATGATCTGTGTTACCACAAATGTCAAGATTCACTCTTTTTTAGATGAATAATATTCCATTTCATGTATCTATACATACACACACCATATAAATATGGTGTAAATAATACATATAAATAAATATATAGACCATTATATATTACCAATATATATTACATTTCCTTTATCCATTTATTCACTGACAGGACACTTAAATTGTTTCCATATTTGGTTATTGCAAATAATGCTGCAATGAACACGGGGGTACATATATCTTTTTGAGTTAGTATTTTTGTTTTCCAAACTAGAACACTTCTGAGAGTGAAATAAGATGCTAAATAATTATTCTGGGACAACAGGCATAAAACAGAACTGCCCTGGGAAACCTGTACAAATAGTCCACCTCAGACAAGCCATAAATCATCTGTGGACTTTGCTAAGACCATAACACATTGTCTAGAGATTACTATGAAGAATTTGTGTGGAAGTAGGGAGCTGCTTCATGAGGGTGGAGAGTGAGGGATGGTCAATTGAAAGTCTGTTTGCAAAGCAAGGAAGCAGAAGCGGTCTTAAGTTAATGTTTTCCCTTGGGAAACTTGGAAGCCCATTTGCCAAACTCATAAAGACACCGCAGTGTTTTGGAGTACACCGTAGTATTGTAGTTGGCGTGGGTGATGACTGAGCTCACTGAAAGGAGAATCTAAATGTCAAGTTTTCTTGTGCTCATCCATTGATTGACATGTTTCTTCCTGCAAAACAGGTTTCTTTTAAAAACAAGGTAGTCTCATCTGATAATGGTGATGTATTAACTACACTTAAGAGACCTTATGAAAAATTAGGGTAAGGATCAATTCATCTCTCAAGGTTCTTTTAAAATGTACATTTCTCGGATTCTGTAAAAGATTTGAACAGGAAAGGGAACTCTGTGGATATTTAAAAATTATTTTAAAATGCAGAAGGTTATTTCTGATCTCTAGCATTTTATTTCCTTTTACAGATCAAAAGCATAGAAACTTTTGCAATGAGCATCTGTGAACATTTCCTTTCTTCTTTTAACCATGTCATTCGAGCTCAAGTCTACGTGGAAGAGGTCCCTTGGAAGCGTTTTGAAAAGGTTTGCTCAGTTATTTGTGCTCTCAGTTTGATTAAAGGAATTGGCTTTATTACTTATGCTGAACTTTTACTGGAAACAACTGTTTTTCCTAATTTTCAGAATGGAGTTAAGCATGTCCACGCATTTATTCACACTCCCACTGGAACGCACTTCTGTGAGGTGGAACAGATGAGGAGTGGTAAGAAAATATTTTTCATGCTTCGATTCTACAGTAGCAATTTCAATATTGTTTTCTTCTAAACAATTCTGTTTATTAACATCGAGGAAAACTGTCGAGAATTTTGAAGGCATTTAAATCTGAGATGGGAATGAGCATTGTGACTCTGGAGGTTATTTAAAAACAATCTACTCCTTTATCGTAAAAACATAAAAATGAAATAATTGAGTGAAATAGTTGAGTGAGGCAGATCATTTTTATTATCTGATTCTGAGGTGAGAAAAAAAAAAAAAAAGCCTGGGCTGACAAAACCCCAAATCTCTGAATATTCTGACCAGTACTTTGTGTACTATGCTAATAATTATCATAACCTTTATAGGAAATAGCTAGTAAATAACAATCAAGTTTCCCTGACATTTTAGTTTCATAATAATAAAACTATTGATATTATTATAATCACTATAGAATGAATCTCATTTAAATAGCAATGACAATTATGTAATTCTTTCTATTCACTAAGAAACTTAAAACCTAACCAGAGAACAGGGGCACATGGGTGGGCTCAGTCAGTTGAGTGTCAGACTTCAGCTCCGGTCATGAGCTCAGGTCATGATCTCATGGTTCAAGTCCTGAGTCAGGCTCTGTGCTGACAGCTCAGAGCCTGGAGCCTGCTTTGGATTCTGTGTCTCCCTCTCTCTCTGCCCCTCCCCTACTCATGCTCTGCCTATGTCTCCGTCAAAAATACACAAACGTTAAAAATTTTTTAAAAAACCTTAACTATGGAACATGCTTACGATAAGGACCTTATTGGTACTGAGGATTAAACTTAGCAAATACCAAAATTCCCAAAGCTTGTCTTCCACAGCTTTGTTAGGATGATCATAGCAGGACAATAATTGGCTACGAGTTAGACCAGAGGAACTGTGGAGCCAAACGTGGTAGAAAGGTCTCCATCCTAATAAAAAATGAACTTTCGTGATCGTTATAAATTCAAAATGTGGACTCTGAACTTTTTTCCTTTTCAATTATTCTTCTGTTTCTTCTCCTCTCTTTTCCTCTTCTCTTCCATTCCTTTTCTTTTCTGTATCTCCTCTTTCTTCTTTTGCTCTTTTCAGTAAGAATTTGAGGTAGCATCTCATAAACATTAGACCTAATAAAATCGAAGTCCCTTTTCATTCTGAGTTCTATTGGATAAAGCCAGTCCTTAGACAATTTTAGTGTATTAGCTGTTATTTAATATTTTTTGCTATCTGTCTTAAATTCTAGGCACACCCAGGGACGTCTTGGTGTTTGATTAACAGTTATCTAATTTTTGTCATATAAAGGAGACTGAATAACTAGTTGTTAAGTTGAAAAGATAATGATTTCTTAATCCCCCAAATGTGTAGTCATACAGATTGACTTCATGATAGAGCTGTTTGTTAGTTAAAATAAAACTTACTTTCCTTCCTTTCTTGCTTTCTTCCTTCTTTTCAAATGTGACTTTGGAGGAGAAAGAGAGAGAAAATTTTCCTAACTCCCCAGGTCTGTGTTTTCCTTCTCAAATCACACTATGTTTGTAAAATTATAAACTCTAAGCTGGCATAGTCCATCAGAAATATAATACAAGCCACATATGCAATTTAAAAATTTTCTAGTAGTCACATTAGGAATGCAAAATAAATTACTTTTAATAATATATTCTATTTAATCTGATATACTTACAATACACTTGAAGTATATAATAAATATAAATTACTAATGTAGTATTTCACATTCTTTTTTAAAAAGTTAAGTGTTTGAAATCTTATGCATATTTCATATTTATAGGACATCTCAATTCACATTTACCGTATTCCAAGTGCTTAAGAGACACATAGCTAGACTACCATACTGATTAGCCTAGCTCTAAACCGTTTTTAAGTGATTTGACAACATTTAGCATATTCTTCTTTCAACTGTCAAGTATGTAAAACAATAGTTCTAGATAGGGTCTAGATCTTTATTTTGGGAGAACTAATTAAAGGGAATGAGAACATGTTGAAATACTATTCAGTCAACAATTGGATTTTGAGGGCTTTTAATGTATCCTAGGGCTGTAAATTCAGAGGTGAGTAAGACATTCCCTGGCCCTAGTGAGTTTGCAGTAGGTGAATAGTAGGGATAGACTTACAAAAGATTCATTGCAATATAAGGGGCTAAAAACCACAATGAGGGCATCAAAGTTATGCTAGGGAAGCAAAGAGGTGCAAAAAAACTCTTTTCCTAGGGTAGTCCAGAAGGCTTGACAGGGGAGGAGGAAATATTTCAACTGACTTTTGAAAAAATGATTCAGAATGTGCCGGGCACAGAAGAGGAAAGAAAATTACAGGTAGAAGAAACAGAATGTATGTGCGTAGGAGCCATGAAGAAGAGGAAGAGGGAAACTAACATATTTTGGATACCTGCCTTATGCTGACCACCATCCTGGGCAAGTGATTTTAGTGTTGAAAGGGCAAAACATTTGAGAAGCATTTGCAAGTTCAAAGGTCTAGTTCTTAGAATGTAAGGAGCCAAGATGTACATGAAGAGGTTGTTTTGGGCTGGATTTGAAGAGCCTCCTGTACCATACTCACAAGATTGGTGTGATTTGGAAGCAGTTTTACACAGCAGTAAAGCCATGTGTTTGGGATCAGACTATACTGTACTTGAATTTGAGCTCCACTACTTAATAACTTTGTGACTGTGAGTTACTTAATGCTCATAGTGGTTTTCATTTGTAAGATGAGGATAACAGTGTCCACCTTAGCTGCCCAGAGAATTAAAAGAGAAAAACATTAATACAGAGCATTTTAGCACAGTACCTGGCACATAGGAGGCACACCTTAAATGATAGCTACTATTGTTATATTTAGGACGGCAAGAGAGACCCAAGTGTGTGTGTGTGTGTGTGTGTGTGTACTGTTCAGTAAATCTGACAAAGGTTATGGTGATCTGGCTGCAGAAATAAGCAGTAGAGAGACATTTAGAAACTTGTTGTGGAGATGGAGAAATGATGGAGTCAGATCTAAGGCAGTGAGAAGTAGAGATGGAGAGACTGACTGCACAGGTGGAGGAGGGCATCATATGAGGCGTTTCTGAAGGGTACTGAATGGGTCTGAGTGGTTGAGTAGGTATGGAGCTCAGAGAGAAGGAAGTTGTCCCCAAGTCAAGGACTTGGGGAAGTTGACTGAGGAGAACACGTATGATTAGAAAGTGTTCAGGGGGAATCTGGTGATTTGGGGGGAATAAGAGATAAAAATAGATTTGCAAACCATCAACAGACTGATGGCAGATGAACCTGTGGGCAAGAAGGAGCCATTCTAGAAGAACATGTGAAGCAAGAAGAAGAAAGTGACAGGACCCAAGGGAAATTCCCCAGTTTATGGATTTGGCAGTCTAAAAAGTTAGAAGAAAGGTCAGAGAGATAGAAGGAAGACTGGAGAGAGTGGTGTTGTGGAGGCAAAAGAAAAAAAAAATTAGGAAATCAGGGATAGTTATTGTGATAACAGGATGCATAACACACAGGCTCCTATCCAGTGGCTCCGTACAAGAACTTCACTGCTTTTTGTTAACGTCCAGTTTAGTGTGTGTGTGTGTGTGTGTGTGTGTGTGTGTGTGTGTGTTGGGGTAATGTTCTGCTCCCAGAAGTTATTCAGGAACCCAGGTTGATGCAACCTTACATTTTTATCCTTACTTTTTGGGGTCACCTCGAGAGTAGATCCTCTTACCAGACAACCAGGAGAGGAAAAGAGCTTGGAGGAACAAAGGAGGAGACGCCCCCCGCCCCCCTCCAACATAACACCAGGCCTGAGACTACAGCAGCACACTTCTCCAGGAAGGAACCTAATCATACAGCCACGCCCAACTGCAATGGAAGCTGGGAAATGTAGTCTAGCCAGGTCCCTAGGAGGAAGAGGAAATAGATTTAGTAAATGGCAAGCGGTCTTTGCTATGGGAAGGTTCAGAAGTCTGTATTACAAGAAAGTGGAACAGTAAGTGTGCAGTTAGGTAAATGGATCACTGGTGCCTTCCACAAGAATATTTTAGCAGGGCCCAGAGTTTAGGGCTCTGCTGATCGTAAGAAGAATACAAGCCACTTTTCACGCCATTGTTCTTTCCAGGAATTACCAGGAGCTATCATCAGCCTGAATTCTAGTTACCTTTTGCTAAAGAATGGAAAAACTAGTCACCATAATAAGACCAAAGCTTTTTCTTTCTGCAGAGAGCCACAAATCTACAGGGTAGTGTAGTCATTGTGGCTGTGTTCCCAGAAGCTCCAGCTTGACTCATCTAAAGTCCAGAGTTTCTCTAATATCATGTGAGGATGGCGAGATCAGGGAGAGGAAGAAGCATCTGTTGCCTTAAGTGTATGCAGTATATGTGTGTACATGTATATGAGTATGTGTATATTCCAGTGTTGTATATATAAAGATGACATTTGTACTTCATCCCTCTTTGGAGAGTAAGGATCTATGAACATAGGGTTGCAAAGTTTAATCCTTAATTCGCTCATTATCCAAGAGCTAAAACTGCAGATATTGTGAGGTAAGTCAATGTCCAGGCATTGTCATAAGAAATACCCTTGCATATGCTTAACTGAAAAAAGTAATCATTGTACACACACACACACACACACACCAATTTGCATGGCAAAGACTGTTGTTACAAACCTGTAAGCAATGGTTTTGATGAGGGGCTAGTTAGCTGGTAAGAATTCTGCCCTGTTAAACACATGTACTTAATCACACATTTATCCATGGAGCTCCCAACAAGGACTTTTCCCAGCAGGATATGTAACTGACGACTGGATTCTTTCTTACCAATTGAGCAAACATTTATGAAAGCCTACTGAATCTCAAGCACTATTTTAGACCCTGAGAATCGCTGTAAAACTCCCATTATACTGTCTTTTAGTGGATCTTGGAAAGCTACATCATTAGGTGTACTTTTGCCTGTTTCGAAGTCTGTTAGTTCCATGGGAGAATCTGGAAGGGAGAGAGAAATTTGTTCACCCAAAGGGATGAGGACTAGAGTTATGTTTGTGACTTGCCAAACTCTGAGAGAAGAGCTGGGCTCTGCTCACATGATGCAGGTTATTGGTTCAGGTGTTCTAAGGGGTCTGGATCTTCCAAGCTCTTTCTCTCATGTGTCTCCCTGAACTACAAGCAGAGCTGAGTTTTGAAGTCGTTGGGATGGTTGAGTCACTGCTTTGGACTAAATGGGCCCCCCAAATCTCTGCATTATTTGAATTATAACCACAATTCTTAAAGAATCAAATTCCTTCCAATCTGCTACTAAGTATAAAAATTCAGCTCAAACAAAGCTAAATAGTGAGACAGTAGATGGAAAACGCATCTCTACTAAGAGATACTGTCTTCTAGTAGTAAAAAAAAAAAAAAAAAAAAATCTATTGACATGGAGACCAGTGGGGCATAGGAGGTGGTTTTAAGGAAAAAAAAGTGATGAAATTGAGGTTGGAGGAGAGTAATTTCAGAGGTGTCAAGCTGGGCAGGTAGAAAAAGTGAGACGGAGGAAGGGGGAGACCCAGGACCTATTTAATGTCCTCCTGTGTGTGCCCTTTTCAATGTCAAGACTGAAGCACTCTTCACTTTCTCCAAAAGGTGAGTTTTTGGTAAACACAAGTCTCTTAAACTCACCTCAATCACAACCTTGTTGTACAAAAGCCCGGTTAACTTCCTCCCCCATGGCTGATGCCACCTTTCCCCATCCAGAAGGCCATGGAAGGACCTTTCACTCTCCCCGCATGAGTGAAATGGACTCCCAAAGGCAAATGATATTTAGTTTTCACTTTTTCTAGCACTTTACAAGTTTGAGGTTTTCTACTAGAATGATTTAATATAGTTTTAAAATATCCTCCTTTTAGCTATTTGTGTCCTTTTTGGAGGTGTTAAACATGGAAGCAATTATCCTCTTCATGACAGGATTTTTTTTTTCTTGGCTCAATAAAGCTTTGTGCTTTGTGACACCTGATGCGTAGGTAAGGAATTGGGCTTATTTTCTATTAATGCACAGTGAGTTTCTTTCCCTTAGAGAGCTAAAGGGTAGGATGTATGCTTCTCTGAGAGATAAACCACAATCTGTTAAGTGTGTAGGAGGACACTAAAAGCTAGCAAAGATTATGTTCTAGCAAAGTAAAATGTGAAAATCTTCCTTTTGTATTACTCTATAACCATGGCATAAAGGCAAAAAAAAAAAAGCTGATTAAGTGATTTTATGATAAGTAACCTAGAAAATGACAGTCCTTTTGGTTGAAATAATTCTGCCAGTCTGAATTGAAGTTGTTTTTAGAGTGCACGAGGCACCATATTTTTAGTCGATGGGTCCATGAATCTGAAAGGCTCAGGTTCGTACCAGTGTTCAGAAAGCTGGGACACCGCCAACGGGGAAGATAAAATAAGCTCTCTGATTTCATCCAGAGTGTCTAATGTGTGCCAGTGGGAAAAAAATTCATATTAAAAGAGAATAAGGGTTTTTTTTTGTTGTTGTTGTTGTTTTTCATAGAATGATGAGCACAGCAGAGTAGATGGTTTGTGTTCTGCCAAAACTGTGGCAATAGTTAATTGTCTTCGGGAGCATAAAATATTTTCTTCTATGTGAAACAGAGGCCAAAACACATTTAAAAATTCCACTTCTTTCTTCATGTTCAGATGCTAGCAAGAAAATAGACCATTTAAAAAGTTGCCTAGCAGAACTGACGCTCCCCAGAGATCAATAAATCTCATTCCAGAACTGGAGGTGGATACAGACAGCAGGTCAGAAATAGTTTGCAGAACCCAACGAGCCTTTGTGAAACATGAGAAATGTTCACAGGTAGTTCACATTGATATGAAAAAGTCAATTATCACAATATTATGATAATAACTTTGATAAGGCATTTTCTGGGTGGGGGGCAACCATTCTACTAAGTCCTTTATGGATATTATCTCAGACTTCTATCAATTGGGGGAAATAGGTATGGTAATCATCTCCATTTGCAAGATAAGAAACTCAAGGTAAAGAGGGGCTGAGTAATGTTCTATGGGAAATAATGCTCATAAAATATAGGGGGAGAGGCCCTGAGAACACTGAGATCTGAATTCAGGAAATCTTGAGTTCCAAGGCTGCGGTCTCTGCCACTGTGCAACACTGCATCCAGAAATCCTTTCATGGTTAAGACCATTGGAGGAGCCAAAGTTTTATTGGCTTACTTGGATGCTGATGGTAATATAGTGCTATATAAGAGAACATGAAATAGGTAAAATTTGCCTTTGGTTCTTATTCACTTTCTCTTTATTCCCCCTCCAAGGAATACTACTTGTTCTAATGCCATTCCATATTGCAAACCCATTATTTCATTTTTATAGGATATTTTTTCTAGAAGGGATTACTATTGGAAGAAAATTGTATTAGTTGATAAAGGCTTAAGAAGTCAATTCTTTATGGAGTCTTTGTACTTCAACAGGAAAATTTTAAGGAATAAAAAGTTTTTAAGACACATAGGGGCCATTTTTTTTTTTTTCATTTTTTTTTTATTATGACTTTATTTTTTTTATTTATTTTTTTTTTACAAATAGTTTATTGTCAAATTAGTTTCTACATAACACTCAGTGCTCATCCCCAAAGTGCCCTCCTCCATGCCCATCCCCCCCTCCCCCCCACATCCATCAGTCCTCAGTTTTTGTCAGCATTCAAGAGTCTCTCATGGTTTGCCTCTCTCCCTTTCCCCCACCATTTCCGCCCTTCTTCTCCCCCTTGTTCCTCCGTCAAGTTCCTCCTAATCCTCCTATACGTGCAAACATATGATATTTGTCCTTCTCTGCCTGACTTATTTCGCTCAGCATAACACCCTCAAGGTCCATCCATGTTGCTACACATGGCCAGATTTCATTGTTTCTCATTGCCATGTAGTATTCCATGGTATAGATAAACCACATCTTCTTGATCCATTCATCTGTTGATGGACACTTAGGCTCTTTCCATGTTTTAGCTATTGTGGACAGTGCTGCTATGAACATTGGGGTACATGTGCTCCTATGCCTCAGCATTTCTGTATCCCTTGGGTAAATTCCTAGCAGTGCTATTGCTGGGTCATAAGGGAGTTCTATTGTTAGTTTCCTGAGGAACCTCCACACTGTTTTCCAGAGGGGCTGTACCAGTTTACATTCCCACCAACAGTGCAGGAGGGTGCCCGTTTCTCCACATCCTCGCCAGCATCTAGAGTTCTCTGATTTGCTCATTTTAGCCACTCTGACTGGCGTGAGGTGGTATCTCAGTGTGGTTTTGATTTGTACTTCATAGGGGCCATTTTTAAAAGTGATGCTTCAGTTGCCATTTCAGATGAATGGAGATGGTATTTTTCATGTTGGGGGCTCTGTCTGAAGCTCTCATAAAATACTGTGGAAGAGGAGACAGCAACCTTCTTGCCTCCTAGAAAGGCCTCATATTGTAAAGAAATGGGGAAAGAGAGTTAAATGAAGGAGAAAACATCATGGGAATGGGGAGGGATCCAAAAAGGACGAAATAATGAAGTGCTGAGTTCAAATTCCACTCCTGCCAGTTTCTGGCCATGTGACTATGGGCAAATGGCTGAAAGTCTCCTGTATAAGAATACTTAATAGAGGGGCACCTGGTTACTCAGTTGGTTAAGCAGCCACCTCTCGATTTTGGCTCAGGTCATGATCTCACGAGCCCCGCGGAGACTGCTTGGGATTCCTCTCTCTCTGCCCCTCACCCCTCTGTCAAAATAAATAAACAAACATTAAGAAATAGTTAATAGAATTTGAGGATTAAGTAAGACAAAGACTGAAAAAGGCAGCAACTAAATGCATGCTGATCATCAGGATGTTTTTGGCTAATGTTGATGTCCTCCCCTTCCTCTGCCATGCTGTGTATTATATTTGGGTGGGAAATGATGAGGAAGGGAAATGGCAAGGATTGATGGAAGAGAACTGTCTAAAAGAAAAAGAGACTAATCTGTGAAATATGTATTCTCTGACCTGAAACAATCTCGTTGATGCATTCACTCATTCATTCAGTAGATACTTATTGATTGCTTCTGCAATTCTCTTGTATTTTAAGCTTAGTCTCACTTGGATCAGCTCTATACAGCATTTAGAAATGCTGATTTTGCAGAATCATGTCATCATACATCCAGAATCCAATAAACCTAGGCAACTTAAAGCATTAGGCATTGCTGGTGTCTTTCTCTTGATCCTTCTTCAGATATAGTTTCCAAAGAGGACTTCCAAATGTTAAATATCATTTCATTTAACACGTTATCCTGGAACACTCCGATCAGAATACCTTATTTAATCAGCAGATCTACTACTAATCACTGGCCATTGCTCTCTTTGGTAGATGTACACCTGTGGCTGGGAAAATATCAAAATATGGTCATTATTTACCTACTTGTAAAACTCCACAGCTCCTGAGTTAACCACAGCAATTGAAACCACACAGATGATGTAAACTATTGGATTATTAAGAGCTTCCCTGGATTTTAGTGGAGGATCATGAGTTATATTCTTGTTCTTCAACTAGGACCATGTGCAACATAGATGCCTGATGCTTCTGGCCCTTGAGTTATATACTAACCAGGCCAAGAAGGATAGACGTTAATCAGGACTAACTTCAAGACTGTAAAGAGATGACCTTAGTCATCCTGTCATGGCACTATGCTACTGGTGGTTTGTACCCAAGCACTCCTTGAACCTCCAGCCTCACCAGCCCGCACATATAAATAAGGCTGATGATGTTAATTCCTGAATTTTCCTGGCCTTAGAGTTCTCTCATTACCAAACTGCTGGATCTCCCCAGCCAAATTCTCCCACTTCCTGACAGTCTGGAAGTCTGTCTCACAGGTGTTCAGGGAGAAGTTTGCACCCATTGGGAATTATACTGCTTCACTGGCTCTGCTCAGCATTGGCTGTGCTGCTTGTCCCTGCTCTGGGGAAGAATGATGCTCTCTTACAGAGCACTGTACCCTGGGTCTTCCCAGTAGGACACCTGGTGTCATGTTCTATTCAGGCTTCACCAAACTGCCAGAGTGTGTTCCACATAGAAAAAGAGAATCTTCTCCTCACTAACTCTGTCCACTACCTGTCACCTGGGCCCTGAACTAGAACTGCCTGGCAGACAAGTAAATATCTTCTTTAGACTATGCCTATCACCCCTCCACCTTCCGCATTTGCCATACGAGGTGATGTCAAGGACTGCAGGAGAACTATCATTCCTTCCATTTTGATCAACTCTGCCTTCTCTCCTCCAGGTGCCCATGAACCAACTTTGTCCCTTCTCCTTCAGCCAAAAACCCAAAGCCTTTATGGATATTCACCTAGGAAGATCTATGCCCTCTGGGTGGGTCACTGCCTCATCATCCCAGTCTCTATTTAAGCTGAGCCAGGTCCACAGTGCTACTCATTCATGAAGTTGTCTGGTTTCAGTGAGCTCATAACCACAAGAGAACTGAGGATCTGATGATAATTGGAGCCATCAGCCAGTGTAGATGATCAACACGAGGACTAACCCTCTCCCATCCTGTAAAGGGAGTCAGAGTAGCAAACCGAAGGACTGCTTTGGAGGAGCTTAGTCACTCATTTCAGCATGATTATATGTTGAGTGACAGTGGAGCCCAACAAGGGGAATGTATTTGGCATAGAGACTATTTGTACCTGTAGCTGAGAGGAAGGTATTCATTTCTGTGGGTTTCAATACAACATGGAGGTTTAGTCTTTGACTTTCAGTTCTCCTAGGGCAAGAGAAAGGCAGGGAGTCATGGAATCTGGATAGAGAGAAAGGCACAGCATCCTCATAATGCCAGAGGAGACAGAGAGACAGAAAATATGGATAGCAAGGTAGTTCTTTGTTCAACAGTGCACCATGTTTTAATGACCAGGATTCTCAGAGCTAGCTGTCAATAAGAAGGCATTGTTTTATATATGACCTCTTCCCCTCTTACCTGTTTACTTAAAACAGGACCTCCAGTCATTCATTCTGGAATCAAAGACCTCAAGGTCTTGAAAACGACCCAGTCTGGATTTGAAGGATTCATCAAGGACCAGTTCACCACCCTCCCTGAGGTGAAGGACCGGTGTTTTGCCACCCAAGTGTACTGCAAGTGGCGCTATCACCAGTGCAGAGACGTGGACTTTGACACTACCTGGTATGAGTGTGTGCTAAGGCCTGGTGCTGCCTCTGCCCTCTTCCCAGGGGCCTCAAGGTCATAGAGTCTTGGATCTTAACAGGAAACATAGAAGCCAAGCAATTCATCCTCCTCACTGTTCAAAGTCCCTTCTTTGGATAACAGAAAGACAATGGTCTGATTTGCATTAGTAAACCTGCGTTGAAATCTTAGATGCTGTTAGCTAAAATGACCTTGAATGGACCACCTAATTTCCCTGACCATTTGTTTTTTAACTGATTATATCAGTAGTTCTCAAACATTACTGTGTATCAGAATCACCTGGAGGGCTTAGTAGAAGGCAGATTACTGGGCGCACCTCCAGAGGTTCTGATTCTGTAGACCTGGGGTGGGGCCTGAGAACTTGCACCTCTAGTAAACTCCCAGCTGCTGCTGCTGCTGCTGCTCGACCAGGAGCCACGCTTTAAGAACCACCATATCAAGTGAGGATAATATTTGACGTTACTACCTCATGGTAGATACAGAGAGGGCTAAACGAGGGTGACCAACTCATCCCAGTTTGCCAAGGACTTTCCTGGTTTTAACACTGAAAAGTCCCATGTCCTGAGAAACCCCTTGGTCGGTAGGCAAACTGGGACAGTTAGTCACTCTAGGCTAAACTCAAAATGAGATGATATTTACAGAAGCAGTTTATAAAAGATAAATGTGTTAACAACATAAAGGTATGATTATCCTTATAATATCCTTGGCAAGCAGGAATTAGGTCTCCGGACTCTGAGGTTGCATTTGACCAAGCATCTCAGTCCTCTGCTGAAGGTCTCATTGCTAGAATCTACTTCCTGATGAGCTGGAATCTGCCCCCTGGTAGCTTCCTCCCACTGGGATAGTTTTGCTCTACTCCTTTTATTATGTGATGGGTCTGAAACTGCTTTCAGAGAACTTCACCTGAATCTTCTTTTTCCCAAGTGTTCCCCATTGGCAGAAGACTGATATATTTCTGTTGGAAAGAGCACAAAATTGAGCACGACAGAGTCAGGGCCTAAGCTGGACCACCCACTAAGGAGAGGAGCTTAGTGTGGATCACATAACTTTTAAGATTCCACGTGTCTAAAGTGTGGATAATAATAGTACCTGCCTCAGGAATATCGAGAGAATTCGATGAAGTAATCACATAAAATCCTTAGCACAGAGCATGGCACAGAACAAAACCCCTAAAAAGGTAACAATTCAAGGAACTGGTCAGGCTGAACAGTAAGGGGGTCGGAGTACTCGGAAGTCCTCTTCATAGGTTCTTCAAACGTGATGGAGATTTACCCTGGAATGCCCAGTGCGTCCTAGCTGCAGATGATAAAGATACCTTTGTTGAATAGGGTGTGTGTGTGTGTGTGTGTGTGTGTATGCACGCATGCGTATGGGTAAAGAAATGGGAAGTGAGGTGTTTTTGGTGGGGGCCATTACAAGATATTAATCTCTTCTAAAACCAGCAATAAAATTGTTTACTGCAGGAAGAGAAGGTTACTGCTTCTTAGCTTTATACTGCACTCCTAAAAGACCACCCTATGAGTCCTGAGCTGTCTTTTCTGTATTTTAGGGACACTGTTCGGGATATTGTCCTGGCGAGATTTGCTGGACCCTATGACAAAGGCGAGTACTCGCCCTCTGTCCAGAAGACCCTCTATGACATCCAGGTGCACACTTTGAGCCAGATTCCTGAGGTATGTTTGGTCACTTGCCATTCTCAAGACTGAGAGAACTTGTTATGGCTCCTGTCAGCTCTGACAGAAAAGTTGAGAGTTAAAATAAGACAGTGGAAGACACATGAAAAATGACATCTGTTGTTGTTCAAAAGCTTGTTATAGCAAGTGAGAAGAGAGCAAAAAATGGAAAAATCTGTCCAACCTGAAAACATAGGCTACTGCCGTAGTTCTTTGTTGAAAATTCTTTGGGTCTTTACAACCTGCTGCAATTTAAGCCTCATATCAGGACGCTCAAATACCCTGAAGGAGGGATAATTTGAGCAAAAGTCTATGTTTCAGGGTAGCCAGCGAAGGAAGGATAGATGCAGACAGATTCCATCCATCCATCTGATGTTATTGAATGGTATTACATATCTGTCAGCGCACAAAGAATACAAAGATAAATTAGACAGTGTGCCTGCCCTCAAGGAGTTCATCATTCAGTAAAAGAAGAAAATAAGTAAACTGATGATATGGTAGAGCATAAAGCATTATGGAAATACAGAGAAAGGCACCTAACTCAGGTATGGAAGACTGGGCCAGCCAGGCTTTCCGGAGTTGAGTCTTAAGGGACAAGTAGGGGTTATCTGCGTTCACACCCAAGGCGGAGTGAGGAGCATGGAATCATCAATCATCATTGAGGTTCTGCCATATGTGAAGTGTCAGGAGTGAATGTCTCCATGTGCCTAGGGTTGAGGCAGAAATCAGACCAGGAGGATCCTCATGGGCTTGTTTATAGTCTGTTCTTTATTTTCAAAGCTCTTAGGAGCCACGGAGGGGCTTAACCAAGGTGTAGCCCTACTGGGTTTGCACCCTAGAAAGATCACTCTAAAAGAAGAGTGACAAATTAAAAGGACAGCAAACCATAGACGAGGAGACCTGTAGGGAGGCTATTGGGAAGCAGAAATCTGGCAAAGAGGGTCTGAACTAAGTAAGGCCATGACGGGTAGAGAAAAAGAGTACCAGTCTTTAGACATGGGCAAGAGGGATCCTGCCATGACCCGGTACTTTCCTGGCTGTTCTCCGGCTATCCTTTCTCCACTGGGTGAAGAGTCAGTGGGACCGAAGCAACAAACCCTTCAGGGGTGCACACATCCCTTTCTAGTTTCTCTGCCACCCAGAATTAACTGCCCAAATAACCCCGAGACCACTTTTAGAACCTGTGCAAGCCTCTTTCCCAGATCCACCCTCTGGAGGCAGATCATGCCATGAGTGTATATACCCTTGGGCCTGAGAGTGGGCAAAGAGGCAGATGTTTGCAGGAAGCAGGGATGAGACTTGACATGCAAGCTAGGGTGTCCTCGTGAGGCCAAGGGAGAATAAGGGATGGTCCAGGGGTTGGGGGCTGGCTCTTTCCACGCTGCCACATCCTGCAATGGCATTGTGAGCAGTCAGAGAAATTTCAACTAGATTCTGGCTTTCCAGGTTGTTATGAAGGTGTATTTGTGAAGTAAGAAGGATAGAACATATTTCACTTAAAAGTTTTTTGCTTGGGGGCACTTGGGTGGCTCAGTCGGTTAAATGCTTGACTCCTGGTGTTGGCTCAGGTCATGATCTCATGGTTCATGAGTTTGAGCCCCACAGAAAGGGCTCTGCACTTTAGAGCCCTCTTGGGATTGTCTCCCTCTCTCTCCCTGCTCCTCCCCTGCAAAAAAAAAAAATGTTGTTCCCTGATTCGTAACTTTAAACACCTGGCATATGGGCCTCCAATTGTACTTTTATTTATTTATTTATTTATTTGTTTTTAAATTTTTTTAATTATTTCTTTTACAAACAGTTTGTCAAATTAGTTTCCACATAACACCCAGTGCTCATCCCCACAAGTGTCCTCCTCCATGCCATCCCCCCCTCCCCCCCACATCCATCAGTCCTCAGTTTTTGTCAGCATTCAAGAGTCTCTCATGGTTTGCCTCTCTCCCTTTCCCCCACCTCCAATTGTACTCTTATTCCAGGGCCTGTAAGTGTTCAGGATAGGCCTAGAGAGGAGGAAACGGACTGAGGAAGAATTTAGGAGGTCGACTGGCCAGCACCAGGAGGCCAGTTGGATACCGAAATTCTCACTGTTTTCTGACCCAAGGAACTCTTACTTTTTTGAGAACAGATTTTGTACTTGGAGGAAAAGGAATGCGTCCACCATCTCGTAATGGGACTAGCAAGAGACAGCTGTGCAAGCCGTAGAGGAATATTAGAAGGTGTCTCAGAGACAGAGGTGGAACTTGAGTGATGGACTAACGGGCAATTGGGTTGCTGGGGAGGAGTGACAGAGAGATAGATTCACAGTTGCCCAATGTGATCCATATTACTTTGGATTCCAGATAGAAGATATGGAAATCAGCCTGCCAAACATTCACTACTTTAATATAGACATGACCAAAATGGGACTGATCAACAAGGAAGAGGTAAGAGAACTTTAAAAATATTTAAAGAACATCTACCCTCCCACCCCTACACCCTTACCCGTTTTTATAAAGTTGGGATGGTAATATCACAAACCAAAACTCTCAACAGCTGTTGCTTGTGGAATATTTATAGCTGCCACTGATTAGAGTCCTCTTAGATCCTGGGCCTTTCAGTACCTGAGGCTGGAGTGCCCTAGAAGTGGGTGAATGATTAAGGAAGCGGGTTGGAAGCTACAGAGATTAAAAGACAAAGAAAGAACAGAGTGTGCCAGAGTAGACAGCTCAGACATGTACTTCTCCTAAAAGTGCCACACAGGGTCACAGCTTCATTATTCTTCCATCATGAGGCAATAAGAAGAAAAAAACAGATTCTATTTTCTTTTTCTTTCATCATCTTTAACTTTTGATTAAGTAGTCAATGTAAGTAGCATATAAACAGAAAATGTAAACAGAAAAAAAGCAAGACTATTTGTGTTTCCAACTGTAATTGTAGAAAGCTGGATGAGGGGGTTGCCTGGGTGGCTCAGTCGTTAAGCATCTACCCTTGATTTTGGCTTAGTTCATGATCTCATGGTTTGTGAAGCTCTGCACTGATGGTAAGGAGCCTGCTTGGGATTTTCTCTCTGCCCCTACCTCATTTGCATGTGCTTGCTCTCTCTCTCTCTCTCTCTCTCTCTCAAAAATAAATAAATAAACATAAGAAGAGAAAGAAAGAAAAAAGAAACAAACAAACAAAAAAAACAGAGAGAAAGAGAGATATTAGAAAGTGCACTTTTTGAAAGCAAACATTGTTTTGGAAAAACACTTACCCTGACTTGTTTTAAGCCATGGCAGAAGTTTAAACCAAATGTGTCTTACTAGTTAGCCCGAAGTAGTAGGTCCTGGGAGATTGGAACAGGCCTTCCCCTCTTAAGCCATTTTCAGAATGGCAGGATTTCTCTATTCTTGTTTCTGTTCTGCAAATCATGTTAATGGGCTCCATGGGGCTATGCTACCACAGCTGCAGGCGGAGGCTGGGGAACAGCACTGGGAAACAAAGGTCAGGCTTAGGTGTCTGTGATAGCAGCTAGAGAACCCTGAATCGTAGAGGAGAGCAATGTTGATCTCAGGTACCGTTCATTCGACTGAACTGGGAGGCAGCATCATTTACGTCACTGGAAGGAAAGGATGTAGATTACCAGAATACCATTAATTAGAATTAAAGCCCTTTAAAATAATTACCTTTTAACGGGCAAGAGAGGGACCTGACAGTAATCTCGGTCATGTCGACCAAAAGTATGACAAATGAGCTCCAAACAGAAAAGGGTCAAGGATCATGACTGCAGCAGTGCTTAGCCGAAGAGCCCAGCAGAGAAACGAGGTCTCCTCAGGGTCCCCAGACACCTGTGACCTGCCCTCATCCCAGCTCAAGGACATGTCGCAGGGCTTGCCAGGTGTGTCTCTATTTCCAAGAAGTCACACTTGCAGCTTCCTCGCCTCCCACCTGAAGCCTGAGTGGGGGCCCCGGTACAGGAAGGCCCAGTCCTTTGGGCCAGGGCTCCGCACGAAGGCACCTCGGAGGCTGAACGAGTTGTCCTGACTCTGTGTCTGCGCTCTGGGGTTGGACGGTGGGAGCTGCTCTCAGGCCCTCAGCCAGCAGGCGTGTACAAAGTAAAGGCAACACATGAGAAGTAGGGAGTCAGGACACACTGACAAAAGTGGAGAAGTGACAAATCACAGGGCAGCAAGAGAGAATAATGGTAAATCCACAGCTGTCTGGAGCCATTTAGCATTGGGCTACCGGCCCTGAGGACCTTGGATGTTCCTGAGGGCGTGGTGTGACAACATTGGACATTGATAGGTATTCATTGATGGGTATTCAAAGTGAATCCCCAAGCAAAGGCCGAATTGTGGTCACCACATTCTGTTTAAACAGCAGAGATATGTAATGCATTTGAGAAACACGTATATCCCAATGATTCAAATCTTTCAAAAACTTTTTAATTTTCTGGACAATCAACTTGTCCTTCAACTATTGCCAGAAAAATAAGGCATTCGCATGCTTGAAATAACTTGACTGTAGGACATAATACATTTTCCTGTTTAGCAAGTTTTTGTTTTTGTTTTTGACTTAATATCAACTCATCCAAAAAAAGGAGAGGTCTATTTTAATGCCTCTGAAGTTGCCATGTGGTTTTTCTACAGGTCTTGCTCCCGTTAGACAATCCGTACGGCAGAATTACTGGTACGGTCAAGAGGAAGCTGGCTTCAAAGCTGTGAAAAGGTAGCCACCACCACCGGACCTACTCTCAATGGAGGAGTTCCTTCAGCCTCTTGTGATGCTGGAAATCATAGCATGCAAAATTTCAAACTAGTATGTTGATTTATAGTGTTAATTTTCCTCCTGTATGAAAGAATTCTTCTACTCCTAGCTCAGCAAGGTGTTCTGTGATTAGGAATTATAACATCCTTTATGGATACAGTTTACTTTACAAATGCTATGCAGTATTAGAACAGTCATAAATCAATAAATTTCTTTTTAGTTGTCTTCTGCCTTCCTATCTCAGAGAGGCTTTAGAATCAATTCACTAAGAAAATAATCATGAATGAATGGATGTGTCGTATCAACTACTTTGTGCACAAGTTCAAGAATAAGCATTGTTTTCATCCTACTGATGCAAATCCTGCTTAAAGGCAATGCAGCAAATATAACGACAAAATCATCTTTTGAAAAATATCACCATTGTGACTTCAATTAGACTGAATATTTGGATTTCTAAGAATGTTCTAGCATGTGTATCACTGTGAATTTATTTATACGCTAAAAAAAGTATTTTTAGTAATCTTAATGTATTGGTTTTATGACTCTTACAACTCTTAGAGAATATATAGTACACACTAAAAAATGTATAACTTATTTTTCTTTGAATAAGGTCTCACTTTGGCACAAAGAACCCATCTAATAAGTGCTGAGTCAATACACCAACCAATGAATATACAGATAGAAAGAAGACAAAATGACTCCTTCTAGACAAATATCAGTGATGGTGATTTCTAGATGGTGGGATTAGGAGTGATTTTTATTTTTTGCCATGTGCTTTTCTGAAGCTTCTGTATCTGGACATTTATTACTTTTATAATCAGAGAAATAAATATAATTGATGATTTAAAGATATATACAGACTTGACTGGTGATTATCTTTATATCAATTGAGTAACACTACTATTTATATATATAATCTATATATACTATATATAATATACATATATGGCACATATAATGTTGCGGACGAAATGACACAAAGGACAAGACACACACAAAAGACAGACACAGACACAACTCCGGCCGGAGGAACAATTCTACGCAAGCCCCTCTTGCGCTTGCAGTTTATTTTATACCCCGGTAACTGGATACATACTGAAATCTACAAGATGCATTCCTTTACCAATTAAGGGCAAGTAGCCAAACACATTTCAAGGACAGGTGGGAGCAAAGGGAGGAAGCGACCACAACATGTTTACTAAGAGGCCTGCTCACAATTCCAGGCTCCTCCTTACTTCTAAGGAGGGCATGTTCCCTCGTTTGCGAGCGGACCATTAAACTTGGATATTGTGTGCAGGCCTCCTGGCAGAGCATCCTGTTTGCAGGCATGCTTTACCCAGGCAGGGAGCCCCGTGTGCAGGCACATCCCCGCGTCCCTAACCACGCTTTCTTGTGGTCCCTGTCGGGCTCCCACATATAATATACTATAAAGCTTCACAAACTATAGTTAAACTATAATTTTAGAACCCCATGATAAAAATCTGTCTACATGAATATTCTAAAGATGACTTTTTTCCATCAAAAAAATCTCCATTTATTAACTTTTTAAAATCTCCATTTTTTTATAAATGGTTACATACAAGTACTTAGTATTATTTGATAATTCTGCTTCATTCCCCTGTATAACACTACAACTTAAGCTAGCATGGTATCGTGTTTAATTTCACACACTCACATAAATCCTGAACCTATTTCTTTCTAGCTATGTGACAAGTATCCTCATCTGTAAAATAGAGGTGAAACAGAACCTAACTCAGAGGTATTTTGAGGATCAAATGGGTTAACGTTTGTAAAGTGCTGTGATAGTATTTATGGCTGATACATGGAAATTTCTATATGGAGCTCCTAGGTGGCTCAGTTGGTTGAGAGTCAGACTCTTGATTTCAGCTCACCGTTTGTGAGATGGAGCCTGTTATGCCCGAATCGCAAGTCCCCAGAGACCTCCAAGGAGCTGGCACCGATGCAAGTACAAAAGGGTCTTTATTACAAGCTCGAGCAGGGCCTCACCCATCTCCCTGCACAGCAGCAGCGAAGTGGAGAAGTGGAGCCCCGAACAGTGGCGAGCAGGGTTTTTATGGGGTAAGGGCGGGGGTGTTACCGTGCACACGTTGTACCTTTTGCATCATTATGTAAGCACCAATCATAATTGTACAACACCCATAGTAACAGCATAGTAACAGTTTTGACCATTCAGTATCTGTGAGGCGTCGTTACTTTTGGCGGGACCCAATCATGACCTTTGAGAGTCTTTTAAAATGACCAATTATGAGGTGGGCTCAAAGGGCGTAGGTGGGGCTGAGGCAACCGGTGATTGATTGGCAAGTTTGTACAAAGTAACTACCTGCAGTTCCCAGCCCTGACTCCTCTCCAAGACTACAGGAATGTTACACATTTCTTTTGATTGGCAGATCCGAGGGTGGTCCGAGGGCGGTTTCAGCGGAAGCTTCTCCTGAACTGGCACTGTGTGCAGCCTGAGGTTGTTTTTAATGGAGGACTTAATTTCAGGCTCCACAAGCCCTGCATAGGACTCTGTGCTGGGAGCACAGAGTCAGCTTGAGATTCTTTCCCTTTCTCTTGGCCCCTCCTATGCTCTCTCTTCCTCTCTCTTTTTTTATTACGTAAATAAAAACATTAAAAAAAAAAAAAGAAATTTCTGTATGTGTTTGTTAAATGAAATATCTTGCCTTCTTTTCATGTGTTATTAGACCCAAGTAGAAAATCTTCATTAGACTCTATGAGTGAGGTGAGAGATGGGGGGGCCTGTGACTGGCGATCCCTAGAAGATGCTGGAAAGCCTGCACAAGCTAGTGCCTGCAGGGAAAGAACATGAGATACGCAGGATGAAATAATTTGGTAAGGAAAGTTTTGTGCCACACTGAATACTCATGTTATAAAATGTGCTTCTATATCATGTCACTTCGGTGGCCAAATTGCTAGTACATTTTATTCCTCTGCTGATTTGGCAATCCTGTTTAAAGAGGAATTTGAGTGTAACATGATTTTTTTTCTAAAAACAAACAAGAAGAACCAAAAACTTAGGCCCTTCTTACCAGCTATTATCTTGGTCACATAAGTTTTAGAAACACTGTATTTACTTCAGGGAAGAAATTGATGTTAGGCAGAACCCTTAGAAACTGTGGTCCATTTTGTACATATATGCATTTTGCTTCCCCTGAGCTCTAAAAGCATTTATTGCAGCGGATTGCAAATAAGCTATTGGATGTTATATCCCAGGTATTATTTCCCAGGCAGGAGAGCCTGGAGTCTGAGATTTTCAAGGACCAGAATCCTGTTTTGTGAAGAATGTTTTCTTGTGCTTAAGATTGTAAATTATGCTGAAAAACAGGCTTTGGATTTCACCTGGTTTTGTCAGAGGTGGCAGAGGAGCAGACCAGCCTGAACTATAAACACCTGCCAGGTAATTTGTATCAAAACATTTTGTAATTTTGTTATAGAAAGCTACAGCCTCTCTGTTCCAATTTTTCTGGAAAGCCAGCATGCTGTACAGCGCTCTGCCTTCCCTCCCCCTGATCCTTCCCCCAAGCCCCATCTCAAGTACTTTCCTGAGGGGAATAAAGCAGGTGACTCCAGCCCATTTGCTGCCTGGAGGCAGTTTGCATGGCGCCCACTGGAGCAGCTGTCAATTGGGGCTTGTGGTTTCTGCAGCCAAATTTCTAAAACTCTAAATTTCATCTCAGAACTTTCATTGCAACAGGCTCAAAAAATGCATTCCATTCCATTTCCTTTTTAGAGTCAAATTTAAGTTCACACCTTTCTTCCCTTTCAGTAAACTGCTTTTTCTCCCTTTGTTCTCAATATAATAGAAATCACTCTTTGGAAACAGTGTTTTACTTGTTTGTCATTGAAACAGAATTTAGCTTTTTCAACCACATGCAAGATTTAACTATAGAAATCTGAACTTCTCTCCAACCTTCTAGGCCTCTGTCCAGAAAAAGCACTGATTTTTTTCCCTCCAGACTCGGGATTGGATGGACTTTGCCTTTTGGATTCTCATTTGCAAAACCTTTGTAACTTCTGCTTCCTTACCTGCATTTTGGAGGATACCAAAACTTCTTTCTAAAGACATGGATTTCAAGCCTCCTAACTCACTGGGTTCTTCCTGCTTCCAAATAGTGGAAACTTACTCTCTTTGAGTTTTTCATAGTCTTTGTTCCCATTTCTCTCAGAGTGCAGCTTCCTTTTGTTCTCCCATTTGTCTGGACTCTTTCAGGAATTTTTAAAGTTACTGGATTCTATGGATATCCCATTGAGAGAGAATGGCTGTGGACCTACTTCCCAGCAAAGTGCTCATTCATGCCTCCGCAGGGTCCTCAACATCTGCCAAGGAAGTCATTTACACTCAATCCTTAAAGTGTAAAGGATTCCACTGAAAATTTACCACATAAGAAATTTATTCAAATAAAATTGGACGGAAGGCATATTGATTCCCTTGTATGAGAAAGGGATATAAGTGTGTTTAGAATAAAAGAGAAGGACCCCTGAGGCTGCCATAACAAATTAACACAAACTTGACGGTGTAAAGCAACAGAAATGTATTCCCTTATTGTTCTGGAGGCCAGAAGTCCAAAATCAAGGTGTTGGTAGGATGTGCCTGCTTTAAAGGCCTTAGAGGAGATTCTGTCCTTGCTTTTTCATCTTATGGAACTTTCCGGGGTTTGTCAGCTTGTGTCTGCAACACTCCTGTCCCCCATGGCCGTATTGCCTCTTCTGTCGGTCTCCCCTGGGTGGCTCTTATAAGGACACTTGTCATTGGACTTAGGGCCCACCCAAATAACCCAAGGTGATCTCTTCATCTCAAGATCCTTAATGGTATCTACAAAGAACTTTTTCCACATAAGATCACATTTACAGGTTCCAGAAACTAAGGCATGAACATAAGATTCGGGGGGCCACCATTCAATCCACTCCAAGTCCCGGGACAGTGAGTTTCTCGAGAGCAACTCTTCCAGTATGCACATATACAATGGGTCTCAAGCGACACACAGGCTATGAATTTCTTCCTATCTGCGGGATACTCACATCCCCCTTTCGGCTGTCACAGAAATGTTTATAAAAGGGTGAAGAGCATGAACTTTGGGTCTAGATTTTGCTAAGTTATAGATTGGGCTTCTCCAGTTTCTAGCTGTGTGACCTTGGGCAAGTAACCATAAATATCAGTTCTGTAATTTCGAAATGAGTATAACAATACATACTTTACAGAGTAACTGAAGATTAACAGAGATAATGCATACATGAGCTAAAATGTTTTTGGTTGCAAGTAACTGAATACCTAAGAGTGTCTTCCCCTGGAAGGACATCTTGTTTACTTCAGAAGCTTAGAGCTAGGCTGTCTCAGGGTTGATCCGGCCACTCAGTGACAGCCTCAAGGTCTCAGTCTCGTGCTTTGCTCTGCCATCCTCACAGTGTGTTAATATCTCTCCCGGGGCCACAGAATGGGCAGCGAAGCTCCTGATAAAAATGCTGTGCATGGCCCGAATCTCCCTTGGGACTGAAGCACTCAGATGCTGGAAGTGTTGGCCTCTGCTGGCTTATCATTGGGTTCTTGTGCAGGAATTGCCTAAGCTAAAAGAAGCTGCCTCACCCAAGTTTATATGCACTCCCTGGGAAGGGCTCACGTCCGATGCTAGTCAGTGTAGGAGGTACAGAGTCCTGATCCTCTGTCCTCCTTTGGGACAACTCTGTAGGGACATTCTAGCCCCAGAGCTCCTAAGTGGCTGAGGCCTTTGTTACAACTGCATCATAGCCCAATTTCTCCCTTTGCCCAATCCTACTTCCCTCAATGCTCACAGGCATTGTTCCTTAATAAACCTGCATGAAAATCTCAGGGGTTCACTGTATGTTTCTCAGGAAAGCCAACCTGTGGATCTAGCAGTGATTCTAGAAAGGAAGCTCTGCAATGGGGTTTTTGGAGCTGAACCACCCACCTCCAGTTGGCAATGAGCTCCTGGATTGTTGTAATTATGGGATTGTTAAAACTATCACCTCGAGTGAATTAAGATGGGATACTGGAGGGAAGGAATACTCTGGAAGGGACAAATCTTGGATGCTTGAGAGATTTGGGGGTAATAAGTATTATAAGGACAATGGAATTTGTATGGGCATTGCTAGGAGCCATTAATACATTAAGAAAGATGATGACCCTATAACGCAGTCATTGCACTGTTAGATATTTGCCCAAAGGATATAAAAATACAGAGTTGAAGGGGTACATACACCCCAACGTAGACAGCAGCATTATCAACAATAGCCAAACTATGGAGAGAGATCAAATGTCTATCAACTGATGAATGGATAAAGGAGATGTGGTATATATATAATGGAATATTATATATATAATGAACTATTACTCAGCCATCAAAAAGAATGAAATCTTGCCATTTGCAATGCCCTGGACAGAGCTAGAATGTATTATGCTAAGTGAAATAAGTCAGTCAGAGAAAGACAAATACCATATGATTTCACTCATATGGAATTTAGGAAACAAAACAGATAAACATATGGGAGGGGGAAAAAAGAGAGAGAGGGAAACAAACCAGAAGAGACTCTTAACAATAGAGACCAAACTGAGGGTTGATGGAAGAAGGTGGGTGGGAGGCAGTCTAGATGGGTGATGGGTATGAAGGAGGGCACTTGTGATGAGCACTGGCGGTTGTATGTAAGTGATGAATCTCTGAACTCTACTCTTGAAACCAATATTGCACTGTATGTTAACTAAAATTTAATTTAAAAAAGTAAAGGAAGATTATGAAAAGATGAGGATGATTAAAAACGAATATAATGCAAAGCATGAAAGCAAGAGGACCTCCTTGGTAGCATATAAGGAAACTACACCAGACAGTAGAAAAAAATTAGGACTTAATTATAAGAATAGCAGAGCTCCAAAGAAGATGAAATTTTCACTTCTGACAGGTCTGCACCCCGAGGTCAGATTCCTGATGGATGCAACAGGGATCTTGAATCCTCTAGACCTGCAGAAGTAGACTACTTTTCCCTGTTAAAAGCCAGCACTACCACCCTTACTTGAAGGCAATGCAAAGTCTTCTGCCTAGCAAGGAAACACATGTTTCCTTGGAGTCTATTTCTACTTCTCCTTCAGACACCAGACCTATAAATAAGGCCAAGTTACATGATAAACCATCCAGAGACATACTTGGACTGTTAAGGGAGGAAGGGGCCTACAGGCTAAAAAAGTGGCAAAGATTCAGTCAATATACACAAAAGTTGAAGGACTATACATGGGACTGGATCCTGAGTGTGTGCTGGATAATTCCCATCAGGTTTTTTAAAATTTTTAAAAAATATTTATTTATTTGAGAAAGAGAGAAAGAGTAGGGGAGGGGCAGGAAGAGAGGGAGATAAGAATCCAAGGCAGGCTCCAGGCTCCAAGCTGTCAGCCCAGAGCCCAATGCAGGGCTCGAACCCATGAACCATGAGAGCATGATATGAGCTGAAGTCAGACGCTTAACCAACTGAGCCACCCAGGCACCCCAAGCCCATCAGATTTCTAAATCAAGAAGGAAGAACAGAAACAATTTCCACAGGAAATAGGATGACCACTGTATACATTTATGGTCTTGCCCTAGGTACATTAATTTCCTATTTTTTGCATATGGGACCTGGGCCATCTGGACATTCCACAGAACATCATATTGGTTCATTGTACACATGATATCATGTTAATTGAACCACAAGAGCAGGAAGTGGTGCTTGTGCTCTAGAGAAACCTATAAGGAGCCCACTACATTAGTGAAGCTTTTAGGAGTCCAGTGGACTAGTGCAGGGATTGGAAAAGTCTTACTACCTGTTTTTGTAAACAAATTTTACTGTAACACAGCCATGCCCATTTCCTTATGTATAGTTTACACATTGAGTAATAGAGGCTATTTGGTCCAGAAAGCCTACAATATTTACTCTCTGGCCTATATAGAAAAAGTTTGATGACCTGTGGTCTACAATGTTCCAGGATACTCCTTCCACAGGACACATTACTGCATCTCAAACTTTCTAGCACTAAGAAGAAAGCACAATGTCTGATAGCCTTTCCAGGTTTTGGAGGTATCATATTCCACTGGGATATTCCAAGGGGAATACTGATCTAACTCATTTACTAAATGACTAGGAAGTCTTCCAGCTTTTTGTGGGGCTCAGAGCATTAGAAGTCTCTGCAGCAGGTCCAGGCTGGATACAAACATTCCTGCTGCTTAAGCCATATGAATTAGCAGACTGTTAATGCTATTAGAAGTGTCCCTGGTTGAAGAAGATGTTGTATGGGGATTATAGAAAGCCCTGATAGGAAAGTTACAACATTGACTCTTAGGATTCTGAAGCATGCTATCTATAGCAGAGAACTATTCATTATTTGCATAATAGCTCCTGGTGTGTTATTGGGTCTTGGTAGAGACAAATATGTGACTAAGGGACATGGAGGGACTTTGTGGCCAGAGCTGCTCATTATGAGCTGGTTTCTACCAAGCCTACCAAGTATTAAAATCTGGTGAGCCCAACAATAATACATTGTAAGATGGAAATGATAGATCTGGAATCAGACACAAGTAGGGGCAGGGAGCACAAGAAACGTATGTGGGTTATGACCTTCATGTCATCCACCAGTGTTTCTCCAGCAACTGTCACACTTATGGCTGTAAGAGGAGGGTAGCTTTTATGGTAGTGTTGAAGGGAAATCCTTTCAATGAATAAAGCTTTAGGAAATGCACCAAACGGTCATCTACCACTTTGTGTGGAAAGAAAAGTGGCCTTGGTAAGAATATATATAAACTCATGGGCAAATGGCTTGGTTGGTTGGTCAGGCTCCTGGAAAGAGAAAGATTGGCATATTGGGAAGAAGAGATCTGTGAATGGATCTATATGTATGAGTCACGCATTTTAGTCTCTGTATCTTATGATGTTTTGACATCTTGGTGGGCCTTTCAGACCCAGTGAGAGATTGTCCCTCCCAGGGGTAGCTAATTGTTAAAGAAAGGAAAGTCACTGAGGAGCATTCCTTTCCTATGTGATCCAACCACCTCCTTTATCTAACTCACACACTAAGCCAATATTTCTTCTGTCCTAAGTCAATCCAGGGCCAGAAACCAGGCAGCTGGAGGAGACAGATCCTATGCCCCAAAGTGTGACAGAATTACTCAAACTAGCCAATCCTAAAAGCCCTGTTTTATCTTTCCCATGGAAACCTCAATAAAGGTTCTGTTCTAGGCTTTCCCCGAACTCTTGCTTTTGATTCCTGACCAAACCCCGATGCTTCTGTCGTGGCCTGCATGGTGTGGCATGTCCTCTTTTCTCAGGAAAAGTAAGTAGTAAATTCTTCCTTCGATGGCATTGACCTCTCCATTTTGTCACCCAGTCATCTTTATAAATTAAGACCTGGGCACAAGTAGCTGTGGGAGTGAACATTAAACGTGAAAATCTTTGCATTACATAATGTCTAGCAAAGAGCACCAGTCATGGAAGAGGGACTTAACTATCCAATAGACAGAATGACTTGGCCAGTTGATGTCAGTCAGCCTCTGTCACTGGCAATCCCAATGCTGGGATAATAAGCTCATGAAGAGAGTAGCCTTGACAGCATAGAATGAGGCCATACATGGGCCCCACAGCATGAGATTCTACTTTGTTACTGATCATAACTATTGCTTACTAACATCTAACTTCCTAGCAGTAGAGACCAAAATCAAGTGGGAAGTTGATATGGCACTGATCCTTGAGAACACTTGGCAGTGAATTGGATACATGGGACCCCTTTCATTTTGAAAAGGGTAGGGACTCATCTCAACTAGGATTGATACATATTTTGAGTCTGCCTTTGTTTTTCCCATGTACAGGGACTCACTTGGAAGCACTATCCAAGGGCTTACACAATCCTGCACAACATTATTCAATAGATCAAGGGACCATGAGTCCTACTTTAAAATAAAGGAGATATGACAGTCTGTAAATGACCATATGATCCATTGGTCCTGTCATGTATGGTACCATCTGGAAGCTGCTGCCCTGATAAGAGTGATGGAATGGCCTTTTAAAGGCACAACTGAGGTGCCAGCTTGGAGATGATACCATGTGATGATGGAGTGCCATCTTCCAGAATGTGGTATATCCCCTAAATACTCTTATGTGGTACCATGTATCCAAAAGGTGAACACATGCATCTGTTAACCAAAGGGTAAAAATAAGAGTGGGCCCACGTACCATAATTTTGGTGACCCAGTTGGGAAATTTGTGCCTTCCCATCCCCTCAACCCTAGGCTCTAACTGTAAAGAGGTCCTATTCCTAAAAGAAGAATACTTCCACCAGGGAACACTGTGAGTGATTTAAACTTAAAGCCATAGGGTTGTACAATGCACACACTTGACAATTCTCAAGAAAAACAGCCGTTCCCAGCCCACTGCACAGGCAAGAGAGAATCAATCAGACTGAAATCTTAGAACATTTATGTAGGGGAAAAGGCATTGTAGGACATGACAATACCGTGAGTTTTAATTGGATGGCAGAGGGAGCAGTGACACAGGTTAGCTCAAATTATTTGATTCTTAGAAAATCACAGAAATGGAATGCTGAAATAAACTTCTAGCTGGATTTGTTTATTTTACATAGGAGGCAATTGAATCAACAGAAGTTAAGAGAAATGTACAGGGTCTTACAGAAGA
The DNA here is from genome assembly GCF_003009895.1 of Hyaena hyaena. Classification (NCBI taxonomy): domain Eukaryota; kingdom Metazoa; phylum Chordata; class Mammalia; order Carnivora; family Hyaenidae; genus Hyaena; species Hyaena hyaena. Next base: position 1,514,496 of record NW_024080918.1, read on the forward strand.
GTCAGTAACAGATCTGGGAAAAGAACCCAGGTAGTGTTCCCTTCCTCCTCCAGTGTGGATTCATGGTTTCAAAGTTTTCCTTTTTAGCTTGTGTAAATTAGGCTAATGTTAACTCACTCTGCATTCTCCATGAACACCATACGAAGGTTGATGAATAACCTACAGACATTAGGGTAGATAGGAGAAGTCACCTCAGCATTAAAAATTCATTATGAAATCTGCCTGAATAGATAATTAAACAGACTGATGTCAACCTAATTGGCTCAACTTAATGAATGCAGATTGACTTAGATTTTTAAAATTTTATTAAAAAATTTTTTTGATGTTTGTTGTTGACCCACACATGTCTTCATTAAAATCACAGAGGTATCAGAGATCTCCCTTTCATTAGTCTCACAAAACCATTTTGAATGTCATTGAATGTTCATTTTGAATTAGGGATGAGATGTATTTAGAATTCACCAAATGCCTCAAACTAACTTCTCTAGGTCTTTGGGGACCAGTAAAAACTTACATGCATTTTGCTCAGCACCAATTCCCTTAACTCGGCATAACAATTTTTCATGGAGCTTAAATAATGCAAGTTTTTTTCCTTTTATGTGCCCTTATGAAGATAAAGTATCTAGAACCACTCCAAACCCAAGGAGCTAAGAAAGTAATTGTTTTATCTTTTAGCAGTATTAGAATGTATCAAATGAACAGTATTTGGATTGAGCATATGTTTGTTAATTCTGTGACTCTTCTGGGCTTGAAATGGAGTGAGAGCATAGTAATAAAATCACACTTTAATGTACTTCTCCTGTTATACTAATGACTGTACTATGTACTCTTATTCAATTCTCCATCAATCATATGAGACTGCTATTTCCCCCCACAGCATCCATTCTCCTGTCTGTTTAGCTGAATACTTGGCTGTCTGAAATAAACACTACAGTTCCCAATCTCCCCTACAGCTAGGTATGGTCAAATGATTGAAGTTCTTGTTATAGAAATATAAGTATTAGTGCTGGATGCAACTTCTCAAAACAGGTACCCTTTTCTCCTTCTTGACTGGAATACAGTTCTGATAAATGATGCTTAAGCAGCCGTCTTGGGCCTCATAGGAAGCTGTGTATTGAAGATGATGGAGGAACACCCTAGGAGACTGAGACCCAACGGCTGCGGGGTGACTGTTGTGACCCTGTTCTGCTTACCTTCAGACCTCATATATACAGCAGGGAAATCTTATTTGTCTGAGTCACTGTTATTTAGATTTTCAACTGAAACCAATCCTTAATGGTGTACTTGAGCTCTTCTGTCCTAATGGAGACATGCTGTAAATATGAAATGTGCAGTGGCTCTTGAAGATATATTTTATTTTATTTATTTTATTTTTTATTTTTTAAAGTTAAAACTTTAAAGTTTAAAGTTTTTTCAAGCATCCACTTGAAAGGGCATTCTTTTTTTTTAAGTTTATTTATTTTGAGAGAGAGAGAGAGAGAGAGAGAGAGACTGCAGGAGTGGCAGAGAGAGAGGGAGAGAGAGAATCCCAAGCAGACTCAGCACTGTCAGTGAGGAGCCGGATGCGGGGCTCCAGTTCATGAACCTTGAGATCAGGATCTGAGCTAAAACCAAGTCAGACGCTTAACCGACTGAGCCACCCAGGTGCCCTGAAGATGTATTTTAAAAAGATTGTAAGGTATATCAATAATTTTGGTTGGAGCGCCTGGGTGGCTCAGTCGGTTAAGCGTCCGACTTCAGTTCAGGTCATGATCTCACGGTTTGTGGGTTCAAGCCCCGCGACGAGTTCTGTGCTGACAGCTCAGAGCCTGGAGCCTGTTTCAGATTCTGTGTCTCCCTCTCTCTCTGCTCCTCCCCCACTCATGCTCTGTCTCGCTCTCTCTCAAAATAAATTAAACAAAAAAATAATTTTGGTATTGATTATATATGGAAATGGTAATATTTTGGATATCTCAGATGATTTTCCTGCTTCTTTTTACTTTTAAAAGTGCTACTAGAAAATTTTAAATTACACGCATGGCACACATCGTATATTTAGTGGACAATGCTGAGCTAGTGCTGCTTTGCTCAGTGTCTGTGGCTGCAGTAGAGAACTGGTGCAGGACCTGAGGCTAAGAGGAGCCATATAACTGCCCGAGTTTCCCTTTCAAGTAAATGGGGGGCTGGACTCAAGCTCAAGTCTTAGAAGCAGCCTCAGTGTGTAGCAACTGGTGTCATTGGGTACTGGCACAGGAGAGAGAACACCCTCCCAAACACAAATTTATTTGTTTGTTTGCCTCATTATTTATTTATTTACTTATTTATATTTTAATTCCAGGGTAGTTAACATGTAGTGCCAAACACGAATTCTCAAAGGCAGGAACTGCTGGTTGCTTGAGGAGTTTTCCTGAGTGTCCCTCAAAATGTTTGTAATCTCATGAGTTTCATATTCTTATTTTCAATTTGTATGTTTCCCAGCATATAAAAGTAAGAGTGTAACCCACTGAAAAAAGGAAATGAAGCACAGTTTAGGAGTGAGTCTGCTGTCTTTAATTTAGAAAGAAGACATCTAACTTGCAACGTTGCCATAGATGTCTCTGGCCCACAGATGACAGAGCTGGAGAATGCTGGGGAAGATCTGTCCTTGGTTGCTTTACCCGACTCTTCTGGAAGCTTAAGGCCTCTAAGTGCTGTGATCTCAGATGCTTAGATGATTGCATATTCTGTCTTGTGGCATACGTTCCTTTATTTTGTTGTTTGTAGGTCTGGCTTCCCCAGGCCATGGCCTGCTCTACAGCTACGAAGTGCACTCAGTATTATTTACACCTGAACTCACTGACCCCTTTCTCACCTCTGCTATGGTAAAGGTGGTAGCTCTGCCCAGGCACCTCTTCTGTGGAAGTCGGGCACATTCTCCATTTGGAGATTGCCTGGCGTCTCCAGCTTTCTTGATTTCTCCCTAAAGATAATGGTAGACAGGAACACCCTGCCCAACTGAGGTAAAGAGACATCGACCTAGCTATGTACTAGTGGGCAGCCAAAGACTTCTCTTGCTTTTATTCACAGGGTTCTCCATTATTCTACCTCAGGGCTATGCTAGATGCAACTCTTTTCTTGAGGTTCGAAAAGATAGAATATGGCCACGGTCACCAAAGAAACTGAGATGTGATCATCTTACTCTCTTTCTCTATATGCAGAACTGCCATGACTGGCCAGCAACGGTACCCAAACTACTTAATTGTTTATGGAGCTACAGCATGAAGCTAACGAGCTGCTCATTAGTGTACCCATTGCTCTCTCTTTCCTTCCTGTGGCTTCTGTTCCTGGTTTAGAAGCAGAATTAACAAGTTTTCTCATAAGAAGCATGTCTGTCTTCCAGCAGTCAGCTCTTTGAACACTTAACTTCATCTTCCAAATCATTACAGAAAACACTTAATGGCTCTGTGCCCAGACCTGACCCCTGCAGATCCCATTTGCAATGACCGTCAAAGGCAGATGGATCACCACCAGTAAGTACTCTGCATTTGGCCTCCAAATATAGGAGTGGTTGGGCAACTGAGGGTCATTAGACTTTTCCAAATTAAATTCCTTCAAAGATCTATTTCTCTAATGCAACACAAGGACAGTATGTGCCCCTGACAGTGTATGCTAAGCTTAGAGAGACAAAATCCATGCTCTCGTAGGGTACTTATTGAGGATAGAACGTGGAGACTGCCACCAACTGGTCTCTGAATATGAAGATTATTCAATATTCATCATCCCCATTAAGTATTAAAAATGATGCACAAAGCTGCTGCACATTTCAATGCAGTGTGCCACCTCTTTTTTTTTTTTTTTCCTGCAACCAAATCTACTTATAAGCTCTAGTTCCTGAATTAATTTACTCTGAGGAGGCTCTCTGTGTGTTCCTTGCTTTACATCAGGGGTCTAAATTTCATATGCCTTGTAATGACAATGTAAAAGTGTGCAGTTGCTGGCTGCAAGGTGTTAGGGAATTAAAAAGATTGTAATAAATTGGAGTTTTCAGCCTCACCTAGAAGAATGCAAATGTAGTTGTAAGAACACACGCGTACTGCACTAGCCAAAGGAAAACATGTCAGCTTAGATTTCACTGAAAAGAGACCAGTTTGTGACCTTGCCTTTAAAACAATTCATTATAAGTCCTTTGTAGAGTCTGAACCCGAGGCTCAAATGCGGGGTGGGGAGGAGAGGTGGACTGGCAATTCTTATTATCTTTTTTAATCCTTCATGATTCTGATATCCCGTCTGCTCCTCTGGTTGAGAATGATCAAATTGAACATCAAACAATTCTCATACAAAACACTGGAATTGAGGCACGCTCGTTCCCGTTTATGCTCATGAAGTGCTTTCCCACGTGTACGTGCATTTGCTACTAGCTGCAGACCCAGATCACGTTAATAGAAATCTGGTGTGATTGGAAAGGAATCAGACGTTTCTGGTTTTACAGCTGTTTGGGAGACAAAGGTTGCCTACCTGCTGAATTTCAAGTACTTCCAGCCGCTTCCTATGGCCTTGTTTTGATAACACTTCCTTTCCCTGAATTGGGGGGTGGGGAGAAAGCACCCTCAGTCACTGCCAAGGCACTTAGGCCCGCCTGTTGTGGGCCTTTATTCTGGGTATAAGAGAGGTAGACTAATTTCCTAATTTTGTTGAAAGCTGTCAACAGAGGGCTAAGAAATGATGTGATTCTTTTCAGTTTGCTTTTCAATTAAGACATTTTCCTTTCCTTTCTTTTTCTCTTTCTTCTTTTCTTTCTTTCTTTCTTTCTTTCTTTCTTTCTTTCTTTCTTTCTTTCTTTCTCTTTTCTTTCTTCTTTCTCTTTCTTTCCTTCTTTCTTTCTTTTCTTTCTTTCTCCTTTCTTTCTTCCTCCTTCCTTCCTTCTTCCTTCCCTTCCCTCCCCTCCCCTCCCCTCCCCTCCCCTCCCCTCCCCTCCCCTTCCCTTTTATTTTTCCTGACAAGCATTTATAGAGCAGTCCATGCCTAATGCTTCGTTGAGTTAGGTTGGGGTTAGGGAACAAGGTGACTGATAAAAGCATCCAAAGGCTGAATGGAGTGTAAGCCCAAGTTCAAATCTAGAGAAAAATACAACTAAAGACATACTTTCAGTGACGTTTGCTGCAAGTATTCAATGACCAGCTGGCAGTGGTGATAGGATAGTGTCCTTTAACGTCGGTTCTTCCTTATTGGTAGCATAATGGCAATTTTGAGTTTCAGTGGGGCCTGTGGGCTCTAAGAATATTTCAAGCCTCTCTTCCAGCTTAGGTATGGCAGTATGACTGAGTTTTGGGCAGCAAGATAGAAGAGGAAGTGGTATGTACAATTTCTAGGAAGTTCTTTAAAGGGAGAAGGTATGTTCCTTTTCCCTTTTCTTCTTCCTTCTGGTAGGAGGTCAAATAGTGATGCGGGGAGCTGAAGCAGCCATCTTGGGCCATGAAAGCATTCTGGGAATAAGTAGCATGCATGATGGAGCAAGAAAGTAGGAAGAATGTCTGACCATAGAGGCGCATATCATCTCTAGTCCCCCTGGCTGCACATTTAAATGAAGAGAAGACACAAACTTTTGTCTTGTTTACATTATCTGGCAGGGTAGGGGTGAGAGTGGGGAGGCAGCTTTTTTTATTATTCACAGCCAAATTTTTTCTAGACTCATATATTAGGTATCAGGTGGATACATGGAAGCAGGGCTGGGACGTTGGCATGCTATCCCTTTGAGGCAGAGAGAGTTCAAACATCATTAAGCATTTCACTTGTGGGAAACTCCTGCAGGGAGGTTAATTCAGTTCTTCATTCCATCTTCTTTCTATTGGACCCCCTGTCCCTTCTTTCCCACTCAGGTGTACCTCTCCCCTTTTATCACTACCATTCCTCATAGTACTTAACATAAGTTCTGCCTTTTTAGTTTTGCATCTTTTGTAGACTGTGGGAATGTGGGGATGGATAATGTCTCTTTTGCAGCCCGTTCTCCCACTTACGCAAAACAAAACATTACTTAAATTTCAGACACTCCATAAACTCCATAACTGAATTAATTTGGAAGGCATTTTTGAACCCCACCCATTATATCACTTTGTGTGCTTTTTTTCATCCTCATCTTGAGACTTTCTGGTCTTTAGAGAAATGATCTTCACGGGGGACTGAATTATAACACTATCCAACATAGTGGCCCTTAATTTGAGGAGGGGGAAGACGGAACTTTGGGGAGTCCATCAACTCTGCAAAGTTTTGTATGTGGGAATATGAGCTTTGATCTGGAGGAAAAGAAAATGGCTTTCATCTAAATTTCCAGGAAATCATGACCTTCATTAGCCTATGGAAAAAAATCTTTGGCTAAGATGGCAAAAAAAAAAAAAAAAAAAAATCTTTGGCTAAACCTAAAATTGGTTTTTGGATGGGGGTAAGAGAAGGAACAAGGCCTACTTGGGACAATGCAGTTCATAAAGAAGGTAAAACCACAAACAGATCTACGTGTTTTATGTATCTAAAATTTTTTTAAGGCTTAACTTTCTTTCCATGGTTTTAAGGAATGACCTTACTCCTTCATCCCAACTGAAGAGGCAGCCAAACAGAAAAGATCAAACATACGCTGGGAATAAACAGAAGCAATGCTTTATTGCGACCACAAAGCACCAGTTCAACAAGGCATTGACACACAGAGATTTGAACAAATGTCTCTTTGAACAGAGATGTAGCAAGCCCACTTTTTCAAGTTCTTAAAAACAAGTACTCAAACCAAGAATCCAGCAGAGCATCAGAGCAATTAAAAAAATATCACACCATCATGAAGGAATATATATAAAAATACTCTGTACTAGTAACAAGGCTTTTTGATCTATAACTCTTGGCAAATTCCTTCAGAAACAAATTCGTATAAATACAAACCATAAAGTGAAAAAATGCTATCTTCTTCGGAAACAAAGAGCTAATTTGAAAGTAAATCTATGCAGAACATATCATTACCCCCTGTGAAAGAAGCTGAAGATGGATGGATTTCCCCAAGACACAAGAGAGTTTCTTTTTAGAGGTTCTGCTCCGGGAGGGGCCATGACGCACGTTCATCTCAAACATCGCAGTATATCCCAGTGAAACCTTAATAAGGTCAAGTGGAGGACCCTCTATAAAAAAGGGTGTCGGCAATTCCATCCAAATAACACAAGCTCTAAGGAGCAGAGGAATTCAAGGGAGACAGCAATCTCTTTTTCTTTTCTCCCCTTCCCCAAGCGTTCTTGTTTTTAATCTCCCTACATCTGTAACCAAAAGATTGTTCAATTCAATCCTTTTTCAAGGATTTTGGGAAAGCAATCTATGAAGAAAATCCCTTTGTGGGGAGGGGTGTCCAATCGTGTCAAAGATCACTCAATTTGACCAGCTCCACCAGGAAAACCATCCTGTCTATAAGTTGTCCTTGCTCCTCCTGGCTGAATTCAGGTCAGCCGATGGATTGCCTAGTCTATCCAATAGGATAACGTTTCATTTGACTGAAATTCTTAACATATACACATGTATGTATTCTGTTTACAAAGTTTCATCACATGAAACTAAATTATGTCATTATGTATTTTTTGAGGTCTAAGACCCCAACTTAACTGTACTATGAAGAGTTGTTCTTTAAATGCTTTGTCTGCAGAGGTTTTACATGATACTCATAGATTTTCAGCGCAGGCCCCAATTTTAACTGAAGTCCTGTCAACACATCATTTCTTGTCATCAATAGCAGGGATTTTCCATCAATTTCCTATAATGGAAGCAGAGGGTAAAACCAACATGTAAGTCCAAAATCAAAGTTCAAAAGAAAAAGACGTGTTGATCATCCCCAAGCTAAAAGCATTACTTTTTAATTTATGCCAAATGGAAAAAATGGACTCCTCTATTTTTATGTTCCATCTTCCACTTTTACTTTTGGATTAAATACAATCCATAGCTGATCACATCGCTAAAAGTCACATCTTAAAAAAAATGATGGCAGACTTGGAATATATACATGATAGGGATCAAAGATACTGTTTCTGAAAGAAATATTGACACTTTCCATTTATAAAATATATTGAAGTTTATGCAGAATTTCTGTGTACTTAATTTCCTAAAACAACTATAAAGTAGGACAAGCAGGGATTATCATAATTTTACAGGCAAACACAAGGATCAAGGTGGGAAGTTAACCTGCCTAAGATTAAGAAGTTAGGCAAAGGTAATAGGATTTGAACTCATCTGTCTACAGCAAAGCCGACATTCTTTCCCTAACTCCCTTCTGTTTCTCTTGACACTTGAAAGTAAATGTGTGGTATAGATGAACCAAGAGGGCCATAGTGTCCTAGATTTTCTGGAATCTTGTTAGTCACAACAATGGACAATGGAGAAATGATACTCTCTGTGAACTTCTTTCCTGTCCTTTAAAAGAAGAACCATTCTGCCTCAACCCGAAAATCAGCCTCTCGTGTTGAGGGGCCTACCACACTTCCTGAACTCGGTGGGTCCTCAAGATTCCAAATAAGGTAGCGAGGGACAGGGCTCTGACTCTGTTCTCTCAGCGTCCACTTCCCACACCCTTCAGGTACCCACCCAGGGCGCCCTGGAGACCACAAAGTTTGGGGGTAAAATATAAACAGGCTGCCCATGAAAGAGATGAGGATCCCAAATACAGAAAATAGTTTGGAACTTTTGGAAAGAGATCACTGAGAAGGATGCTGAATGCCACCTTATTTTCATTATTTTTTATTGTGGGGACAAGTGAGCTGACTTTTAGGGATCCCAGACCCCCCAAGAGATGAACCAACTGTCCACGTTCGGTAAGCCTTGACATGTCTGTCCTCCTCCCCCCCCCAGAGGGACAGACAAGGGGGCATGGTGCATAACTGCAACTATACAAAACTGTGACTCCTTCCTGCACTGACCCCTAGAACTCCAAACTCCCTTGTGTTTTGTCAGGCTGTGAAGAGGATGTGCTTTATATATCTCTGTGTGTGGAGAAACAGCACTGGCCTCACAGGCTGAGGAAACACTCACTTTGCGACCTGTAAATCCCTTCCTCCTCTGCCTCTCAGTTGCTAATGTGGGGATTTGGGGTTTCTGACAGGATTCCGTGAGATACTATTCTTGCAAATGCTTCCTGAGCTATAAGTTATACAATTACTTGTCATTATTCCTCAACAGGCCCCTGTCCTCATGTAATTTGTCAACCACCTATCACGAATGAGAGCAGAAGGACAAAAAATTACTTCTAACTGCTCTGTGGTGTGTTTGAACTCTGGAAACCTTTATATTGCTGATTACTGGAAAAAAAAGATCTCACATTAATTTGTGAGAGACAACTATTTAAAAACATAGCACATAAAGCAGTTAGTTGACAGGGTAAGAGTGGAAAATTATATAAGGATATAGGAATTGGCTTTCCAACCCTCAAGTATTTTCTTCTCCTTAAGCTAGTAAGCCCAAAGACTGTCCATCAGTAAAACCTGTAAGGATGAGAGTTTGCAGGAGAGCTTTTGACATTCGGAAATAGTTCTGAAGGCACTGTGAGGTCACAGGGATCTGAATCATAGGTTCCTTCAAAGCTTGTGGTCTAGCTTAGGTCAACTGAGATGAAGATGGACTCTTGGAACGCTTTATAAACCAGCAAAGCCCTTCCTGCTCTCCATCTTCCCTTTGCTGTTATTTGCTCACCCTTAACTTCCTACATGTTTTAAAGAGGCCTCAGGAAGAAATGACGCTGCTTTTATTCCTACACAACAAGAAAAACTTCCTTGGCTAACTGAAAGTGAATATTTTTTTTATCTTTGCTGGCAAAAAAGCCCTTCTACAACTCAGCATTTCTGTCAAAAGCCAAGTATGTCTGTGAAAAATGCTGAAATTTGGATTTTATTTAAGACAAAATAGAAAATCAAGTTTTAGGCTCCAATTTGATTCTCCTTTTGTTCAGTAGCCACACTGCAGTTCACCTCACACTAGGATCGGTAAAAGAAAGCTCCCTCTGGCAATCCTCATTTAAAAACTTTGAAATGAATCTAAGTCACACATACAACAAAACCTGCCTCCTAAGCCATGACTATAGCAGCTCAAATGTACGGCAGTGGAACATAATGGAAATGTGAACTTACAGGTCAAGCAAAGTGTGGTCAGAACCGTGTCTCCACAACTTATTGTGTGACCCTGGGCAAAGGAGAGGATTTGACTTCCCTGAACCCCAGTTTACTCATTTGTGAAGTGGAAATAAGCCCCTGAAGGATTCTAGAGATCTGAAATAAATCATTCAGGTAAGGCACCTAGCACAGTGCCTGACATATGGGAGATTTTCAGTGACTACTAAGTGGAAACGCAGAGGCTTTGATAGAAACAGGATGTGTTCCAATTCCAAATCCATCTACTGCTTCCTTTCTGAAAGTGTGCTCCCTGCCTGAATGCTACGCTTTGCCAGAGGGATGCAGGCATATTCCTGTTCAACTTTAGAAAATTTGGTAAGATTAAAAAAACTCAAAGACTACATCAAAAATTGTCTCATAAAAATTGCAAACACAGAAAAGTTCCTTGATTAAGGAAGCGAATCATTTGTTATGTAACTTCTATAAAAGACTGAGATGCAAATGAAATCCGAATTTTGCCAGTCAGCATGGTGTACTAGAATGAACATGAGATTGGAAACTGGGAAGACAGAGTTTCTGATGCAGATTCCGCCAGTAATTTTCCACAAGCAACCACTCCTCTATACCCCAGTTTGTTTATTAGTATAAATGAAGGGGCTGGAGTGTGACCGGATCCAGTTAAATAAATAAACATTTTTAAAAATTCCATGATTTTGTATATACATCATGATTAAAGCTAAAACAAAGAGATAATTCACATTTTGGGATCCTGTTTACATTCCTGTGTTACAGGGTAATCATTTGTCAGTTTCAGTGAAAATTTGTACATTGCTTCTGTCTTCATGTAAGAGTAACCAAGTACCTGTTGGGTAATAATTTCATGCAAACAAATGTCTGCATACTTGAGAAGCCCCAGCAAGTACTCATGCATGGAAGTAAGGTTTAGAAATGATAGGTATAAATTTCCAATGAGGGCAAGACCCTAGATCTAAAAATAAATGAGTAGGATCCTTAGATGTTACAGCTCAGTAGATAAGCATGTGTTTTAGAGTAAGACATTATTTTACTGCTTATTAGGTGGGGCCTGGGCAAGTTAATCTCTCTAAGCCTCATTTCCTTATCTATATGATGGAGGGAAAGTAGCTACTATATTTCACTGCTGAAAGGATTACGGAGATAACACACACAAAGCAGAATGCCTGATACCTACAAGAGTACTCAATAAATGCTAGCTATTAGAACAAGTATATAAAAAAAATCTTAACCCATTTACTGTTCACTCTTTCTCTCTGTGAACACTAATCTACACCTTGGTAGCTTTTTTTTTTTTTTTTTAATTTCTAGGAGAGAGAGAGAGACAGCGTGAGCAGGGGAGGGTCAGAGAGAGAGGGAGTCACCGACTGAAACAGGCTCCAGGCTCTGAGCTGGCAGTCAGCACAGAGCCCGACGCGGGGCTCGAACCCACGAACCGCGATATCATGACCTAAGCGAAAGTCGGACGCTTAACCGACTAAGCCACCCAGGCGCTCCAACACCTTCGTAGCATTTTCAACTGAGCCTAATTGTGATATGGTCCATTGGAAATGTATGGGAAGAAAGATGAGGTGGGAAGAGAAAAGAGAAAGAGGCTAAGGAAAAGGAGGGGCCGTCAAGCAAGAGGCAACTGGTTAATAGCAAGGAAGAACAGAAGATAAGTCAAAGAGAAGGCAATGGGCTTTATGATGGTGAAGCCCTGCAACTAACTCAGAAGGCCATATTTGTGGTGGTGGTCTCTACTGCCCTAAGTATAGTGCAGAAGAAATGAAGGCTCCAATTAGACCGGAAGACCGGCTGGAAGCCAACCTCTGCTGCTTCCTAGTTTCTTGTGTAACATCTGGCCCATTATTTCTTTCCTCTGTGAAATCAGAGGTTTGCACTAAGCTGGTTTCTCTCCATTCTACTTTAACACACTCTCAGATTCCAACTCTGTCTTTGATAAAGCATCAGACTCACCAGCGTTTTAGGAAAGTCTCCCTGTGAAAGAAGAAAGCACAGACTCCTTACCAAGGGCGTGGAGGAATCTGATGAAATAGGTTTTCTTTTTCCACTTCAGTCTTCCCTCTCACATTTTCTAGAACTTTCTTTGTAATAATTTTCTTGCCATTCACTATCTGGCAACAAGTGGTGACCAGTCTGAAGTTTCCCATTCCACTGCTTACAAAGGGTACAAATGTTTCAGTGGAAGGGGGACTTGGTCTGGAGCCCAGGGATACAAATGTGGAAAATCCTGTGTCCGATATGGGGATCACATCAAAGAAGGAGGAACAGAATCTTCTGGCCTTACCAACATGACCAGTGGAAAAATAATCTCCTGAGAAGCAGTCTTCATCTTCAAAGACATTTTGAAAGCCACAGTGTGGCCTCTCAAACCATGGTTCTTCTTTCAAACAGTTTTTGTCCCTGAAGTCTCCTTTATTTTCCATTTTGATGCGGTTCCCTCTGGACTTGTCATAGTTGTTGCGTTTCTCGGCATCAGACAAGACCTCATAGGCTTCTGCTACTTGTTTGAATTTCTCCTCGGCTGCCTCCCTGTGTTTTGGATTCTTGTCTGGATGTACCTGAAGAGCCAGCTGGTGGTAAGCCTTCCTAATATCAGATGGGGAGGCATTTTGAGGTACTCCTAGTACTTTGTAGTAATTCCGCATGTTTCTTTAGAAGATCTTTCCTTACTAAGACAGAGAGTTTGTTTTCAGAAGAATTTCCATATAATTTTGGAAAGGAAGATGGTAAATTACTCAAGTCTACACCAAGACCCTTTGAATCTCATCACATGGTTGTTGGGACAAACTCTTCTGGGGAAGAAATTCCTCTTTGGTGTCTTCTACTATCCTTGCCCACCCCCCACCCTGACCCGCTCTGATCCTGCAGCTCAATGTGGGGGAGTGACTATGAGCTCAACATTATCAGCCAGTGACTCTCAGCTGATGCTGTGCTTGCCTTGCATTCCTATTGGTGGAAAATTTGAGATGGATAATACACATATTAGGAAGACCTCACCTAGTTTAAAAAACCAAGACTGAGTAGCTTATCTACAAAAAAACCCCCCAAAAACAAAAAACAAACCCACTTACGTGGCTCAGATAGAAGTCTTTACCTCATTTGTTAAAGTAACAGTCAGAACCAAAATGGGTCTTGCCCTTAAATCAGACACAAAATCCATTTTGGCTCATTGTGAGGGCTCATGCCTTCAGTGATTTAATGGGTATTTCTGTGGTATTTAATATTTGCTGTTAGCACAAAATGGGTGATAAAGGGGCTCTATTACAAAAAAAAAAACCTTGTACACATTTCTGATGAAGGAAAAAGTATGAAACTTACTTCATCATATGAGGAAACTGGGTTACAGAGATGTCTGCCTAGATTTAAAACAAAACAAAACAAAACAACAAAACAAAACAAAACCCAGAATAGATATAAGGGACAGAATTAGAAGTGAAGGCTTCCCATGTGTGGTCAGATAAGGCTTCTTCACTTCAGCTACCTTGTAAAGTTAGCCTTTTTGAAACTTATCACTGGACTTAAAAACAAAACTAAGCGGCAGCATCACAACAGCAAATGCTTTAAAAAATGACTTTGAGGCTCAAGTGTAGCAAGGGCTGTCGGTTGCTCTTTTTTCCAGGACACACAATGACACACTTCTCAGATTTCCTTGTAATCTGGTATGACCATGTGACCACGTTCTGGCCAACGACAGATGAAACAGTGATGTGTACTTCTTTCTATGTGCGCCTGACCCATAAAACCACCTACGTGTGCCCCTCCTTGCTCCTTATCTTTATGCCAACTGGATGTTGATGCCTGGATGATGCTAATCTTGCTGAAGATGACAGAGCCTCCATCAACCTCGGTTCTTGAATTATAGTGAAGGAAAACACTCCCAAGACCACCTTGGACTGTTTACATGAATAAGAAACAAACTTCTACTTGGGGCACCAGGGTGGCTCCGTCAGTTAAGCCTGTGACTTTGGCTCAGGTCATGATCTTGCAGTTTGTGGGTTCAAGCCCCACATTAGGCTCTAGGCTGACAGCTCAGTGCCTGGAGCCTGCTTCAGATTCTGTGTCTCCCTCTCTCTCTGCCCCTCCCCCACTCACGTGCATGTGTGCGCATGATCTCTCTTTCAAAAAATGAATAAACATTAAAAAAATAAAAAAGAAACAAACTTCTACTATAATTATGCCATTACACATATTTTCATCTACTTGTGACAGCAGCTAGTAGAATACACGGTTTCTACAACTTTACCTTCACTTCTAGAACCTTCTATAATGTTACCAACCAGAAGAGTCCAAAATCCTGCAACACTTAAAGTCCAAAATCCTACTTTATCTCTCACTCCTCACTCTCATTAAACCCACTTTCACATTTCAAACCCAGTTTCTCCAAGGTTATGAGCCTCCTTCAGACTCCTCCTTTGTATCAGGTCTACACCCCCTGGTTGGCCCTGGGAAGCATTCTTTTAAATGCCCTCCCAAATTTCCCTCTTAGGCAATTAGCCATCCACTGTGCCCATGTGACAAACACCCCATCCAGGAGCAGTGTAGCAATCCAGCTCCTCTGACTCCTATACCTGGTGCAGCTGGGGAAAAAAAATCAAGACACTGTGAAGATCAAACATTAGACATGTGCAGTGTACCAGTCTCAGCTGGGTCAGTAAAATTCCTCAACAGTTCTGTATATCCTTAATCAGAGCTCTCTTCCATTCCCCATGGTAGCTGCTCTTAACCGTCACTGCTTTCCTCTAGTTCCTTATTAAACCTCTCCCCATCCTGTCCACTCCAAGCACAGGTGTTTGCCTCTTGTTTAGCAAAAAAAGTAGAGACTGTCAGGAACTCCCTTAATGTCCCTGGGGACAAGGGCAACCTTAGCTAGATCTGCACAGATCCTCACCTATGTCCCTAGAGTATAAGAAGGCTAAAGAATAGTAACAACAGAAGAAGATATCCCTGTCTTGCTCGGGATTAAATCCTTCATATTCTTTTTAAAACAACAAAATAAAAGATTTGGATATTTTATATATTTTTCAAACTGAAGGAACTGAATCATGTACATTATGGCCAACATTACATTTTATTATGGCAAAATATATATAACAGGAAGTAGGCCATTTTAATGAACTTTTAAAAATTTTTTAAATGTTTTTTATTTTATTTCTGGGAGAGAGAGAGAGCGTGAGAAGGGGAGGGTCAGAGAGAGGGGGAGACACAGAATCTGAAACAGCCTCCAGACTCTGAGCTAGCTGTCAGCACAAAGCCCGAAGCGGGGCTCGAACCCACGAACCATGAGATCATGACTTGAGCCAAAGTCGGCCGCCCAACCGACTGAGCCACCCAGATGCTCCTTAATGAACTATTTTTAAGTGTACAGTTTAGTGGCATTAATGTATTTACAATGTGGTAAGATCATCTATCTTCTAAACTCTTCCATCACCCCAAACAGAAACTCTATTAATCAGTAACTCCCCCTGCCTCCAGTTCTTGATAACCTCCAAGCTCCTTTGTGTCCCTATAAATAATTTTCCTGTTTTAGCTATTTCATATAAATGGAATCATACAATATTTAATTGGTTTACTTCATTTAGGAGAGTGTTTTCAAGGCTCATCCACATTGAGGCATGCATCTGAACTTCATTCCTTTTTATGGCTGAATAATATTCTGTTGCATGTATATACCACATTTTGTTTAGACATTCATCTGTTCATAGACAACCTGGGTTGTTTCTACCTTTTGGTTATTGTGAATAATACTGCAATGAACACTTGTACACAAGTATCTATTTGAGTCCCTCTTTTCATTTCTTTGTGGGGAATTGTTGAACCATATGGTAATTCTACACTAAACTTTTTGAAGAAGCATCAAACTTTCCTCTTTTTTCAGAGGCTGCATCATTTTGTATTCCCACCAGCAGTACAGGAGGGTTCCAATTTCTTCTATCCTTGCCTTTCCATACTCTTTGATCTCATCCTCTTCCTTATCCTCAGGGAATTTGCTTTATTTAACTGTCCTCAATTTCATTGAATTTTAGCCTGTCTAATTCTTTTGGCTACTTTCCTGCATGTAAATAAGTTTGAGTGTCTCTTCTCTTAGAAAAGAGCTCTCATGCCCACCTACTGCTTCTCCGTCCACTTGCCTGCCTCTTGCTCAGTCCTCAGCTTGGAGGAAAGGGTCCTTCACCTCAATAGTCAGAGATACTCCCTGACCCCAACTCCATTGAAACTCCACCATCATTCGAAGACCCCACTGGAGATTCACCTTTTTGAGGAATTTGATCTTGTCAATCATTTAATTTATCTTGAAAATTCCTCCTCCATTGGTTTGTGTACAACCCTTCATTACTGGTTGTCTCCCCACCTCCCTGACTTCTTTCTCTGTTGCTTTGACAAGTTGCTTTTCTTGTCCCAACAATTAAAACCTTGGTGTTCCCAGGGCATTGGCCTTGGCCTTTTTCTCTCCCCCTTCTAAATGCCTCTCTCATTCTCATCCTTCCTATGACTGTTGATGACCTCATATCTCTGCCTCTAGGTCTTACTATTCCCCTGAACTATCTGCTAGATACGTCCACCTGGATGTGCTACAGGCCTTCAAATTTAATGTGTCCCAAACTGTGCTCATTATATCCCGTGTACAACTTACCTCCCATAAATACCCTAGTTAATGGCACCGCTTTACAACCACCCAATCTGGAAACTTGGCAGTCAGCCAAACCCCTCCCTTTCCCACCTGTGGGCAATGAGCTCGGTCTTGGGTTACAGCAGAGACAGAGATAGGACAAATCTTCAACCTCCATTGCCAACGATCGACTAAATTCTTCTGGCCATCTTCCCCAGATTTTTGAAGCCATCTTTTTCATTTCCCCAGTGGAATTATTATAGCATTATTCCCACCTTCTATTTCTTTGTCCTCCAAGCCACATTCCACATGGCCACTAGACTAATCTTTCAAAAACACAAATCTCATCCTGGCACTCACTTCCCACTTAATATCTTTCCATGGTTTCCTAGTGCCTTTCAGGTGAAGTCTCTCTTCTGCCAGGCAAACCAGACTCTTTGTACTCTGGACCTCTGTTTATCTTTCAGTCTTATCCCTTGATGCTCCCTGCTTCACACCTCTTAACTCCAAGGAACTTGGAACTATCAAGATAACTCATGTTTTCTCATGTCCTCATGCCTTTGTATTTGATCTTCCCCTGCCAGAAATCTTCTCTGCTTCCTTCAAATGGTTCCCACACCTGCAATCATTTCAGGGGGTTTTGTTAAAGTAAAATAATACTTGTAATAATGAGCACTAATTACTTCAATAGTTTTATATTTATTTTAATGAGCCTTAGAAAAAGCTACAATAACTACTGAAACAACTGAACAAATGAATAAGACAAAGAAGCACCATGTATGTACCTAGCTATGTGATAATGTCTTATAATTGGTCTCATTTCAGATAAATGACTTAAACAACCATTTGGGATTTTTGGTTCATAGAAATCTATTATATTTCAATCAAAAATTCAAATTTTCCTTCCTTATCAGTTTTGATTTCAATTCTCTTGGTTATTTTCTTATTGTTAGCACCATCCATTCACACTTTAACTATTTCCTAAATATTTATGGGCTGGAAGGACACATCAGCAGAATCTGAGTTGCCACTTCCTCTGTTGATTATGTTATAAAATATTTTAAGTATTTCAGAAGCCTTCAACTGTTAAGAAATACGACGTGTCAAAGCACCTTAAATATTTTCAGTAGTTGGTATTGTGAAATGCTGATAAAGTAATAAAAGTGATTTCTAATTTGTGGGAACTTAACTGGTCTAACTCAGAGCTGAATTTACCATGGAGCTATGAAACTTAACTTTTGCCTTAGTAATTGTGTATTCATATTTTCTAATTTTTCTCCCCAACGAGGGCTCTTAAAATTGTAAAGGCTTTAGGCCTCCCAAACCTAGATTTGTTCTGGGTCTAATGAGAAATACCCACCAGAATCACTAAGTCGAAATCCATCTGGCAATGACTTCCCCCACTATGCTCAGAGTTGCTCTGACTGGCCTCCCTACTTTACTGCTCCATTTGGTAAAAGGCAAAAGATTTATGTGATCTGAAGAGAAACCAGAGTATTTTACAACTCCATTTGGAAGTAGTGTTATTCGGCAATTTGTAGCAGTGAGAATCTGTACTCACATCTGTTAAGTCAGTGGCTTCAGAAAGTTAGCAAATAGCCATCTGAAAAGAAATGCATTTCAAATGAATGGTTTAAACAACCAGTTGGGCACTTCAGTGTTAAACAGTGGTCTTCTTCATGTGGGTTGGGGACAGTAAGGAGATAATAGAGTAAAATTAATTTATCACCATGAGTTGCATACTACATTGTCATGATACTCTGAGAAAAAAAAATTTCAGTGATACATATTGTTCTAGAAACAGAACCACTGATGTTACTCACTTTTAAGTTTGAGGAATCTGAACAATATGAATTATAGGATACTGACTGAGTAGCAGACTGCTGTCTGCCATCTTCTTCATATATAATGTATGTCAGTCAGACAGATGGAGACATGGAAGTGAAGTGACTACATGACGAGCGGCAGAGCTGGCTGTGACCCACATTAGGGTCCAGTCTGAGTGGTGATGAACCAGAATTCCTTAAATGGCAACTAAAAGCACTGTCGATAGAAATGGCTTCATGCCAGAGAATGGTGCTCATTTAGCCTTCAGAGTCTGACAGGGTAAACCTTATCCTAAATGTTCTGTGAGGAAAGTGGAGATGCTTTTGAATAACATTAGTCAGAGTTCTCTTAAAAACTAATGCTCTTAGGAAAGTAAAATTCCTTTTACTTTACAAGCACCTTTGACTCTTGAAAACCAGGCAACCTATATCCAAGGGCAAGTGCGATATCATCTAGTCACCAAAATTCAACTGTGTATATACAACATCCCAAGTAGTTTCATGCTGTGCACTGAAAGCATACTTCATCAAGGCCAGTTTTAAGCTAATACCTGACTATTAAAGCAGCAGCTTGAGCAATATTCTGCTTGTTTACATCAACATTCACTTTATAGAAATCTGAGTCCTAGAAAAGGCAGACTCTTCAGGATCCTCTAGTGATCGATGTCAATCAGGAGAAAAGAAACTAGGAGTCATGACTCTCACTAACACTTCACCACAGCATGAGAGATCGGTCTGCCAGAAGGCACTTGGGAAAACAGTCACCACATCATCGTGTCCATAGGAAAGAGAGCACCAACTGAGTTGTCATCACGGTGTCCTCCACTAAGGATTCCCACTGCCTCCGGTTCTTACAGGTCTGGGAATCCTCCGGAGCACTATGTTAATGAGGCAGTGAACCAAGGAAGAGTGATATCATTGGTCTTAAAGGGGTCCGGTCAGAACAGTAAACACAACCCGAAAGACACATACTATTGACACTGGGTCATGGTGGGCGGGGCAAGGGGCAAGGCAGGGGCTTAGACCTTCCCCACCATGGTTCTTTTGGCTTATAGTTGTGGCTTACACAGAAGGGCCAAAAGAATTTTACAGAAGAAAACTTGATAGAGATAAGTGTATCAGAAGGAAACGTAACAGAAACCATTTTCATGTGGCAGGGCAATGTGTCTGCACAGAGAAAAGTCAGTCATGCAAAAACCACCAGCTTAACCAGATGCTTCATACCACAGGAACACGGGACACCATTTCTGCACTTTGGAGAAACCTCACACAATGGTCCGACATCTTCCAAAGAGAAATGCTACTAGAAAGCCACATCTGTGTCTGGTGGCTAAAGCAACAGAATATCCAGTATGGTACTGTGAGACCATACTACCAAGATGGATATTCTGAAAATCAGCCCAGCTGAAGGTGGACATGTCTGGCATCAATGTCACTATCTTAGTCAGCTCTAAGTTCTGATCACAGTTGTAGAGGTTGGGAGTCCTCACAGTGCCAGCATGGGCAGGTTCTTGGTGAGGTCCTCTTCCTGGCTGGGTGGTGGCATCCTCTTGCTGTATCCTCACATGGCAGGCAGACAAGCAAGCTCTCTGGTCTCTTCTTGCCAGGGCACTAATCCCATCACAAAGGCCCTACACTCATGACTGCATCTGAATCTGATTATCTACTAAAGCCCTCCTAATACCATCACACTGGGAGTTAGGGTTTCAACATGTGAGTTTGGAGGAGGGACACAAACATTCAGTCCATAATAGTCGGCCATGAAACTAAGCTCCCCACAACACTGGCAACTGTACTATCTTCCTGACTTGCTCTTTTCCAAAGTGGTTTAGGGGTTACTCTCCAGTCCTGTCCTGCTACTGTCCAATGGCAGGGCAAGCTTTCTCTGAGATTTCATACTGTGGCCCTTCTTACTGTTTCTTAGCTTTGAGACCTGGAAGATGTACCTGAAAGGGTCATGCGTTTGGGCTGGGGGTGGGCTCAGTCTTCCCATCTAGGATGAACTTGGGGAGTGACTGCTGACTCTGAGGTTAGCTGGCAGGAAGATTCTTGGAGGTGAAACACGAATCCTTTTTTTTTTTTTTTTAATTTTTTAATGCTTATTTTTGAGAGAGAGACAGAGTGCAAGTGGGGGAGGGGCAGAGAGAGAGGGAGACACAAAATACGAAGCAGGCTCCAGGCTCTGAGCTGTCAACACAGAGCCTGACATAGGGCTTGAACCCATAAACTGTGAGATCGTGACCTGAGTTGAAGTCAGACGCTTAAGTGAGCCACCCAGGTGCCTCCACGTGAATCCTTCTGAGGCCTGATGATGGAAGAGGCAGGTTAACATAGTAAAGGATCCTGATCCTCGGTCCTCATGGAAATCACAGCAGCTACTTTTCTTGTCAGTGGGGCCTGACCAGCAATTCCCTCTTTTCCATCCTTCTACCTCCACCTCCTTTAGTGAAAAGAGGGAAGATGCAGAGAAATACACAGCAGGAGGAAGGCTGGGATCACTTCCAGAGAATAATTCAAGGCAGACTCTTTCCAACCACCCTTCCATGGGAATGAAGGAACTTGAGCTTCTAGACCATTTCTCAGGCTCCTGAGTGGGGCTCAGCACAGTAGCAAGATGATGCCCTTTCCCTCCACGAAGGACTTCTGAATGAAATGCTTTGGGACAGTTTGTTCCCTTTTGCCTCCGGTGTCACTGGTGCCAGAGTGATGTCATCCTTGGGAGAAAAGGCCCACTCCTGGGCCAAGCTCAGAGCTGGCCAGCTCCATTCTGAGGTCCTGCACAGAATCGGGAAGGCCCAAAGGACACTCCTCTGCCCCTAGTCCGGGACATCTGCCTCAGAGGAGTCTGAGTAAAAGCACCATCTGAAAAACACTTTTGGGCACCTAGGAATTTGGCCAAGAGACCTTTTAGCTAAGTCCTTTTTTTGGTTAACCTTTCAGAATATTGTTTAAATTTAATTTTAGAAGAGAGTTATTCAACTGTAATGACACAAATGGATATTACTCCATTAAAACATAAAATAAAATATGTTCCAGCTGATCAGCCTTCACTTTTCAACCTGAGCTATTCTCCTCCACAATTTTATTATAAAATTTTTCAAACATAAAGTTGTAAGAACTTATATAGTGAATACCTTTGTGATCCCCACCTAGATTCTACAATTAACATTTTCTATACTTGCTTTATCATGTCTGTCCATCTACTCATTCCTCTATCCAACTGTCAATACATATTTGATGCATTTCAAAGTAAGTTGCAATAATCAGTATATTTCTCTAAATATTTCAGCTTGCATACTCTGAATTGTTTATTTTTTTAATAGTTCTTTTTTCCTTTTGAGGTAAAAGGTAGAGGCTATGTAACACACAAATCTGAAACGTAATAAACCTGTGCATATGCAGTGCATCTACTGATATGTATACATATAACCCAAACCCTCATCAAGACACAGATACTATCATCACCCAGAAAGTTCCTTCATGCCGCTTTCCACTCATTCTCCACTCCCACCTATCCAGAGACAACTACTGTTTTAATTCTTGCTACTAATGATACATTTTCCTGTTCTCAGTCTTTATATAAATGAAATTGTGACAGTCTGAATGTTTGTGTCTCCCGCAACCCATATGTTGAAACCTAATCTCCAGGGGGTAGTAAAGGTAATTGGTAATAGTGTTGGGAGGTAGGGCCCTTGAGAGGTGATTATAAGGATTAGTGTCACAAAAGGAGACCCAGAAGACTCTCTCATCCCTTCCTCCATCTGAGGACACAGCTAAACGACAGCTGCCAAGGATGAGGGCCCTCATTAGACGCCCAGTCTGCAGTTTCCTTAATCTTGGAATCCCCAACCTCTAGAACCATGGGAAACAAATGTTTGTTGTTTATAAGCCACTAGTTAGTTTATAGTATTTTTGTTATAGCAGCTCAAATGGACTAGGGTAGGCACTCTTCAGTATGAACTCCGATGTGAGGGTTCTCTTACTCAGTGTGATACTTTGAGATGCATTCAGACTGCTTTCTTTACATTATTAGTAGGTAGTTGTGTTACTGGGTGGTATTCCATTGTGTGACTATACTACGTTCTCCCGCTGATGGACAGTTAGGCTTCCAGTTTTGGAATATTATAAATAAAGCTACTAAGAACAATTTTGTACAAATCTTTTATGCACATACGTTTTCATTTCCCTTGCGTAAATTCTCAGGAATGAAACTGCTGGATCATGGGGTAGATGTCTGGGTATTTTACACCCCCACCAACAACGCAGGAGAATGTGTTTATTCTACATCCTCATGAACATTTAAATTTATTGATCTTTGTACTTGTAGCTATTCTGGTCGGTGTGAAGTGATTTAAAAAGCTATTTCGGCAAATTTTCCAAATTAACAGCAACAACAAATACACACACAAACACACACACACATACACATATGCACGCATGCACATATATACATATGTAGAGAGAGAGGGACAGAGGGAAGGGGAGAGAAAAAGAGACAGAGACGGAGATAGAGAAAGGGAGAGACAGAGAGATCAGGTTTGAAAAAATACTGAAGGAGATTTAGAGATTGATATATTTATATATGAGGAAAGTTTCCCTAACCAAACCCAGTGTAGAGAATAAGAGATGGCTAAACAGATATGGAAAAAGCAGCCAGACACATTCTTCAATTCTATCAATTATATTACAATACTGAAAAAGTAAATTTAATGCTTAGAAAACTGCAGCCTTCACTGATGGGGAGATAGGCTCTCTGTTTCCCTACAGGGCTGGTCTGGTATGGACTACAACATGCCCCCTCAATTTGCTTCCTCATGGTCAAGGCCCTTTGAGCACCATCCCTACAGAGCTGGCACAGCCTTAAAAATGGAGTACAAAATCCCACAGACGATGGAGAGGGACCCTGCTTTCCAATACCAACCCTAGACCTGAGAGAAGAGAATTAACAATCTGGGGGCATAAACATTGTGCATGACCTACCCCAGGCACTGTGCATACACAATCCTTTAATCTTCACACCACCACCCTATTGAGTGAGGCCTTGATAGCCTTTTGTCGTGGATGTGAAAGCAAGACTCAGAGAGAGATAGTAACTTGCCCAGGGTCACACAGATTTAACTCTAAATCTGTAGTCTTTCCACTCTACCTTGCTAAGGACCCAGAAAGTCAATTGGAGGGGGCTTACTAGATCAATTATGGCTGAGGCCAGTACTACATGGTGCTGCATATCCCTGGTCGGGTCTGTCCCCCTTTTTCTTTTTTTTCTGTTTTAGCTTTCCAGTGTGTCTGTGTTGAAGGGAGGGTTGTCCCCTCTTTCAGAAGACACAGATGTAAATGAGCTTTTAGCTCTTCTTCCTGCAGCCGCAACTGTGTCCCAGGGTTTGGTGCTTCCTCTTGCAGGAAGGAATCATTAGCTTGGCACTTTCCTTCTCCCCTTCCCCACCCTCCTCAGTGTCTTACGGTCTGGTATGGTCAGCGTGTGATGTGAAGGACATGCACAGAGTCACAGATCCCTTACTGCTCGCTGGTCCCCCTCCTCCTCATTCCCTCTGTCCACTGTGGGAAAGAGGTAACTGTTCATCATGTATCTCTCTAGACCAACTTACCTGCTCTTGAAAAGCACTAGCTTGCTCCTCAAAGCCCGCTGTTCGGAAATAGTTGACGACATCCATCACAGCCCAGTCGGCAGGGTCTGGTGGCCTCCCATTCTCCATGGAACTGCAAAACACAAATCCAGACACCTGTCATGGCGCAGCATGCAAGAGTGTGTGGCCAGGCTCACTTACTCAGACTCCCAGCGGCAGGCCCCGGCCAGCTTGCTAGAACCATGGCCCTCTTTTCCCTCAGAGGCTCAGATCCCAGTTTACCTCTCTAAGGACCATAATCATTTTTGGGTTTCTTGGGCTCAGGAGATCATTACTCTTGCTGGCTCAGTCACTGCTTTCCTGGTAAATCATTAGATCCTTCATGTAAAGTACTTCGTTGTGAACTGGGTTTTAATCCAGAGATACTATGAGTGGTTGCATGACTTCTGGCAACTCACAGGATTATTATTTATGCACCTGGATTACAAACACCAGGTCCTGTACAATACGGCCCCACATATCTCTTTTCCCATCTCCTACTACCTTCCCCATCCGCATCCCCACACATCCTCTCTGCAGCTGTGAAACTGCAGGGTTAAAGCCATTCCCCAATATGCCGTGCCCTTTCACACCTCTGGGCCTTTACACATGCTGTTCCAGCCACTTACAATGCCCCCTCATTTGTCTCTACTTGACAAAATTGACCATTCCTACCTAGTTCCACCTAGTTCCCATGCTGCCTTCCCTGTGAGGCATTTTCTGGCTCCCCCAGGGAACTGATTTAGTTAGAACCTCCTCTGCATTTGAGAACTCCATTCAAACTCCACTGTAGCGCTTTCCACACTGGATTATACTCTTTATTTACTGGACAGTCTCTCCCATCAGAGTGGGAGATGTGGGCTAGGTATACACATCTGGGCCTGAATCAGTTTAGTATTCTTAGTGTCAAGCATGTATTAGGAACACAACCAATGTTCAAATGACTAGACAGTGGTCAAGGACCTGAGAGGGTCTCTGGGTAACTTGCCTCAGTGGATTTAGAAAGGAGGGATAGGAAAAGTAGAAAGGCAAGGACCAGCCATTACTGTACCTCTGCCTCATTCCTGTTTCAGGAGTATTTGTCTGGATTTCTCAACACCTCATCCAAAGTGATTCTTCATCTAATCACATTGTTCCCCTGCTTCAAATCCATCAAAAGCTTTCCATTGCCTTTGAGTAAATTTCAAATAGCTTAACTTGGCTTGGGAGATCCTTCAGGAGAAAGCTCCTGCCAGCTCTCCAACTAGGAATATACTAATGAGCAAACAGACAAGGTCTTTACTCTCGTGGACTTACAGTCCTGTGTGGGTAGACACAGATCAGTAATCATACAACTAAATGCAGAGCTAGCTGCATGTTGTGTTAAGTGCTATGGAGAACAGGTACACTGCACTAGGGCAGTTTAGGGCAAGAAGGTGCTTTCCTGTGGAAGTTTCTTTTGAGGTAAGGTCTAGAAAGAAGCCAGAAGTTAACTGTATGAAGTCAGGTGAAGATTATTTCAGGCTCATTGACAGGAATATATACAGTCAAGGGAGCTATGCAGATCTTGGAGGCTACATTGGAGATTCTGGATTTTTGTCTATGACCAATGGGACTTGCTAAATGGTCTGATGTAAAGGGGGTGACCAGATCAGATTCACATTTTGAAAAATAGAATTAGAGAGGGGCCAGAGGGGCAGAAGGGATGCCAGTGAGAGATGGTCTACTGCAGTCATCCAAGCAAAGAGATCATGGTGATCCAGACTAGAGTGGTGGCTATGGACAAGGAGAGGAAGAGAGTAGATCTGAAAGATTTTTAACCAAGAAAATCAGCATGATTTAGTGGTGGACTAGACATAGAAAATGAAGGAGACAGAAGTGTCATGGAACCGGGTGGGTGGTGGTAACTTCACTTAGCTGGCAGCCAGGTTTAGTTGAACACACTGGATTTTGAGTACCACCTATATCCAAGCAGAGACTGAATGTGGGACATGCGTATGGTGGTCAAAGCAGATGAGTGGGTAAGAGGAACACATTTGGGAGACAGAAGCCTTCAGAGAGTAACTGAAATCTTAGGAGAGGTTGAGAAGAAAACTTGGCCTAGAACTAACATGTTAGAGCAAGTTGACAGCATTCATGTTACTTTTAATGGAAATGAAATTGCCCAGACTTTGGGGATTCCTGAAAACCTACAAATGTCCATAAGTCAAAGGTCTAGCTGTATGTCTGCCTCATCCCCAGCATAATGGTTTGCCTGTAGTAGAAGCTTAAAAGTATTTTATTAAAAAACCAAAATTCCATCTTAAGAAAAGAGAACCCTTCTTCAATGGCACACATGATCAATGATTTATCAACACAACACTTGATTTAAAAACATTTAGAGACAGTGCTTACTAGTTAGTAGTGTTTCCCCTCTTCGGCTTAGGGATTGGGAATCTATAAACACTGCATGCCCATGTACACATGCACTCATATACACACATGCTCACTACATGCTCACACACACCTTCCTACCATTTAACAGGCAATATACATGGAGAAAAAGCTACTTTCACCCTAACCTTGGCAAACATTAACTATGTATTTTAAAGTCAAAGCTAAATGGGTTTTTAAAACATTATCCACATGCTGGGATTTTCCATCATCCCATTAACGTACGCAATCATGAGCCAACAGTGGGCACTCCCTTTAAGAAATTATTTTCCTTCCCTCTCTTGCTTAAGGTAGGTTTGAAGAATGTTTAGAAAGGAGTTCATTGTTCCAACAAATCTTTTAAGTTTTCTAATCAGCTCACTTCTATCAGTGACCAGAGAGTCTCATTGGATATACTTTCAGGTGCCTCAGAAAACATCTGAATTCAGTCTCCCCATGGCTGACTTCAATTAGCTGCCTTTCCTCATAAAGAATAGTTATCTAATTGTAATAACAAAGTATGCTATGTTGTCACTTTAGGATGGGAAGCTTTCCTGCTTCTTATTCTCCTGGGATATGACATCATCACTTCCATAAATGTGAAATATTCCTGAGTATTAGCGACGCAGCAGAGAAAAAAGACTTTCCAATACTGCGGGCAGTGTACCATGAAGAAGAGTAGCCATGGAGAACTGGCATTCTCTTATATTTAGGGTAAGGGGATCCACGCAAAAGAAACATGTGACATGAAACCAATCAGTGCATTTAGTGATTGATCCACCCTAAGTTTGGGCCTGACAGCAAAAGGCCCCCAAATAACTTAGAAGAAAAATCACAATGTTAGACTACTCACATCCCAGGAGGAGAAACCTGCTTATCTTCATCTCTTCAACTCTCCTGAACCTGGCACAGGTATGAGGCACATAGTTGATGCACAGCAAAGCTCTGTTACATTCATTAGTGGACTAAGAACCAGAGTACATAGAGTCTATAATACACTTTTTATACATTTCCTATTATCAGCCTCCCAGCTCCTTATCAACTGGCTACTATACCTGTTTTTAGGAAACTAAGGCTTATAAAAGTTAAGAAACTCACTCCAAACCACAGAGTAGATAAACCAGGACTGGATTCCATATATACTGCTTCCAAATCTGTGCTTTTCTACTCTGCTTAACTCACTGATACAACAAATATTTACTAAAAGCCCACTGACTTCTCAGTCCTAGATGCAGGGCTACAAGGATAGGAATCCATACTCCCTGCCCTCAACAGCTAGCAGTCTGGTGACGGAAGCAGACATGTAAACAGCTAACTCTAAGTAATACTAGAATTGAAAGGTGGGGCGCCTGGGTGGCTCAGTCAGTTAAACACCTGACTCTTGATTTTGGCTCAGGTCATGATCTCATGGTTTGTGAGATAGAGCCTTGCGTCTGGCTCCCTATTGACAGCACGAAGCCTGCTTGAAATTCTCCCTCTCCCTCCCTTTCTACCCCTCCCCTTCTCTCCTGCTCTCTCTCAAAATAAAATAAAAAAACTTGAGAGAGAGAGAGAGAGGTAAACAAGTACTGTTGAGGACGCACGTGCTGGAGGGCCCAGAAGGTTCTGCCTGACTAGGACACCTTAAGATTTTCAATGGCAACTCTGAAAGGCATCTCTTGCTCCAGACACATCTTAAGTTAGGCCTTGAGAGGGGATGGCTTGTAAAGGCAGGCACATGCAGGCACGCTGTCACTTCAAGATTGTTTATGGTAGAGTATGATGGATAATTTTGCTGGGGCCTTCCAGTGCTTTTGGCAACAGTTTTAAGGAGAAAACTGAAGATGATCAAGGGCAACATGAAAGTGGGGGTTGGGGGACCAAAAGTGCCAAGGCCAAATGAAATTATGACTACATTTCAGAGGATGGATTTAAATGTCACCTTTCTCCTCTGGGAAAGCCATATGTCTCCTAAAGGACTGCTCTTAGTGGCCAAACTGAGACACTTTGTTCCCTTTTAAATAGACCATTCTCTCCAAATCTTTTCTTATACCTTGTGCATGTCGAATTCCAGAAGGAATTTAAATGGCATTGTTTAAAACACCTCCCAGATGGTGGTTCCCATTGTGGCTGCTAATTTTGCACTGATGAAATGAGATGGCAGATATAAAAGTTCCATTATCCATTTGATATTTATTATTCACTATCATCATAGCAAAATATTTCTTAAAATATAATGTACAAAGATGACAAATTCATGAATATATTTCCAGGCATGGAATCTTTAAGATGTGTATATATATGTATATACATACATACATACATACATATATATATATATATATATATACACACACACACATACATACATATATATATGTGTATATATATACATATATACATTTGCTGGAAGGCCCCAGCAAAATTATCCATCATACTCTACCATAAACAATCTTGAAGTGACAGCATGCCTGTATATACATATATATGTATTTTAACTTATTACAAAAAATTAGCAAGAAATGAAGGGTAGAATTTGTCTACAATCCCATCACTTAATCAAATCAATGTTTGCATTTAACCCAGTCACTGTTTAGTCCCTGTGCATATGGGTTAAGTACATCATATGTATATTGATAAAAATTATAATATGCATGGATAATTCACACTGGAAAGCAATTATACCTTAATTAAACAATCACCTCACTTTTAAAGAGACTTACTGACCTAATCATTGGGAGAGAAATGTAATAAATAACAAATCTGGCAGATACATGCAGATGGAGACCTTATTATGAGTGTTTTTCACATTGGCACATTGTAATTTTAAGTGCTGGCAGCATTAGTCTCCATTTCCCCTTTACACACTAGTGAAGGCAGGTGGAAAATAGCTGAATCCCTTTCTTGGACTCTAGCATGTGTGGATTTTATAGTACTCATGATATTCTCAATTCTGAAGGTTGGTCAGACCAAAAGGAAACTGTGCATAAATAGAATCCATATGAGATTTCAAAACCCCATTATACTCATTAATTGTATTTCTGCTTTAAAGTTCAGAGCAAAAGATATTTTGGACACTAGTTAATGTAATACAGTAATATATTTATCACATTACTCCTTTTATAAAGCTAATTCTCAATGTTACTTATATTTCCATTCAGAAATGCATTTTAAGTTTGTAGTGCCTGATCTTTATAACTTATTTTCAAAATGAAATTAAACTACTCTTTGCCCATATCTCAGAACAGCCTTTGGCTAAAAGCAATATAATTCTGATTGTAATAAATTAATACTGATTTTTTTTTGCTTATGACATATCACAAGAAAGCGACTAAATGAGCTTTAGTTTTATCTCTACCCCTTCTCCCCTCTCCCTTCAACCAAACTAGCAGGGATCTGGCTAAAAGGAAGGCCTACAAAGAGAAAGGATGATTCAAAGGCTCTTGACAGGCCATTTTTCATTTTTTATTTTAATACTCTGATAAGGAAGAGTTGACTGCACTTAGCTGCAGCATATTCAAGCAATGAAAGCACTGAAAAAGCAAAGAACTCTTCAAGCTTTCTGTATATTTCAAATTCTTTAGTTTGGCTTTCAGAAATTTGATTCAAACATAACTTTCCAGGCTTATTTTCCATTCTAAGGGAAATACTTAGAATTAGGGAATTACTTTGTACTGAAATCCAACTGGGCAACATCCTGGATTTTCCCATATCCACAGTTTGGTTATGCCGTTCAAAGCTCTGTTGGTTCTGCTGCCAAAGATTAGAACCCTACTCACATTTTAAAGGTACTGGTTAAAAGTCTTATTCCTAATATACCCAAGCTCTCATTCTAATCATTAATTAATTTTAACCTGCCTACTCTATGCCAGGCACTTGATGAGCCTTGGGAACTCATTGTCTAGTGAAGGGGAAAATCTCAAGTCAGTCAACTGATGAAAAGAGTTATGTGTGTCCCCTCCCTAATTACAAACAGTGGTTAAGGAACAGGAGGAATGGATAGATGGGGGAAGGAGAGCAGAAGCGTAAAAGTCACCATGGCAAGGTGAGCCAGGCTGTGCTACGGGTGGAGAGAGGCTTTGGGGCCCTGAATCAGAAGCAGCACAGGAACAGGCCCCAGGGACAGACAGCACATCTTCCTGTATTTCCTTCCTTGGTACTAGATCTCTTCCTTCAGGCTGATGGCTCTCTTCCAAAATCACAGGGCATTCTGTCTTTGACGTACCTCTGCTGGGAATGTCTCCCCAGCACCCTACCCCATCTTTCTGAAAACAAGGGATTCTATAACTGCCTCTTTCCCTACCTGTTCTCTACTTATTTGTACAAATAAGGACCTCTGAACAAGTGTAAATACGGACACTACTCTCAAGACAATGCAATGAATTAATTTTTTATTCACTATCAGATACAATTCATACCAAAATTCCTGCGAAACACAAACACACTTATGTTTTATATCCTAGTCAACATTAAAGACAACCGTGCAAGCACCGCCTGATGAGCCTTCCCTCCCTGCTATGAGCCACAGCCCAGTGGTCACTATTCCAAAGGACTTAGCTATGGATTTACTGTTAGACAAACTTGGCTTTCCTTCTGTAGGGATATCAGTAGCATGCCAGAGACTAGGTAGAAAACAGCAACCCTTCAGGGCTGCTAATGTATAAAAGATATACAATGCATGTGTGTGAATTTTGCTGGATTTGACTGAAACGCCTATTGTTTTCATTCTTTAAATGATGATATGCTTGTCTGACTCTCTGGTTTTATGTATTTTACTCTTTTGAAATGTACACTTCTTTAAGGTAGTCATTTGCAATGGACATAATAAAAATCAAAACAATAAACAGACTCAATTCTTAAATCAGGTTATCACTTAATTGAAGGGAATAATCAAATAGTTATCATAAGACCATATGATAAAACTGAATTGTGCGCCCCCCACCAATTCAATATGTTGAAGCCCTAACCCTCAATGTGATAGCATTTCAATATAGGGCTTTTAGCAGATAGGACAATTAAGGTTAAACGAGGTCATAAGGGTGAGATCCTAATCTAATAGGATTGGTGGCCTTATGAGCCAGTATGCACGCACTGTGGGAAGTCCACATAAAGACCTAGTGAGAAGGTGACCATCTAGAAACCAGAAAGAGAGGTCTTATCAGGAACTGAATCTGCTGGTACCTCAATCTTGGACTTCCCAGCCTCCAGAACAATTTCTGTTGTTTAAACCATCCAGTCTATGGTATTTTGTTATGGTAGCCTGAGCCAATATGCTATCTGAGTATCATAGTGAACACCATAAAATATTAAGGAATGAATTTTAGCTTTACTAAGAAAAACAGAACTGTACCAGTTACAAGTACCACTACTAACTCCCATATATTATTTGTAGTCAAGATATCATATAGCACACTAACTTATCCCACCAAACATACCTACAGAAGGGTTACAACATGAGACCCTGATAAGAAATATTCTTTTCCAAGTTTGAATTATGGGCTCAGTTTACCCCCCTCCTATTTTCTTTATTCTTCTTCCCTCCCTCTCTCCCACCATTCCTTCCTTCCTTCCTTCCTTCCTTCCTTCCTTCCTTCCTTCCTTCCTTCCTCCCTTCCTTCCCTCCCTCCCTCCCTCCCTCCCTTCCTTCTAAACCATTAAGTGGTGTCTGATATTTAGCCACTTAAAATGTTTTGGGAGTTTTGTTTCCCTTGTTTTTAGGATAGAGGTATCTTACCATCATAGTGACCCTCTGTTCCAGAGGGAAAACAACAGTGTGGGAAATATCACTTACTGTGTTCAGGTAGAGTCGAGGAGTGTGGTTGTGGGTTTGGGAAAGGTAAACAGAACAGACAAGAGGAGCCTAATGGGGAGAGAGTCCCCAGGAACTACCTAGCAGATGGATATAATTTCCTCATTGTTTTCAAAGAACATACATCTAAGGACTACTGATTATTTTTGGGGCACCACAAATGGACATGATTAGGAGTAAATGAACAAAAGCTGAAACAGACACACAATTATTTCTATTAGTTTCCTCTTCTTCCTTCACTAAGGAGCCAGGCAAGAGTTCCAGACAAATAACCAAGCGTCGTATATCCCATTAGGTTATTTATTTAACCCTAGATGTGATTGCTTCTCTTAGAGATGGAGACCTAACTGGTGGGTTGTTGTACACATAGGCATTGTTAGATATTTTTTATAAGGTTAAATAATAGTAGCCATTGTTGTTATTGTCATATAAAAATCCTCTTTGATAATTCTACAATGAGATTAGAGTTTTGAAATTCTAACAATTCTAACAATAATTTCAAACTCTACCCTAATATTTACTTCCACCATTCACCTGTTAACCCTAATTAACATGCGCAAAAATGTTAATTTCTTTAACTTAATGCTTAGCTTAATAGTTACTATAGTTAACAGCCTCCCAAAAGTCAGTATTATACTATTAAAGCAAGTTTAAAACTTTATAGTATTCATCATAAATAAAAGTATCACGTTAAAATTATGAAAGGAATTTTAGTTCCAAATTAAAAAAAAAAAAAAAGTCTATGCTTCAAAATGAAACCATATACTGACCACAAAGGCAGGGGATATGGTGAGATATGCGTGCAAGAAAGGCCCAGCATTAAGAAGAAATGGCTACTTTTCAAAGTCCTTGCTAAACTTTGCTACTGTGACTTTTCTACTGCAGTAGAGCTTCCCCACTGAGGGGTGAGGGACATGGTGATGATAGGAAAATAAACCACTTCCTGTTGAAAAGCTGCTAATTTATTATAAGCATCTATTGTGTGGGAACATTTGTTCTTCCTCTATCCTAGAAGAAAATGAAAGAAGGGGAAAATGACCCACTTTTGAAAAAGGGACTAAGACTAAGTGAATGACAAAAAAACCTGATATTGAGTACTTGTGATTTGTATAGATAGGCCCATACATGTAAAGTATCTAGAATTTATTTTTGAATTTAGTAAAAAATCTAACATGGGTCCAACATGTTCAAATATAGGTCAATGTTAAGAGGTTTATGATTAATCTACAATCTGTGCATCTACAACCCACAAAAACAAAATACTATAATCCCACTTGTTAAAGCTTATTTTATGTATCCTTTGAATATATGTGCCCATCCCTGTGGATGTATGTGCATCTTCTTAAATACACGTGAATATATGTGTACATTCTCGTATGACTATGTTTATACATATGGAATCAGAAAAGTATTTGTACATGAAATGTCTAGGATATAGTCCAAAATATTAAGATGGCTCCCTCTTGGCCATATGGATGTCCTCTTTGGAGAAGTGTCTGTTGATATCTTATGCCCATTTCTTCACTGGAATATTTGTTTTTCGGGTATGGAGTTTGGTGAGTTCCTTATAGATTTTGGATACTAGCCCTTTATCTGATATGTCATTTGCAACTATCTTTTCCCATTCCATTGGTTGCCTATAGTTTTATTGATTGTTTCCTTTGCCAC